>NW_005842207.1:939690-965407 GCF_000455745.1 Alligator sinensis | reverse complement strand
GGGGTGTCCCTCACAGACTTTTTTGAGGGAAGTCAGAGCAGTGTGCAAATCCTGCACAGCTGCTCTTTGTATTGCATTGTACCAAGTCATATGGCATTAGGAGCCACACCAGGAACCCAGTGGAAGTACTTTAGGGTGGGGTGATGGGCGTGCAGGATTGGTGTAGGCTAGAAGGTCTATGGAGAGGTTTGGTGGGATGTGTCGGGGGAGGAGGCGGGGGCTGCAGTGAGAGTGCAGAGAGCTTAGCCAGCCTTTTTTGGATGGTAAAAGAGAACATGAAATTGTTTAAATCAGTATTATAACCACAAGAGTGTGAAGATTTGAATCCGAGGAGCCTATTTCCAGTTGGTGTCCATACTGAACTGCCTTCTGAAGCTTCTGGTATTTACCTTATTACTTGGGTGAGGTTCCTGTAACAGCCTTATCTCCCCTCCATTCTACAATGTGCCCTCCAGGTGTGTCTGATTTTATTTTGTTAAATGCCACAGGACAATCACTAGACAAATACACATAGCCTGGTGCTCATAGCTGAACAGGGAAGAAGCCAATTTTATATAGGGCAGATGGAAACCAGATGGACTTGAACTTTGGGGGAGGGTGCAAAGGAGACATCTTGCTTACTATAAATTATCAGTTCCACCAGGTTATACAACCCTACTTCCCAGATTCCATCACTGAACTTAATTAGGTCACTTGGAAAAGAGCAAGTGCTTTAATTAAAAAAAGATGTGTTTATTTATCTATGTGAGAGCAGCACCGAGAAAACAGAACTTCACCCATTAAAAAAAAACTGAAGGAAAGTTATAACTTTGGTAGGAATGTGACGTGGAAACGGACATGGAGATAAGTATTTGCATGCATGCCTTGAAGTGGGTGATGCTTCTGCTATAGTTAAGACTGAGAACTTTCATTTGGCAAAGACTGTGGGAGTATTTCATAGAACCATAGAATCATAGAATTTTTGGGTTTCTTTTGTTTTCATGCATTTCATGATGGTAGTATCAATTCATAGATTGTAAGGGGCTGGAATGAACCTCACAAGATCATCAGGTCCAGCCCCACTGCACTAGGCAGGAAAGACAACTGGGATCAGATGACCCCAGCAAAGTGACTATCCAGTCTCTTTTTAAAGATTTCCAGGATAGGTGATAGGAACACCTCTCGAGAGAGTTTATTCCGCAGTCTGGACACCCTAACTGTGAAGAAGTTTTTCCTAGTGTTAAGCCTGAAACAGTCTTCCAGGAGTTTGTGGCCATTACTCCTGGTTTTCCCCAAGGATGCCTTGGTGAACAGTTGTTTGCTGAGCCCTTGATGTATTCCCCTGATGTAGCAGTAAGCTGCTACCAAGTCCCCTCTCAGCTTTTTTAGGCTGGAGAAGCCCAGGTCCCTCAGCCTTTCCTCATATGACTTGCCTTGCAAGTCTCTGATCATATGAGTGGCTCTTCTCTGGAATCTCTCATGCTTTTCCACATCCTTGTTGAAATGCAGTGCCCAAAACTGGATGCAGCACTCCAGCTGCAGTCTCACCAGTGCTGAGTAAAGCGGAAGATTCACTTTCTTAGTTTTGCTTGAGATGCATCAATTGATGCATGCCGAGTATTGTTAGCCCTGCTGGCTACAGCATCGCACTGACGGCTCATGTTCATACTATGGTCTATTATTACCCCTAGGTCCCTTTCAGTAGTGGTGCTAGTCAGTTTGGTGCCACTGACCCTGTAAGTATGGTGGGGATTGTTCATACCAAGATGGAACACTTTACACTTCCCAATGTTGAACTTCATCTGGTTCTGATCCACCCAACTTGTCAACCTATTTAGGTCTGCCTGTATCAGCAGCCTATTTTCAAGCATGACCATGCTTCTATGTAACTTAGTGTCATCTGCAAACTTGCCCAGTGAGCTCCTCACCCCCACATCCAAATCACTGATAAAGATGTTGAAAAGCACTGGACCAAGCACGGACCCCTGAGGGACACCACTGGTCACTTCTCGCCAGGACAACACAGATCCATTCATTAGAACTCTCTGGGTCCTACCCTGCAGCAAGCCTCCCAGCCACCTAACTGTTGAGCAGTTAAGCCTGCAATCCTCCAATTTTCCCATGAGAACATCATGGGATACCAGATCAAAGGCCTTTTGGAAGTCTAGGTATACAATGTTGATCTCCTCTCTCTTATCCAGGTGGCGAATTACCTGGTCATAGGAGGAGGTGAGATTGGTAGGACAAGATCTGCCCGTGATGAAGCCATGCTGGCTGTCACTCAGAATCCTACCTTCTGCAAGCATATCACACAGGCTCCTTGACGAATTTTTCCAGGATTTTCCCTGGGATAGAAGTTAGGCTAATTGGCCTATAGTTACCCAGGTCCTCTCTCCTTTCCTTCTTGAAGATGGGCACGACCCTGGCCCTCTCCCAGTCTTTAGGGACCTCCCCCAAGCACCACGAGTTTTGGAAGTTTCAGCAGAGTTCCCACAATGTCTTTAGCCAGTTACTTCAGCACTCTCAGATAAAGTTCATCCAGCCCTGCTGACTTATAAATGTCTAACTTTTCTAACTGATCACACACAACTCAATGTCAACAGTAGGAAGGCAGTCATTCCCACCATGACCATTCTGAACCATATCTAGTATGATTTTCCCCTTAGTCCAGTGAAATACTGAAGCAAAGTAGTCATTCAGGACTTCAGCTTTCTCCTGAGTGTCAGTAACCAGCTATCCTGAGTTGTTAGGCAATGACCCCATGCTTCCACTTATTTTCCTTCTGTTCCCTACATATCTAAAGAAGAACTTCTTATTGTCCTTGATTTCTGTTGCTAGTTTAAATTCAGTCACTGCCTTAGCTTTTCTAATCTGCTCCCTAAAAGTGTGGGCCATTGTTGTATAGTTCTCGTTGGGGACTGTTTCAAGCTCCCATTGTTTGTATGCCTCTTACTTCTTTTTCAAGATGACCATGATAACCCTATTAAGCCATCTTGGATTATCAGCTCTTCTGTTACCTTGCCTCCAAATGGGAATGGACTTCTTTTGTGCTTCCAGGATTGTATCCTTGAGGAATGACCACTCTTCATATACTCCTTTCACCTTCAGTCCCTGGTCCCACAGTGCTTCCCCTACTATCGCCTTGAGCCTGTTGAAATTCACTTTTTTGAAGTCCAAAACTTCAAACCTGCCAGCTGATTAGCCTGCCTTGCAATAGACAGTGAATGTGATGGTTCTGTGGTTGCTGTCACCATGGTTACCCTCTATATTCAAGTCACTCACTAGATGGTCTTGGCTAAAGGAGACTAAGTCTAGGACAGCGTTACCTCTGGTTGGCCCCTGCACTTCCCGAGTCAGGTAGAGCTCTTTGATACAGGTCAGAAAGCAAGAAGACTGATCCAACTTAGCTGAGTGTTCCTCCCAAGAGATATCTGGGTAATTGAAGTGACCTATGATGACCATATCCCCTGCACGTGTGGCCTCTGCCATTTCTTGAGAGAACTCCAGAGCGAGCTCCTCCCTCTGGTTTGGTGGTCTGTAGTATACACCTACAGTTAGGTCTCTCTTATTGCACTGCCTTCTTCCCCACCCCCCCCCAGTAGTTTAATCCAGAGGGTTTCAAGCTGCTCTTCTTTGGAGCCAATGGGAGGTGTACTGCTCCCTCACATAGAGAGCTACACCTCCATCTTTCTTCCCCACTCAGTCCCTTTTGTGTAGGGTGTAGCTCTTTATGGCTATGTTCCAATCATGTGAGGAGTTCCACCAAGTCTCCATAATCCCTACTAGTGGGCATTACAATCTAGATAGTAAGCTCCTCCTGCTTGTTCCCCATGCTCCTGGGATTAGTATACAGGCACCTGACTCCTCCAATTGAGACCTTTGATTTCCTGTCACACTGAGGGAGAACCATTCCCTCAGCTCTTGCAAGAGTGGCTCTCCTAGTCCCCAACTTTGGAGCTTTCTTGTGTGCCAGTCCCTAGGTGTGCTCCAGTCAGTGTTTCCCCATCGCCTGGCAATCTTAGTTTAAAGCCCTATCTAGAAGATTGGCCATCCTAGCTGAGAACAGGGACTTACCTCTCTGTGTAAGGTGGATGCCATCCCCTCCCAGGAGTCCTCTCTCCCTGAAGTGTGTGCTGGGGTTGAAGAAACTGTAGCCTTCTCGGTAGCACCACCGCCAGAGTGTTCGGTTCACTTCTTCAATGCATCCTTCCCTCCTAGGTTCATGGCCCGCAAATGGGATCACAAAGGAAGAGGCTACCTGCATCCCCGACCCCTTGAGCCCAGCCCTCAGAGCCTTATTGTCCCTCATGACCTGGTCTAAATTACTCTGAACCGGGTCATTTGTGCCCATGTGGATGAGGAGCATGGGGTAGAGGTTGGAGGGGCAGATGAGCCTAGGGATCCTCTCTGCAACATCCCAGATGAAGGACCCAGGGAGGCAGCAGACCTCATGGGCTAGGGGGTCCGGACAGTAGATGGGTCCTCAGTGCCCCACAGGAGGGAGTCTCCCACCACCACCACCCTGCGTCTCCTATTGGGGGTGGCAGTTCACCAACTACCCACTTCCTCCTCCGGTGTCTCCATCAGAGCCTCCTCATGCATGGTGAGGGGAGAATACCTGTTGTGCAATGCCAGGGGAGGGGGAAGCCCTAGACCTGCATGTCCTGGAGCCTGAGACAACCATCTTCCAGGTAGCCCCAGGTGGATCTTTTCAGACAGCTTTCTTCTTGGCCACCTTCTCCTCTATCTTCTTCTTCATTCTTCAGGAGAAGAGCCTGACTGTAGTAGTCATCAATCTCCTGCTCGTGGGCCCTGATGGCACAAAGTCTGCCTACCTAGACCTGGAGCTCAGTCACCTGAGACTCCAGGGACCTCACTAAGGAGCATATACCACAGGTGGGGGTGACCTTGCTTCCATTCCCAGTTCCTGGCAGCTGTGCCAGGCAGCCACCACAGCCTGGTGCCAGGGGCTCCATCTGGGTGGGGGCCTCCGTGGTGCGAGGGAAGGGAGCTCCAGTTGGGGCCGAGGTGGGAAGTCACGGGGTACTACACGTCCCCACCATTGTATGGTCATAGGCTATGCTACTACCCATGAACTGGCCTAGGAACTGGCCTGCAAACTACCTGCAATTTGCTTCCGCTGTTTGCAGTCCCTGTTCACTGGCTCCCTGGTCACACATAAGTAGCTGGAGTGGAAAGTTTTTAGGATTGTTTGGATAAAGAGTTGACTGCAAGAGCAAGAGACTGGACTCTATGTTCATTAAACCCATTCCGATCACAGGATCATAAGGTTAGAAGGGACCTCAAGTGTAATCTAGTCCCATACCTCCTGGGGCGTATGGTTTTATGTTCCGATTCAAGGTCAAGTTTTCTAAGTGATGTAAAATGAGTATTAGGTTGCCCTTAAATTTGGTGCATCTCAAAAGAAAGCAAGGTAGGACTAATGCTCTAAATGTGAAGTCATTGAAGAAGATCATTCATGAGATAAGCCTCCTGAATAAAGAGTTGACATATGCTACTAAAGGGTGTGTGTGTGTGTGTGTGTGTGTGTGTGCATGCGTGCAACCAAAGGCATCAAGCCATAGCTTCAGATTTTGAACTGTACCTAAAATTATCTCAGTAACTTAATATTTACCCCAGCTAGAACCAGGCACCCATTATTCCTTTGCGGAAGTAAAATTAAAGTAGTATTAAAAAAAAAAAAGGAGTTGGACCCTATACAAAAAGAGCTGTGGGAAACCAGCTGGGTAAGACCTTCTAGTTGCCACATGGCAGGGCAGGTAGAATCTGGAATGGGGTTTTCATTGTGTGTGGGAACTAAAGCCCTCTCCCTGTCCTCCCTTATGTGAGCTGATTCTAGACAATCCTTGGTCCTCTTGGGATGTCTAAGCCCTTCTCACTATTCCCCCATGTAAGACAGGTTCTACATAGGAAGCTGAGAACAGGCATGATGGGCCTATGTACCAATCACTGTAAGAATAAGAGGGACATGTGCACTTTGAAAGATTCACTATGCCTCTTCTGTTTCATATCTGTACAACAAAATTACAGTACAAACTATGGTTTCTCAAACAAGGAGCTTCTTGCAATTTATCATGGTTCAGTTTGCAGTCCTGGCCTTCAGGTGAGTGAAACAAGTGAAAGCTAAGAGCTGGAATTTTCCGAGGGGTGCCAAGAGTCCAACTTCTCTAGAGCTGAGAAACACCATCTTAAGAGGATAAAAATCCCTCTTTTAGAATAGGGTGAAATGGAAGGAAAAGGGGGACAAGCAAAGAAACAGTAGAAATAAACTGTTGAAATTTGGAGTTGAAGGTAACTTCATAATTTACTCCTTTAATTTTTCCTACTATGTCTAACTCTTTTAGATTAAGCACTCTAAAGTGGCTTGTGCAACCTAAAAACATGGACACACTCATTAAATGGTTTATGAACAAGAGCAAAGGGATACTTTAAGAATAAAAGCTTATTAAATATTTAGAAAGAAAAGCCTTTAGTGAACAAAGAAGACTTTTATAACTTTTATGCACACTCAAATTACTTTCCCCCATAACCTTGTCAGCCTACCTCAGTAGAAATACATTAAGTTTGTGTTTCCACAAGAAACTCATTAACATGTTGAACAACAATTAAAATATTGCCACGTACATTTGCCATATGGTGTGTTGGATTTCTTTGTCAAACCATTTTGATTAATCCAACAGCTTTCCATTCATGGGGCTTCATTTTATGAACACATTGATGGGTTCCATTAACATTATACAAACTCTGGGAACCCACAGTGCAGAGGATTAGCTAATCCACCTAAACCTGAGCTAAAGGAAATGGCTGCAGTTCAAAAAGGACAAAGTCAGGAAATGACAATATTAAAGTTGTCTTTCAGTCTTTGGTCTATCTTTGTGGGCAAAATTTTTAGCGGCTTAGGAGTCCCGTTCAGAGACAAAAGGAAATAGGGTCCTAAATCATTAAGGCCTGGTCTACACACAGATGTCATGCTGTTGTAAACATTTTGGTAATATGTGCAATTTTTCTATGGTGTTAGTTATACTGATGAACAACCTCCAAGGCCTACATGGCTCTACAAATATCAGTATTCTTATTCCAGTATGGCCGATTCCCTGGAAATAAACTAAAGGCAACCTTACCAGGATTAAAGTACAGTACCTCCTTCCATACAACTGGGGTAGGGGACTGCACTGCTTTAACTATAGAGTTGTTTTATTTCTGCGTGTGGTGAGTCCTTACATGATTTTGAAAAATTTACCCTTCTGTGATTATGTAGAGTTTTTTCATAGAACCCCTATCAATTCACAAGATAGCAGTGCTCAGTGACTCAGGCCACTTTTAAAGAGGTCTTTTATCTTTATTGTTTTTTGGGACATGATCTGTGCTGCTTTTTCTGCAAACCATCCAAACCCTTCACTGTCTTGCAGCATGCTCATCTCTGGAGTATCACACAAATGTGACTTTACTGGGCTTTGCAGCACCTTCCGCAGTTGAAAAGGGTGCAGCAGTTCTGAAAGTTGCACTTGCTGAGCATCTTGCACTCAGCCTCTCTCAGCACCTCTGTCAGGAGAACCCTCAGCTACAACTTTCATTCCAGAAGTTGTGCTGGGGATTTGTAAGTGACTCATTTAAGGTAACATAGTAAACTTCAGTCAAAAAAAGAAGCAAGATCTTCTGATCTCCAGTTCAGTGCCTTAATCATTTTTCTCATTTCCACACATGCTTGACTTACTCCCTACACACAGTATACCTCTTGCAATGAATTAGTTAAAGCTGAGTGGAAAAAAAACCCTCTTGTGATCATGTATTAAAGTCTATATTTAAAATATATCCATAAACAGGCACAGTTAAGGTTGCACAATGAGAAATTAAAATAAGATTTACAACATATTCCTGCCACGTCACATTTCTATCATTTTCTATTGAAGTGGTAGAATTGCTACAAATAAAAAGTTGAAATGTTATCAAAGCAGAAAAACTGCTTTTATTGCTCAATCTTTACATGAAAACAGCTCAACCATTACAAAAAAAGTTTGTGGAAAAAGTCACTCTGATTCAAAGGGAAAATACTACATTTTATCTGCAAAGATGAGAAAAGCTATAAGGAACAAAAACAACCCTTTATAGAGCACACTGATCCAAGTTATGCATATCAAGAATATCAGCCAATAAGGAATACATGGCATGATCACATGCTTAAGAAATAGCCATGTATACAATATGATGATTTCAAATTATGTGGGAGAGAATTATTAAAAACAAAACACAAAAATCCTGAAGATCATAATCCTCCACTGTGCATCCCATTTATTTGTACGGGTCTCCAAGTGGATGGGAAGGTTTGCTTGCAGGACACTCAGTGCAGGATCAGGGCCTAAAAATATAATCTGCCATTTCTGAGGGTCATGCACTATGGACACATCATTGGTTGGTAAATTTCTGGTAGGTATCACAATAGAAGTGGGTCATAAGGAGATGTCTGAAACGGACAAGGCTATGGCCCATTTCTGATCACTCTTTAAAGATTCTTTCATGATCTGTGATTATTCATTTATTTTGGGGCCAGGTTCTGTAGTCCATGTTTATGTTGAATATCTGTTGAGTCTCTGGAGTAGCCAGATTGGAATCCAGAGAAGGGATTTTTTTTTTAAACAGTTAAAGGACAGCCAGCTCTTTCCCAAAGCTACCTCCTATTTTTAAAATGTAATTTTCTAAATCACTCACTGCAAGAAGCTATAAAAAAGGCAACACTGTGACTCAAATTACTCTACGGTCCTACCCCATAAGGACCAGTAACACAAATAAATGAAGTCTAAAAAATCTAAAGGAAATATCAAAAAACCTGAAAAGAAAAGGAAGCTCCTATAGTCAAAGATTAGATGACGTACACCTCTGAACACAGCTATAGGGTCTCCAGCTGTACAGAAGAGGGAGTCTATAAACAAAAAAGATCCTGCTGCTATCCTGACACAAATATAAACTGTGGATGAAATGCAATGAGAGCACAGCAGATTTCAATTGCCTTGGATAGACATTGCATGGAAGACTGGCACCCAGTGGCCAGGACATAATAACTAAGGGTTTGATGTTAGTGCTAGGCAAATATCTACACAATGTTCGGCAAACATTCCCTCAAACACAAAAGTTAATTACATTTGCCTGTGGCTAAGTGTGCATTTACCACAAATATTTTAGGTAACTAGATTACTGGCCCAGAGTTATTTGGTGAATAATTTTGAAAAACAAATACATTCAAGAAAACCATACACTGCCTGTGGACAATTGAGAAACAGATAAGAGATGAGAACTGTAAAATTATTCACCCAAAATTATTTACTGCCTACACTCTCTAGGTTCTATAAAGAACCAGGCACAAGTCAGAAGCGGACCCAGGACATTATGACACTGTTTTCTGAGGAGTGAAAAGGAAGGGCTCAGTGACAAAAATTTGCATTGCTTTGGTGAGAAGCAGTAGACATTGAAACACACAAAAATCATGTTGTTAATAAGGAAGAGGTATGCTTAAGCTGTTTCTATTTTTAGAATTTTATAGCAGTTCCTGAAATTAATCTCCTTTAATGTTCCATGGTTGTAATTAGTTCTGAAAGACTGTAAAAAAATGGAGCCAGAGAATGCAGCAGAATTTGGCTTGTAAAAATAAGCAATAATATATTCCACCATTTTCCCCCTCTCTCCTATTGCTCAATTTTCTCCCTTAACTGAGGGCCTGAGAAGTGGAGTACACCAAGCCAGTTCTCCATTTGCAAGTCCAAATACTGAGGAGTACATGTAATTTAGATGGAATGAGTTTTAGCTTTTCCAAACACCAGCAGGTCCTGAAGGTTTGCTGTTATTGCTTTATAGTTATTGAAAGACAGCATGCTAGTGTAAGCAGCCTCATTACACCTCCAGCATCAAGAGGGTTAAAATACTAACTCCCACTGTATCAAAGGGTATTTATTCCCCTTCAGGATTTCTGTTTCTTCCACAGCTTGTCTGTAGGCCCAAAGAAAAATTACTTCCAACCCTAGATAATGAGCCATAGCTCGATATTTCATTCACATATGTGAGAATAGTTGCTCCTTTGTAAGAGAAAAGATTTCCTAAGAATTAGTTGACTTCCATAAATCAGCTTCACCTTGACCCATGACATTCTACTATCCAGTTTAAAAAAAAAAAAAAAAAGTCTGGAAAGGGTCAGGATGTCTGAGTGATGTATTTCCATAGATGCAAACACTAATTTTCTGCTATATTTGTTGTGTGCTTAATACATATCCTTGTGTTATTAATGTAATGGTTATTATCATCATGATGGTATTAATGGATTTTCAGTCATTTGAAACAGACAAAATTTTTAACAATGATTATGGGGGTTACACATGAAATTACACCCTAAATTTGTGGTAGAGAGTTGTGTAAGTATAACACACAAAATAAGGGTCATACAGTTCTATAGGCTACATTGATTTCAATGGGATTGCCATTTGCATCACAGTTCTAAATGTTATGAGCAAGAATACCAGAATCTGGTCCCAGATTTGGTGAAAATATTACAACTAGAGCTCTTGCTTCACTAAGCTCAAGTGCTACTTAGATGTGGAAAAAACACAGTTACATGGTGTTATGGTTCAGAGCTGAAGCTAATGATTAATTTTTATAAAACCAGCTGTGATGCAAAAAAAACCCAATCATGAACGTGCTTGCCTGTTAACTTCCATACTGTGAGCCATGACTGATTGGTGGTAAATATTTATATCACAACTTTTAAGACTGCCTATTTTTCCAGTCCCTGTTACTGCAACTATAATTATTTTTCTGCATTGCTTTTGGGGTGGCG
Source organism: Alligator sinensis (assembly GCF_000455745.1). Classification (NCBI taxonomy): domain Eukaryota; kingdom Metazoa; phylum Chordata; order Crocodylia; family Alligatoridae; genus Alligator; species Alligator sinensis. The sequence goes on along the minus strand of NW_005842207.1, from coordinate 954,588 downwards.
CAGCTCCAGTCTGCCCCTTGCAGAGAGCACATGGTACACGAACAGTTTACCCCTGTGTATACGCACAGTCTACCCCTTTGTAAAGCTGGTGTGCATGGGCAGATAATTGTAGCCCAGCTGGGCTGCCTTCCCACCCCTGGTGTGATCTAGCATGGGGGATGGGAAGGCAGCCCAGCTGGGCTGACTTCCCGACCCCAGCAAAATGTCGAAACAGCCTTTCTGTTTTGATGGAATGGAACGGAACGGAACAGCTGTTTCAAATAGAAATGAAGTTCAAAATGGACCGCTGTTTCATTGAACTGTCGAAACTCAAGGTGAAATGGAACAGTGCCGTTTTGCACAGCCCTACTATCTATGAATAATTTTTAAACAAATAGTAAAAGAAAAACAAATAAACCATATATTGTAATTATGTAAGACCAATCATCAGAGGATTTCAAAGTACTTATTTAGTAAGATAGGCAAGTTCATTGAAAACCTCTGATGATTGGTCTTACATAATTACAATATATGGTTTGCTTGCTTTTTACAGAGGGAGAAATGAAAAGGATAATACTTTCAGGAAAATTTAAAGCTCAGATCCACAAAAGGACTTAGGTGTCTAAAATAAAGCATTCAGGCCAAATTTAGGCATGCAAGTTCAAGAATCTGATCCACAAACTATGTCCCTAGCCTCTTAGGCACTTGAAAGGCTGTCCTTCTGTGCATACCAATGTACCTCCATCAGCCTGGCAGGGCTAAGTATCTTGATGCTTATCTCATGCCTGATCAGGATCCATGAACTAGACCTCCCCGTGCCTGATCTAGCTAAGGCAGACAAGTTTCCTTGGGTAAATCTGATATCTTTTCAGTTGGTCTAAGAAAAGATATCAGGTATACCCAAAGAACCTTGTCTACCTATGTCCTTAAACCAACACAGCTACAACCTATACCCCTGATCTAGCTAAGTGTACTCACTTAGCACATACTGGCAGGACTGAGCTCAACTAGAGGCCCTAGCATGTTTGATTTTAAATTTGGGCAGAGGAGGATATAGTGCAACTGTCCACCATTTATAAAAAAGCCCAGCAATTAGAGCACTTGCCCAGGAAGTAGGAAGTCAATGTTCAAAGCCCTCCTCAGCCTGAAAAGGTCCCACATCTCTCACCTCATAGAAAAATTCCCTGTCATCTATAATATATGCTCAGTGAGGTCACTCTGCACAGCTCCAGTTGAAGATGGGTCAATGGATGGAAGCAAAAGCAAGGTTCCCGACCTTTAACTGCTTGACTCCTAAAGAAGAATTCACAGCCCCTGGTTAGCTGCTTAGAACTGGGATTCATAAGAGTCAGCATGTGAGTGGATGAGAAACCTAAACTAGCCAAAAGGTAATCCTGAGGAGAGAGAAATCCCATCTATAGGATAGTCTATACATTTTGTTGAAAAACCATCTCTCTAGAGCTTGGCATTTCTCTGCGGTCCCCTGTAAGTACCTCTGAGACTGAGGTTTATAACCCAAAATCATGTCATGTACCTCCGTTAACCCGTTGGCTCATTTCATACTTTTTGCTCAAATGTATTGCCAGTGCTGCTTTCAACCAACCCTTATATAAAAGCCTGGAAGGTAAAGCACCCAACCATGGAAACGGGAAACAGGGATTCAATGACATTTTTGGGCTGGCAGGTTGAAAGGTACATCCCCCACTTTACAAGAGACTGCCCCAGCCACCAAGCAAGAGGCCAGGGTAAGATAGGCATGTTCTTGTCCCCTTCTTTTGAAGCTCTGCCACTTGACAAAAGGAAAGGCAAGATTCATGGTCCCAGAAGAGAGCACAAAAGGAAAATAACCCCATAGTTCAGAGGACTCACTTGGAAGAGGGGTATATTTTGCTTTAAACCATAAATAGTTAAAATGCAGAAAGACTCTTTGGAGCAGACTTTCAGATGGGTACCCTCATGACTTGATTACAAAGCCATGCTTCTTCTGGTGGTCTCTTTATAGATTTAAAGGCTCACTTTGTGACTACCGACTTAAGAGGTATTTAAGGTGAAGGACAATGCTGGCACAAGAACAAGTTGGTATAAATTGGTCACAAATACAGGCAGGCATTTAGAACATTTCTGACCACCAGCCTTCCGAGACTGCATTCCAATAGTTGTGTGGGTAAAAGGTCTCAACTCATTTTAAAATACAGGTTGTTTAACTGGTAAATAGAATTATATAATGCCTACAATAACAAAGCACTGGAGAAGATGATCCAAGAGGTCCCTTCCAGTCCCAGCTTCCATTTTAAAAAATGAGGTAGGTTCCTAAGTGCATAACTCACTTTATAAATGAGATTATGGAACTTAAGTCACATTAAACCATTTTTACATACATACCTACTTGCCTTCACCAGGTCATGAGTTTCTTTGGCAGAGTTGGGCTTAAAGCAGAGTCCTGAAGTACATCCAAAAATACCTGAAGCAAGGCATCTATACATTTATGCTGGAATTTGACACAGAAGTAAGTTAACACAATTTGTAAAAAAACTCAAATTCATTTTTTTTTGTCTCTAATGGGCTAATATTTTGATGATTTTTTTTTTATTACTTTGCTTTGGTACCTGATAAAAAGTGGTTTAAGAAATGTTAGTGGTATTCGGGTGGCCAGTTCCTTTGGGCTTTTTTTTTTTTTTTTCAGGAAAACGTAAGGGAGTAAGGTACTCCAATCCCACTGAAATCCAATGGTAGTAGCATTTCTAAGGTATTCCTGAAAAATCTCAGCTGAAATACTAAACTATTTTATATTTTATGTAACCTAAAAAACTCTAGCAGTTGCCCTTTGAGCCTAGAATTTGGCTGCTGCTTTGATCTACATATCTTGCCTTTTCATTTAAAAATATTTCCATGCAATCTGTTGGGAACAATGACACTATGTATAGTTCTTTGTCCTTTGATTGTGCAGAGTAAGGAGAAAAAGCCCTTTGTATAGAGTATTTAATGACCTCTGATATTTAACCATGAAACATTTATAGATTGCGGAACAAAGCTGTTGCATTTTCAGTTTTTGTGTGCTGAAACCCTGCTTCAAAACCCATAAATGATATATTTTCAACTTAAACAAAAGTCATTAGTTTTATCATTCAGATATCAGTACATATCTTTCCCACTTTATTGCAGTTTTAGACCTTTATCAAAGTAGCAGAACAGATAATATATCTCTCCCTTAATTCATGGTGAAGTATTGGGCTGTTGGAATTCTTCTGTGTTTTGTAGTTCACTGTAACTTTGTCCACTGCTCCCCTTACTCAAAGAGACCAGGAAATGGAAAACAGTTCCAAGATACAGTGCTGAGAATTGGTAAAGGCTTGCCAGTTCCCTATTCACAAATTAGAAACAGTATCTGGGTCTGGGGTTTGGAAGGCATTTAAGAACAGGAAACAAAATTCAGCTTTTCATCAGTCTCTTTCAGTTGTCTGGCCTTACTTAATTTGTCTGGTTAAGTATTGCCATCTAATGGTAAAGCCTGGAAATAATGCAACTGAATGGTTTAGGGTTTTAAAAATAGATGTGGATGCTAGTTAGGCCTGAACCCTTAATTAAGTCCATAGAGACTGATTCTTTTTTTTTTTTTTTTTACTTAAGTTACTTCAGTATAAATGAGGCAAAATTTTACTGAAAGTAATGAAGTTACACCAAGAGGAACAGTCAGACCCACTATCATCTTCACCAGAAATTTTATGTTCCCTGCTACATTGCTTCTTTATTTTTTAGCCAAGTCTAATTTGCTTAACTATATTCTGTATGAATTGTTAAAAGAAAAGAACAGATTACAAAATATGTTTAATTTAAGATTCAGAACAATCTCTGCTGTTTATATAGTATGCTATTATAGATGACATACTATATAGGGAGAATTACACAGTGCATATTATATAGGGGCAATTACAAACCATATATACACAGACAATTGTAAAGCATATTATATATATGTTTTAAAATTCTCCTTGCAAAATATGCACTTCCATAGTTGCCCATGTCCACACTTCAGCAAGGTATTTTTAGGTGATTTGCTTTGAGGGTCTGAATCAAATAACTGTTACTTACTGGGGGGAAAAACAAAACCAAACCCCAGAACAGAGTACCTCTCAGCTATAACAAGTATAAAATGGGGTACTAGAAAAAAATGCTGTTTACTATTTCTGCTTCTACCAGTATTTGTAGAAATATACTGGACAAATCTAATCCAACTCTGTGTTACATCAGTGTAAATCTCAAGCAACTCTCAAATAACTGTACTGGTTTCAGTACAGTTACCCCAGATTTACAGATACCAGAATTTAGCTCCACTTTGTAATTTTTTTAAAACAAAGCTACTGATATGAAAGCCAAGACTGAGATGATCCTACTGTATGCATTTACTCAAGAGTGGTTGAAGGAACATCCCAAATTCCTATGGAAGATTAACCAGTAGAGGAACAGAAGCACCAGTCATGCTATTGGTGCTATCAGTATTAATGTGACCTGTAAGGTCTTGGACAAGACAAGGTACAGACAATGGCTTAATTTCCCCAGCAGCTGGTCTGAGATAGGTTTTGGAGGGAAATATATGCACCATGTCTTCAGAAAGTGACAGAACTACTGCTGCAGCACATATTATGCCATACCCTCAGTCATTACTGAGATTTTTTTCAGGAGCTCCAGATGCATCATGATACCTCAGCATGCTGCTCTAATGGAGTGATGAACCAGTCTTTGATGAGGAAACTGGGACACGCAGAAAAGATGCACACTAGTAGTAGCATAACTAGGGCATGGCAAGCAGGGCAGTAACTCCTGGCACCGAGTTAGAGGGAGCCCCCTCCTGCCAGGAGTCTTTGCCATGGCAGGGGCAGGCCTATGCTTCTGCTAATCAAAGGAGCCAGGTAGATGCAACCCATGGCCAGCAGTGTATGTGTAGAAGGCAGGGGGGAGGGGGAAAAGAGGTGGAATGATGCCTTTCCCCTGCCAAGGGGCTTTACCATGGAAAGCACAGTACTGCTCCTGGGGCAGGGGGTGAATGGGACACTAGGAGCAGCCCCTGGGGAGCCTGCACCGCTGTCTGTCCCTCAGTGGCAGCAACCCAAGCTCATGCTGCAATAGCAGCAGCAGTAGCCCCTGCTGCTCATGTGAGGAGAGCCTGGGTAAGTAAGACTCCTTTCTCTCTCTCCTTCTCCCATCTCCTGTTCTCAATTCTCCTTGCCTGTTCACTAGTGATCAGCATACTCCCCTCCTCCCCTGGCCTACAACCCTAGGTGCTTTAAGAGCTTGCTATGTCTCTGCACATTGTACTGCAAGAGTAACACCAAGAGACCTTTCAAATAAAGATAAATTGCTGTTTATCTTGTACTTGCATGCCAGCTCCCTGAGTGGCACAATTCACTGTTACACTCAGGATAACACAACACATATAGACTGTTGCCAACCAAATAAATACAGTTACAAAGGGAGACGACTTCATGAATATGCAATAAACTAAACACATCTACTAGTCTTCCTCCCCAAAATCATTAAGGGTCAGGTTTGTTCTTTGAAGCTCTCAGTTCAGGTTTAGCATGCATGTGGAGGTCTCTGGGAGCTCACAGAAACAATGGATACATCTACATTGGCACTTAGGATTTACCTTGAGGTCCTGCACCAAACCAAGCAAAGTAGACCTCTTTTCCCTTTCTATATTGTATTTTATGTCGTGCACCAAAGATGGCTACATTGTGCTGCTTATTTCTCAAATGCAGAGCTGAATTGTATTCCAAGTTCCTTCATGGAGCCCTTCCAGGAATTTGTCTTCAGACTATTTATCTCTCCAGGTCCTAAGCAGTAGAAGTGGGTTGCAGATGATCCAGGAACAAAGATTTGTGGGATTGCTCTTGGTGGGCTTCCTGTGCTCAAGTCCTGCAATGTCAATACAAGTGTAGGACATGGTGCAGAAAGGGGCAGATTAAGAAGTGAGTTGAAGTCATTCTTGGAGTTCAGCAGAACTTGGGGTTCAGGTTAGACCAGAATAAAAGGGAATGAAATGTTATCTTTGAAACAAATGGAACTTAAGAGGTAATGAAGAGGAAAAGACTTGAGAGGGCCAACTCAGAGAAAAGATTGGACCAAGAGCTACAGGGTATTGTTCTGAGTTGTCAGTCAAAATCCAATCCTCAAAAGGGGATGTGTTTAGCCACTAACTTAGCTTCTTACCTTTCTTCCAAGTTTGTGTAGTCACTCAGCCTGTTAACACATGATTTACAAGTTCAATAGCAAAAGGTATCATTCTCTAGTATGACTGAAATTTAGACAAGAAACTTTCCACCTGCCATACATCATCTAAAAAGTCAGTGCCATCATGAAAACTAAGTTTGCTCTTTTCATCCATATGTCAGCATAGAGAAGTTTGCTCTTTTCATTCACTGGTCAGTATAGAGAAAAGGAAGAACATTTAGCTTATGTGCAGATTTTAAAAAAAGCAAACTAAAGAAGTGCATAGAAAAGGAAACATTTTTTTCTATGCTTGGTCCATCAGTGGGGTTCTGGCAGGTACCCTTAGAAAAACAAAGAAAATGTTTATAGCCATGCAACACACTCTCTGGGAAACAGATTTCCTTTAGGATTGCTTGCCACCTGTGGTATTTCATTGGAAAAATACAAGAACTTTTTGATGGTGTAGAGGGTACTGGGATGTATGTAAGTGATGTTCTGCTCTAGGAAAAAAATAATACAAGATCACAAATAGAGGCTCCAAGCAGTTTTAGAACTAGAGCTATTAGACTAAACCTGAAAAAAACCAAAAACTATAAAACCTACATAATGGAAACGATATAGCTTGGAGAAAAATAGTAAAATGATAGGTCTTGGTAAGCTGGAAGTCATCACACAATGAGTGTCCTATGAAATTCTCTCCGTCAAATATAGCGGCCTGAACTACTTGCCCATACAGCAAATGGGCAGGTCATGCACTGTCTTTCTGGTTGGGAGTGGTAGAAATCCAGAAACTCTGTTTAGGGGACAGGTAGCTATGGCAGTAATAGTTAGTGGGATGGACTCTAAGTCCCATCCCCCCAACTCATAGGTTGGAGGGCTCCCCGTGGTAGTGTCAGACTCAGGGGTGGGAAGCTTCCCTTGCTGCAGTTGGTGTTCTGGCAACTGGGAATCTACCAGCTAGGCCTATTGATCAAAACTGGAGGCTCCACCCTAGTTCCTGTCATCAGACTGTTTGGGGTCAATGCTGGTTGAACAGCCAAAGCTAGGATTAGGTTTAGGTTTAAAGTTAGGGAACAGGCAAGGTTTTCAGATGATGCTGTTTGGAGGTGGTAGGACAACTGGAGATATGTTTAGGAAAGAGATAGGTAGGACAGACTAAGCTAATGGTTAGCAGGAAAAACCCTGAGCTCCCCACTTGGAGCATTGGAGGTGGAAGGGCTCCCATTGGTGGGATAGGAAGGTTCTTTTTGCCCCGGAGGGTGTTGTGGCAGCTGGGGATCTCATGGCTGCCATACTGATTGGCACGGATGGCATTCCAAGGAGCTATTTTGGTCACAGTGCTTGGGGTTGTGGTTCCTGGAGCTGCCAGATTTAGTGCTGGGTTTAGGATTAGGGTTAGGGCTAGAGCATGGGCAAAGTTTAGTTATGTCTTTTCAGTTGAGGGTGCTACGACTCCTGGAGCTAGGTTTAGGGCTTAGGTAGGTAGGGCAGTCTAGGGTATTAGTTATTGGGATGGGTCAGAATCCACACAGCTGAGGTGGCAGGTGAGAGGGCTCACAGTGCAGGGCTCAGACTCCAGGGTGGAAAGGTTCCCTTTTCTCTAGTGGGTGTTGTGGTAACTGGGGATCTCCGATTTAGGCTTGGAGCTTGGAGAGCCTCCAATCCCAGAAAATACACCTAGCTGGGAAATCCCTAGCTGCCACAGTATCCACTGGAGCAAGAGGAACCTTTCCACCCCTGAACCTCACCCTAGCCTGGGGATTCCTACCACCTACAACCCTAGAAGGGAGGCCTTAGGGTCCATCCTACAAGTATTACCCTAGACTGTCCTACCTACCTGTGCCCTAGAAATAGCTCTACCACCCCTAACCAGAAAGACCTCTCCAAACCTTGCCTGTTCTCTGATCTCCAACAATGTGATGACAGGAACTAGATTGGAGACCCCCCCCAGTCTCAATCAAGAAGCTGACCTGGGAAATCCCTAGATGCCACAACACCCACTGGAGCTAGAGGAACTTTTTTGTCCCAGGGCCTGTGTATCCACCACTAGTAGCCATCTAACGCTTATCCCTAGGAGGGGGTCCTCAGCATCCTTCCCAGTATTAGCCTGGAATACCCTACCTACCTGTGTCCTGAACATAGCTCTGAGAGTCCTTCCATCACCAACCAAATAGACCTCTCCAAACCTTGCCCATTACTTAACCCAAACATAAACCCCAAGCCTAGCTAGGTCTGCTCTAGTAGCCCTGACCCTGAGCAACCTGACCACAGGGCTAAGCTGGAGAGCTCATAATCAATCAAGAAGCCCAACTTAGAGATTCCCAGATGCCACAGCACCAACTGTAGCAAAATAAATCTTCCCACCCAGGAACCATATACCAGGGAAAAGGGGTTAGTCATATGGCTTAGGTAAAGATGCATATCTTGATATAAATGCATCACTGCTCTAATTATAGAATGCTTCTCAGGTATGCAAGTATGCAAATGGTTTATATAATAAATTATTTGGTGCCTAAGCAGATATTTACAGTCTTCAGTATAGGAAGGGTTACATATCAGATTCACTTAAGTAAGTATCAGGGACCTTAAATATCCCATGAGAAATCAACTACTTCATAGTAAAGCAGGTCTTATACAGTATCTGAAATACACTGCTTAAGTGTGGATATTACAACCTAAACACTTACTGAATATAAAAGAAAACTTCAGTGTTGCAACAATACGGGCAGAGACATGCTCTGGCTCTCAAGATGTCTACAACATCCCTCAATAAATGCAATAGTGGAGAGGGAAAAATATATAGTGGACATATTGTCCGAAACATAGTCATTGATTTACTTCTGAAATAATATCTGCTATAAGCACCATATCCCCACTGGATTCGCAGAATAATGTAGGCATGTAATGTAATGGTTAGGGTTGGCCACAGAACTTTGTCATTTTCTGAAAGATAGCCGAAAGCTTTTTGCCAAGTGGTTAAAAAGCGATTCCCATTTTCCTATTCATTCTAAAACACTGCAATGTATGACTGTCTTTCCACAATGAATGCTGCCCTCTAGTTGTCATGATGTGTTCGAACCGTGTGAGTAGACTTAATCACAACACTATTTCATAGCTGCAGTAAGTAGCAGTTCACTCTGACCACTCTAATACATGAAGATTTTTCACAAGGCGCCCCACTTTTTCAGACAAAAAAATAAATAAATAAAGGAAGAGATACTCAAGCCAAATCTAAAAATGAGCCAAATGAACAAAGAGAAGAGCAGCAGTGGTACAAGGAGCCTTTTCCAGATGACAGGCTTTATTATGCTAAATGATAACTGAGAGGGGGACATTGGTGGGTGGGTCGGTCAGTGTCTCCATATACACTGCCCAGGTTTTTGCACCCTGGAGAGATCATTCCAGCTTCACATTATCTTTCAAGTAAAGACTACATTCACCGAACTGTCATCCCGCTCAGCATAATTCTATCATCTTGCAAGACAGACAGGTGGCTTCTACCTTTGAATACTGATTTACAGAAAATTAGTAAGTCAAGTTATTGGTTTCTGGAATGTCGGGAATTCTGAATACCTTTGAAAATATAGTCCACCATTTTTTACTATTACTGTTAATAATGAAAAGTAAACCTGGCATTTTACTTATTCAGAAGTGGAAGGACAACTAAAAGATATTTTTTAAAGTATGTCCCTTCTATTCAGCACTAGTGCTCACATAGGTTATATGAGGTTTCCAAGTCAGCCATATGAAAACATGAAAGGGACAAGATAGTGTCCCAAAAAAAGATATCTCCTACTATAAGTAAGTGGATAAACCCTAAAACAATAGGACTCTGATCCTGGCCCCTCTGGGTGATATTGTGATACAAACAGTAATTAAGATTGAATCAATAAACCAATCTGTTTGAGGATGAATCCCACAGAATCTAAATCAACTTCATTCCAGGAAAAGGAAATTATCAGAATAGAATCCAAGAACAAAAATTGTTTCAAGATCTAGAATATATGTCTGGATTTCACAAAAATGGTTCCCATAAGTTTCAAACAACAAAATCAATGTCTTTAGAAGAAATCAAATTCAGACAATTTTGCTTATGCCATGAGCATGTATGAGATGTTGGCACATCAACTTACATTTATAAGGAACTTGGGGTTAAGTTGCAAAAGAATGTCAAGGGTCTTAGAGTCCAGCTCCATCTGAAGAGGGAGGATTTGCTGTTCCTGAATCATTCCAGAGAAATGACTACCGAGCCACTTCTTTGAAGACTCCAGTGCAATAGATACCAACAGTTTTTCTCCATCTGGGATAATTAGTGTTCTGAGATAGGACAGAACCACCCTAGAATATGCCATTATGGATGTATCGCTTGAACCTGTGTAACTTACTTGACTATTCCAAGTTATCATTACTTTGTTGTGAAAGATGGACTATTAGGATTACTTTGCAAATGGTGCCCTAGAGCTGCTAGCAAAGCCTCACAGATCAGATGGTAGCAGGCAGACAGTTTTATCTGAATAAAGACACAAATGTTGAAGCTTTAGCCCATATTTTGGCATAAGACGAGTACTGGGGATGTAATGTATTTGCCTTGGTTATGTTCAAACTTCCTAGATCATATATGAAAGGCTACCTTGTTACTGAATAACTAGAAACATCTAGCAATAGTGCACAGGATTATTTAGACTGCATTTATATAACAGCAACAAAGGTGACATCGTCTCTAGAAAAATAATAGTGCAAAGTAGCATTAGCTTAAATTTGTGATACATTCAGCCAAAACCCAAGGACATCATGCAAGCAAATCCACTGGTTTAAGTCGCAGAGTCTTTAACAAATGAGGAAACTGAGGCACTGAGAGTAAGTGGTTGGCCCTGAATCAAAAACAAGCCTGTGGCAGAGTTGAGGGTGAATTTTCTATACTCCCATTTCCCAGCCTCATACTCTAATAGGCAATAATACTGACACAAAACATTTCAGCAAAGCCCCAGTCAAGCCACATTAGTCAGAGTCACTTAAACTGTTTACATTTTTGCAGAAGACAACAGTCATCTTCCCTGTGGTAAGAGTACTTGCAAAAAGTAAAGCCATTCCTCAGGCACTACACTGAGACAGCCCTGTCTTCATACTTCAGTGCTTCTACAGGCAGGGTGTCCCAAATTAAGCATAACACAAAGAGAACCAAAGTCCTATTCAAATGAATGATAGGGGAGAAAGCAGGACAGGAACCATTCCAAATTGATTGTATAAACCATGTATGGTGTTGATTGTAATGCTATTGCCAAGCAAGTGTTTTGCATTTGAAGAGAAGGCCAGTACCCTTGATTCCCTGCGGGAATCAAGACATGGTGTTCTTTACAGAGTGCCTGAGGAATAGCTCTATCAGGAGCAAGCAGTTTAATTTAATGATTGCCTGGGAGCTGACTGCCAATTTCCACTACACTACATACTAGGTAAGGTCCTGATCTTGAAAAACTCACCTGGGTGTCACAACCCAAAGTTGTGGATTTTTTGATTGTGTGCGCTTCGGCACTGCTAAATTATGTTCCCGCCGAACTGCAGCTCTTTTGCACGATGGAGTGTTCTGTTGTTATAGAGAACCAGCGTGCAGAAAAGTGTTTCCCGCCGTTTTGTAGCCTTCTTTGCATTGTGCATTTCTCTTGCATTATAGTGATGCACGCTGCAAAGGAGTTCCCGCCATTTGTATTAAGATTTGAGCCACATTATTGGCCGGTCTTAATTTAGGTACACGTGGCGGCTAGCTATTGGCTTGCTAGCCATACAAAAGGCTTGGGTGGTTTCCGCCCAAGTTGGAGAGAAAGACGGAGAGAGACGGAGGGAGAGACGGATCTCTAAGCGCTGTGGGTCCTTTCGAACCCTGCGCGTCTTTCTTAAGAAGGCGATAGAGGCTCCAATTGCCAAACCCCCGGAGCCTAGCAGACTCCGGGGCACCACTTACCGACGGCCTCTAGCCTCTCCCCGTCACCGATCGCAGCCCAGACGAATCCTTACCCTAGAACCCAGTTATCGACACCACGGAGTCTTAACTGCTTCGGGGATCCTGGGAACCGAGCCCAGTTATCGACACCACGGAGTCTGAACCACTCCGAGGATCCTGGGAACCGAGTTTTAGAGTCCTCCAACGAGGATTGAAGCGGAGCTGTACCTGGGAAACTGTCCAGCCTGCACCGCGACCATCTCCGGTGTAAGTAAATAATCTTTTCAATCAACCATTACGCCTCCGTGACTGATTCTAGCTCGAGCGTATTACTCCACCCCACGGTTTTTCTCCGGCCCCGCGTGCCCGGGCTGCTGGCCACAGCCCGCGTGCACACAGATGGGCCCGGCTCACGCCCGGCGAGGACGGGACTGGGAGCCGGCCTGCACACTGGGTAGAGCCTTTTGGAGTTAGTGGGACTGCTTTTTTGGGTAATACCTTGCAGGATCTGTCTGTGTAGTAGAGCAGAGAGTTGTGTTCAGAGCACACACATTCATTGCTTAAACACTATGCCTGAATACTGACACAAAGCCCATCAGGAAGTGTGATAGGAGTATTATGTCCCTCTCCAGGTGTATTAAAAATTGCCTGAGATTTGGTTTAAAACAGAAGCATTTTTGTATCTATCCCCCAAGTCCAAATATTTATAAGCAACTGTCACTTATGATTTATTATTGTTTTCTCTTCTAACATTGTTAACCAAATTTAAAAGGTAAATTAGTAAGTTAAACAATGCAATGCTCTACCTGTTTTTGCCTAAATCAGTGGTTTTCAACTTTTTAAGATTCAAGTCACCCCTTGTTAGACTTAAGGCACCCCTCAGAAAATTCCCTTTGTTCGCTTCTACTTTTTTTTTTTTTTTTGAGTACAGAAAAATAGAGCAATTCTTTGGTTGCAAAGAGCTCAGAAAGACCACAACAGGTCAGAAATGTTTGAGACACTAGGAAATCCTATATGAAATCTCTGGTTTTATCTTTAACTCATGCACAAGTGTTTGCATATGTAATTGTGCTAATACTGCATGGCACTCTTAAAAGGATCTCACCACAGCCCAGGATGCCACAGCACATCAGACTGAGAATCACTGACTTGGTTCTTATAATGAAAAAAGTTACTCCTAGTTCTGATTTATGGGACCATTCATGCATACCATGGCACTGCAAACCCTCTCTCCCACCCCCCAACCCACCCTCCCCCAATAAAAAACCCTTTTATTTAGATTTAAAAGGGTGTGGGTGTGTATGAACTGGTAAGTGAATATGCAGACTATATTGTCAAAGCTGTTCAGCATTTCTGATGATCAAATTATCTTGCCAGTTTTCTTGACAGTTTTGAAAATCAGCGTTAAATGGTATCCTTGAGTGAAACAGCCTGTCATCTAGAAAGGTATTAGTGTACCACTGCTCCTCTTCTCCTTGTTCAGTTTTATATGTAGTCTTCCAGTTATGGCTTGAATACCTCTTCCTTTATTTTTTTGTTTGAAAAAGTAGGGTGCCCTCTAAAAAATCTTCAGCAGCTATGAAATGGTGTTAAAAGAAGTTCAAACACATCATGACAACTAGAGGGCAGCATTCATTGTGGAAAGACACTCACAAATCATATATGTTTTACAATTGATAGGAAAATGAGAATCACATTCCAATCACTTGGCAAAAAGATTTCCATTATCTTTTAGAAATGGACCAAGTTCTGTGGCCAACCCTAACTATTACATTGCATGCCTACATTATTCTGTGAATCCAGTGGGGATATGGTACTTATGGCAGATATTATTTCAGAAGTAAGTCAATGACTATGTTTTGAGGTAGCATCTTTTACCAGAATACCCCTAATAGTAGGCCATAGAAGCAGGATGGCTATTCTTTTGTGAGAACTCCTTTCACAAAAAACATGGTCAGACAATGTGTCCGCCATATATTTTTCCCTCTCCGCTACTGCATTTATTGAGGGAAGTTGTGGACATCTTGAGAGCCAGAGCATATCCGTGCTTATGTTGTTGCAGCGCTGAAGTTTTCTTTTATATTCAGTAAGTGCTTGGGTTGCAATACCCATGCTTCTTAAGCAGTGTGCTTCAGATACTATATAAGACATGCTTTACTGCTCTGTGGGGACCAGTTGCAGATGTGGGCTCCAGCTGCAGTGGTGGGGTGACGGGGTCCCCATAACCTGCTTTCAGAACCACCTCACTCAGTAAGGGTGCAGGGGGAGGGTGCAGTCTGGTGCCCATGCAAATTGGCTCCTAGAGCTCATGCCCTGCTTGGCCCACAACATGGGCTAGGGTCCCCCAACAGGAGCCTGCACCATAGCAACAGCAACTGAAGCATGGGTAGCCCAAGCTGTTTCAGGTAATGCTGGCTCGGGCAGTCTGCACAACACTCCACCCCCACTCCCACCCATCCCTGCTCTGCCCAAGGGTAGAAGTAGCTCTCTACAGTTGGAGAAAGCCTGGGGGAGTTGTGCTAGCTCCCTTAGAGCCCCCACCACCCCACCCCCGACTTCAAAGCCTGACAAAAAAGCCAGTATCCTCCTCCCTATACCAGCAGCATGAAATAAAGCGGGGCATGACAATACCATTGCACCCACCTTGATCTGTCCCAGTATGTACCCTATATTAAATGGGAAAATAGGCCAGGAGCTGAAAAGTACAAATGCAAAAATCCTTGAAATTAACCATTTTTTCTAGTTTCAGCTGAAATTATAGAAGATGCAGATAGAGA
>NW_005842207.1:938822-939659 GCF_000455745.1 Alligator sinensis | reverse complement strand
GGAAAGAGATTGTTGTAATTCTACAATCTTTCCAGGCCCTGCTTGGGTTCAGATGTTTACTTTCATACAAAGGGGTACCTAGCTTTATTTATGCTTTTGCTAGCTATTTACAGGTAAAGGCATAGATGTATGCGTGCATGAAATGAATGTGCTTCAGTTGAAGAAAAAAAATGGGGGAAACTGATTAGAGAAAGAAGAGCAAAATTTGCTCATTAACTTCTCATTGCTTGGATGCTATTGTCAGTTAGCTGATATATAAGCTTCTCAAAAGAAGCAGTTTCATCCATGTGATGTTTTTTGTTATAATTTTGAGAATTTGGATTATGCTACTTAAAGCAATAATGTCTTTCACTTGGATTCCCATTGCATAGCCTGACCCATCACTGGGAGCCCTAGGAGGGCTGTAAAGTAACCTCTGAGGCCACGTCCAGATGAGTGAGCATATGCCTGCTGTGATGTTTCAAAGCAGTTTGAAATGCTGCAGGAAGCACGCTGTGAATGAAAAAATGCTCTGTGGGTTCTAAATTTGATACTGGGGAATCCTGGTTAAAAAAAAAAAAACACTCAGGAAAAAAGTGGCACAGGGCGTGCTCCTGAAGCATGCCCAGAGGGAACCTGAGGCTGGGTCCTCCTAGGAGATGTTCTGGCACCTGACCAGATTGTCTCTATGTCTGCCACATGCCCCTGCTGCTCCAGAGGAAATAGAAGCAGAGCAAGGCTGGCAGCAGTGGATTAGCCCCAGGCTCTGTTTCTGGTAAGTAGGGACATGGGGGTGGGGGGACTGTGTGGGTGGGGGGACTGTGTTGGGGTAAAGGTGGGCTGTATGTGGGAAGGGTG
>NW_005842207.1:927593-938812 GCF_000455745.1 Alligator sinensis | reverse complement strand
AACCCCCCCACAAACCCCCCACGCCTGCCCCACAAGTCCCACCCCCCCACAAACCCCAATCCCATCCCTACACACCCACAACCCCGCCACACCCTTTCCTCATGCCCCCAACCCCATGTCTCACCCACAAATCTCACACCCTTTGTACCCAGCCACCAGACGGATTGAAACCTGCTGGTGGGAGCTGCAGCTGCAGTGACAGCTGCCACATTGCAGCCCTGCGCCTGCCCCACAAGTCCCACCCCCCCACAAACCCCAATCCCATCCCTACACACCCACAACCCCGCCACACCCTTTCCTCATGCCCCCAACCCCATGTCTCACCCACAAATCTCACACCCTTTGTACCCAGCCACCAGACGGATTGAAACCTGCTGGTGGGAGCTGCAGCTGCAGTGACAGCTGCCACATTGCAGCCCTGCCCCATGCTCACACCAGTGCTGAGACATGTGGCCCTGTCCTTGGGGGCTCCTGGTCCCAGGAACCACTTGGGCGGTGTAATGGGCTGGGGGGACAGGTGGAGGTGGCAGCAGGGTGTGTGTGTGTGTGTGTGTGTGAGAGAGAGAGAGAGATGCAAGTCAGGGATAGGGGAATAGTCCAGGTAGGAATTCTCAGAGTCATCCTTAAAAATGTTTAAATCTTTCTACATTTAAAAAGAGGCTCTGGAGAAAGATAATGTAGCTGGAGACCAAAGTATCTTTTCAGTAGATTTTCACTAGTTCTCCATTTCCCTGACTTTACCTTCTATCCCTTGTGCTTCCACAAGATTCCTCTTCGCATACAGATAGGGTGGCCATCATAAAGAACAATCTGGTTGTCCTCTCTCCTCTATCGATACGAAACCGGACACCTTTATAGTCTCTATTTTTCTCTCAGATAGAAAGAGTCATAAGGTTGCTGTCCTAATAATCACTAAATAACCATTCTATGACCAAAATGAGAGACAGATGGTGAATTACAGTTTCAACAGGACTTCAAAATATTAGTTATACCCAGACTTCTAAATTTCCATGTTTTTATTTTAACTTTGCTCCCATGTTAATGTGACACATTCACTTTCAACGTTCAGTATAAAATTGTGCATCAATAATAGCTACAATATGGAAGTCATGGTAGGTAAAAGTGTTTAACAATGGCTCTTCTCTGCGGTATGCAACCTAAATATTAACCTGATTGTTGATTTTGCCCAGTTACTAAAACAACATAGAAAGGATCAAAGGATTCTTAGTGGGTGAGAGGGAGTGCATATGTGATGTATTTAGACTTTAGTAAGGCTTCTGACAGCTTTTCGCATGATATTTTCAGAAGCAAACTAAGAAAACAGGGTCTACATGACATCACTGTAATACAATTACATAGGTGTTTGGAAACCTGAGCTTGCAGACTACTTATCTATTTTTTTGCTGTTGAACTGGAAGAGCATTTTAAGCATGGTCTCACAGATGTTAGCCCTGGGACCAGCTGCAGTCACTAATGATTTGGACACAGAATGAATACATACCAAATGTGCAGCTGATGGAAAGCTGGGTGGCAACCATAGTGAAGGAAAGAAACAGGATTCAAAATGACCTCAACAAATTGGAAAAATAGTCTGAAATCACTAAATCAGCAAGATGAAACTGAATCACAATATACACTAGATATATTTAGAAGAAATCAAATGAAAAATAACTGGCTAGTAACAGTACAACAGGAAAAAATCTGGAAGTTATAGTGGATCCCAAATTTGACATCTGTCAGCATTATGATGCTAGTACAAAAGGGCCAATCTCAGTCCAAGAAGTATTTGCAGGAACATCTTACCTAAGCGAACAGGAAGCATTCCATTCTACTTAGGCCCATTTGGAGTACTGGAGAAAGCAGTAGATAAGTTGGAGAGAGTTTGGAAGAAAGCAACAGGTTTGGAAAACAGCAAAAGTTTCAGAAAATACTACCTATGAGGAAAAGTTGAAGGAACTGAGTTTGTTTCTTCAGGAAAAAATGACTGCATCTGGGAATATGACAATAGTCTTCCAGTGTATAAAAGAGTAGTGTCACAGTGTAGAGCAATCAATTATTCTTAAAGCATACTGGGAACAAGTCAAAGAGAAATTGGCTTAACCTGAGCAAGAATGTTTATTAGGTATTAGGAATAACACTTAAAGAGAACATAAAATCTTCTTAACTAGTAATATTTAAGAACAGGGCAGGCATACCTCTCCTAGGTATGGTCAAGACATCAAGTGGAGTGCCCCAGGGGTTGGTCCTGCAGCTGGTTTTGTTCAGTATCTTCATCAACAATCTGGCAGATGGGATAGAGTGCACCCTCAGCAAGTTTTCAAATGACACCAAGATGGTGGGGAGTAGTAGATACACTGGAGGATAGGCCTAGGATTCAGAGAGACCTTGATACATTGGAGGATAGGGCCAAAAGGAATCTCATGATGTTTAATAAGGAGAAATGTAAAGCCCTACATTTAGGACAGAAAAATCCCATGTACATGTACAGGCTGGCTAAGCAGCAGCTCTTCAGCAAAGGACCTGGGAATTACAGTGGACAATAAGCTGAATATGAGCCAACAATGTGCCCTTGTTGTGAAAAAAGCTAACAGCATACTGGGCTGCGTGGGTTGGAGTGTTGCCAGCGGATTAGGGGAAGTGATTATTCCCCTCTATTCAGCAATGGTGAGGCCACATCTGGAGTACGGTGTTCCGTTTTGGGGCCCCCACTACAGAAAGGATGTGGACACATTGGAGAGAGTCCAGCAGAGGGCAACAAAAATGATGAAGGGGCTGGGGCACATGGTTTATGAGGAGAGGCTGGGGGAACTGGGTTTATGTAGTCTGGAGAAGAAAAGACTGAGAGCGGATTTAATAGCAGCCTTCAACTACCTGAAAAGGGGGAGGGGTTGAAAGAAGATGGAGCTGGATTGTTCTCAGTGGTGACATATGACAGAACAAGGAGTAATGGTCTCAAGTTACAAGGAGGGAAGATTAGGTTAGACAGTGGGAAGAATTTTCTCACTAGGAGGGTAGTAAAACACTGACAAGTTACCCAGAGAGGTGGTGGAATCCTCATCCTTGGAGGTTTTTAAGACCTGGGTTGACAAAGTCTTGGCTGGGATGATCTAGCTGCGGATGGTACTACTTTGAGCAGGGGGTTGGACTAGATGACTGCCTCATTTTCAACCCCCATTTTCTATTATTTTATAACATTACTTGCTCCTTTGTCAGTGTTGGGAAGGAGTGGGGATAAGGTGATCTCTTCAAGCCCCTTCCAGTCCTACATTGATATGACCTTATAGGGAACTCTGAGCAAGCAGCAAAGGAAACAGCAACAGCTTCTGAGTAACAGTTTGCTTTGAGGAGATGTTTTTCATCCCTGTCATTGGCACAGATCCATGTTTTGAATTTACATGTTGCTGAATCACATCCAAATAAATGTCTACATGTAATGTTACAAATATGTCCTGTAAACCAAAATACAGAATGAATCATCTTGAAAAGCATTTTATTATTACAAATGATAACATTTCTAAAAATATATTATGCCCTTTTTGGCTTGCTAGATTATAAAAAGACAGATATCTTGCCCACATTGCCTAGGTGTAGCTGAAGGTAGAATTTAGCCTACACTGGTTACATCTCAACATTGCATCAGTTAAATCAATATGAGGCCTTAATTTTTGGTAGCTGAAGAGAGTGAAATCCTATGTCTCCTGCAGGATTTCGAAGTCATCTCATTCCTTTATAGATCACAAATCCAAGTTCTAGCAATATACAGATTTTCCATCTAGATCAACCAGAGGTAAATGTTTTCACAACTGGAATTCCTTTCTCTAAGTTTACAGGTCATTGACCCTCCTTTCAGGTACCTTAGAGATACAGTAAAGCCTGGCAGCAAAATCCCAATTTGGACTTTGGGGAGGTTTAGCTCCAAGGTGCTATCTGGACCCATCTTTAATACTTAGGTATTTCTTTGTCATTATTCTAAGAAAACTACCTACCTTAAAATACTAATTAAATAGATCCAGACTCTCTGGTCCGCTAAACTCAATTTGCCTTCCTCATATGATGCAAAATAAATGGAGTCTGTTCCTTGAGAAGCTCACTCTGCATAATGAGTATCTCTGGTGGTAAAAGTTAGTACAGGGCATGAATCTATGGCCACCTTGGGGAACCAATACCCTCGCTCAGCATAAGACAAGAAAGGCGGAGTGGGCTTGAGGGTAGGTATGAGGTCTGCCAGAGGTACAAGAAGGGAATCAAGAGAAGAAGGCAGGACATAAGGAAGTGAAGTTCTGCTATGTCACATACTCTACTTACATTCGGTACTTTTGTTTCATTCCTCCTCTCTTCACTCCTACCCTGAGTTTTAATACAAGATGCAACTGAACATCTCAGAATCAGCTACAAGCACTTACCTTACAGTCTCCCCTCCTCTGTGCCTGGACAGAGAACTTTTCTCAGGCCTTAATCAGACAAATTTTTACTAAGTAAATATTGAGAGATGGATCTTTCCCTCCCTCTGTGGTGAAGGAAATTGCCCTGATAGAGAACTTCATATAGGATTTTTCCACAGCTCCACACTCCAAATCATCAGTCATCTGGAACCTACAACTTCAATCCAGTAATTACCCCCTCTGTTTTCTAAGCAAGTAGAGTCAAAGGGGATGACCGATCTGCCTTACTGAGGAACTCCCAAAAATAAAATGGGAAATAGGAAATAGTAATACGCCCATGGTAATCTTGTCAGGGTTGTTCAGAAAAATGATATGCCTGCTTTCTAGTGCCACCAAAGCACCATGGCCTTACTTCACTGATTGGCTTTTAGTGGGACTTTGGATTCTAAATTACTTTGGAAAATTTAACTCTAAGTCATTAGGTAAGAAAAATTTCCATGGATGTCAAGGAGAGGTTTTGTTTGAGTAATGATGAGATTAAAATACTGGGCAAAGGCTTCAAGACTTGGACCATGATCTCCATATGAAGAATGAAAAAATATGAAATAGTGTTTGAAATATTCTAAAAGTTCAAGGCCTAATTCATCTCTTACGCTCTCTTACACTGGTACAAATTAGGAGTGGCCTTTCTTAAACTCATAAAATAATGCTAGATTAATCCAGTGCAAGTGACAGAAAAATCAAATTCTAAATATCAGCTGTTTACAAGGCTCCTGGCATGTACAAAGTCCAAAGAATTTCTAGGGTACATGCTGATTATAGATCTATGACCCCTTATTATTAGAATTATTTTATACCATTGTTTGCTTTCATATGCATCATGATTTATTTTATTTAAAATAGGAGCATAACTATTTTCATTCCAGAAAGACATTTTAAATGTATAATTCATCTTGAACAAAATAAAAAAATGTTTCCCTATATTCTCTAAGCGATCTCTGGGGTTTTGCTCAAAAGTGTCTGTCTCCTCACATATTAGGTATATGTATTTCACAGCCAAGCTAGTCTAATTTACTTTGGTAGTTTACTGGACTACAACAAGGTAATCATAGACTCAAATTAATCATGGGTGGAAGGGACCTCAAGGACAATGTAGTCCAACCCTCTACACAGATGCAAAGTTTACAGAGGCCTATCAAACCTTTTTTTGAAAACTTCTAATGAAGGAGATTCAACTGCTTGCCTGTGCAGGCTGAGCTTCATCAGCCAGCAAGAAGTGAAGAGCACTTAGAGGCCACTTCTGTTTTATATCTTCATAATCCTCCAGGTTAAGAGGCCCCAATGGACACAGCTTCCCAAAAGGTTCCTAAAGTTTTTGGCACAGTATCTCAATCTAACAAAAAGGGTCCTGAAAGAAGAAAGTACCATACGTCATTTTCCAGCAGAAGATATGACTTCTAGGCCTGTATGAGTCGGCAGCGATCCGATCCAGCTTCGGATCCGGTCGCTTCAGATGGCCGCGATTGGATCTGGAGCTCCAGACCAGGTTTCCGCCTCGATCCTGCCGAAGTGGCTCCGAAGCTTCGGAGCCATCTCAGAGATCCGGCCATAGGGTATAATGGGGAATCAATGAAATATCTATAATTTTGTTGTTTCTTGTCTGATTTGGATGAAGCTTGCAGAGATGGTAGCTTCTGCTGAGGGCATGAAACCTGCCAAGTTTCAAGAATATTGGTGCAGGAGTTTGGGGGTAACTGTACCCCAAATTCTTGAAAGCAAAACTCAAGTCACTTCTAGGCATTACAGCATAGTTGGGTGAAAACTGCAGGGGTGGTAGCTCTTGCTGAGGCCACAAAGCCTGCCAAGTTTCAAGAAGATCAGTGAGAGGTTTGGGGGGAACTGCAACTCAAGCTGTGGACAAGCAAAACTTGTGCCATGGGTGACACTGCGTGTATTAAGGTGAAGCAGGGTGACAGTTGCAGGGGTGGTGGCCCCTGCTGTGACGCCTGCCAGCTGTTGAGACAATCGGTGCAGGGGGATTCTGGGGCCCTGCACCCCTAGCTGCTGACAGGCAAAACTCATGCCAAGACTGTGTCTGTCGTGGGGCAGTTGATTGTCTGTATTGAGTCTTTCCTCTCCTTAGCCTGGTTCTTTGGTGCTAATTGATGCTCGTTAAGTCGTTATGTAGTAGCTAGGTCCTGTGTATTGAGCTGGTCCCTGAGTCCCTGGTCCCTGAGTGAATCATGATTGATTGATTGGTAACTGGGAACACAGCAGCTTAGCAGCCAGGCCTGCAGCAGGGTCTCCCCTCCCCGCACCAAGACGGACACAGTCAGTCCCACAGCACCCATGGCATGAGTTTTGCTTGTCTGCAGCTTGAGGGGCAGTTCCTCCCAAACTGCTGCACCGACCTTCATGAGACTTGGCATGCTTTGTGGCCTCAGTAAGAGCTACCAACTCTGCAGTTTTCACCCAACTATGCTGTAATGCCTAGAAGTGACTTGAGTTTTGCTTTCAAGAATTTGGGGTGCTTTTCACCCCAAACTCCTACACTGACCTCCTTGAAACTTGGCAGGCTTCATACTCTCTGCAGTCTACCATCTCTGAAAATGTCATCCAAATCGGACAAAAACCAACAAAGTTATAGATATTTTATTGTTTCCCCATTATACCCTATGGCCGGATCTCCGAGGCAGCTCCAAGGCAGCTCTGAACCAATTCGGGAAGCCAAATGAGGCCAGCGCTTTGACTTGGATGTGCTGCTTTGGACCCCAAAGCGTCTGAAGCTTTTCCGGATCCAAAGTTCTGTCTGAAGCCTCGCACAGCCCTAATGACTTCTAATATTTTCACAGACAATTTTGCATTAAAAAGTTTCCAGCCCAAACCCCTCCTCTTAGAATTAGAGTTCTCACCATAACTAGCATAATGATGATGATGATGATGATGATGATGGGAGGGTATTATTCTCCAAACAAGGTCAGCTTCCTCCAGGGATAGTAGAAAAGCAGAGAACTCCATGATGGAACATCATGCAGTTTTAAGTGACTTGAGTGGATGAACTAGATTACCTAACATAAAAGTAGGAGAGACCACTGGTGAAATCCTGGTCCTACTGACTTCAATGGGACCATAATGATGTAATTGTTTTTATTTTTATTAAAGACCTTTGAAATTAATCATGACAATTCCCTGCATGGATCTAGGCCAGGGGTGCTCAACCCCCAGACTACAGGCCAAATCTGGCCCATGAAGCCACACTATGTGGTCTGTGGGGCTCTCCACAGGTCCAAAAATTTGGCAGTGGAGAAGCAGTGATAATTAACACTGACACTTCTCCCCTGCTGCCAAATTTCTAAGTCCTACACAGCTGGATCATCACCTGATGAGTCAGTCCTAAGCACCATGATTGGGTCGCAGGCCCAGAACCATATCTGCCATGTGACTGTACAGGGTCTTGGATGAGAAGCTTCTGTGCAGCTGCATTGAGTCATGGATGGATACTTGCTGCCTGGCTACATCAGGTGCTAGGCTGTTGTCATGCGCTATGATCTGGCCCTGGCCACACCTGCCCTGCATGTTGGATCTGGCTTGCAGACCAAGCTGGCACTGATCATCCAACTTGTAGGGTGAAAAGTTTGGGCAGCACTGATTTCAGTCAACAGACAGGTTTAACCTATGGCCTGTTTCTGTCATATTTGTTTGTCCAGCAAATCATTAAACAGATACAAGGTAGCTGGTTTGGAATATTATTAGATATGCTTATTTCTGACAGGAGGAGGTTGTGGCAACAATAAAAGCAATGGGGTTACAATCTTCAATGCAGTATGCATTATGTGTGAGAAAGTAATATGAAAACATTCCTAGTTTAATGAAATTTAAAAATCACACATACAGAAAAAAGGCAATGTGAAGGGAATTTTAGAGACTGCCACATTGGCCATACATTAAACACTTTAAAAGATAAATACAGGGTGGCAACAAAAGATGATGATAGGATATCATAAGTATTATAAATATGGGAACTTTTGAGAAACTAAAGATGAGGCAGAAATTGCACTATAAAAGGTCTATGTTGCCTAGTATACAGAGTATACATTTACTCTTAGGTTGTTTGACGTCCTCAGTATAGCTGACAGAAGGAACTAGGGGGCTGATTTTCTTCAGCAGGCTATTTTTAGACTTGGAAAGATGCCCCCTAGAAGCCATATTAAACACAGTAAAGGTCAGCATTTTTGGCATTCAGAACAAAATTAAATGAGAAAGATTCAGCACCCTTTGGCCCCTGAAATATGCTGTCAGACCTTTAGCAACTAGAAGAGATGCTATTGGAGAGAAACAAGGAAGAAATCCTTTGAGAAATGAAGAGGAACACTGGAAGGGTAAAAGGATAGGGAAGAAAAAAAATGTCATTTTATACTTCAAAATCTTTTTTGGGAGGCTGGAAAATGCTGTAGATACACAGTTAATTTTTCATATCTGGGTCCCAGAAGAGTAAAAGTTATTGTGAAGGGAATGTAAGAACTAAATAAAAGCCTTGGCAAGGTTTAGAATATTCAGTGAAAAAGAGTTCCAGATTGCGGATCAAAAATATTTCTCTTGTGACCCTTCAATCAGACTTCCCATGGAGCACAGTGGCAGTTTCTATCCCTCATAGTTTATGGAGTGCTGCAAATTAAAAAAAATATATGTTCTCCCAGATCAAGAAAAAATACATATCATTTGCTGAAGGAGCCAGGACACCCGCAACATCTCAAGCTCCCTACAACTCATCAGCTCTTGTAATTGTTCATTTCATTGGTCTTTCCATAGTATGAAATGTGGACAACGCATAGCAAAAAGGTATAATTGTAAGTTAGCTCCTCACTGCCTTTTAGAGAGAAAACATACTGCAGTGCTTAGAGAAAAACTGGAAATAAAAGGTGCAGATGGAAATATATTTGTTGCATGATCAGGCCCTCGAAAGCAGATCATGCCTGCAGGGTCTGCTGCCTGCCTGCCTGTGTCACACACAATCGTGTGACAAATTATCCTTCATTATATGAGGGTTCTAATGAAGGCACTCCAAAGTAGAGTGCCTTCACTAAATTCTGTCTGGTCTGGTGCTGTCTCAGGATGGGAGCGGGAGAAGGCAGGGGAGGGAGGTTCATTCTGGGATTTGCCCAGCCACCCTGGATGGGGTAGGTGGATTGGAGCCTCCCCTTCCTCCACTCTGAGGTGAGAGGTTCCAATCCACTTCCCTCCCCAACTCCAGCATGGCTGGGCAAACCACAGAACGGACCTCCCTCCCTTGCCTTCTCCCATTCCCATCCTGAGACAGCACTGGGGATGGGAGAGGCAGGGCAGGGCTAGGGGAAAAGGCTGCAGACAGGCAGCCTCTCTCATTGGATCAGCTCCAAATTGGAGCTCGATCTCCCACCCTCCTGACCCAACAACTACCATCTGTTGGGTCAAAAAGGTCAGTCTAACCCATGGCACTTTCTGTGAAGTGCCATGAGCTAGACCTTAGAGCTTCACTTCTGTCTGCACCTAAAGACACTAAGGATCATCTCCCTACTCTACCATATACTTCCTGTGTGGTCTTTAGCAAGTTCTAGTTTTCCCCTTAGTTTCCCATCTACAAAACAGAGATAGTAGCACTTCTTTAACTCATAGGGATCTTATAGGGAAAAGTACATTAATGATTGTGAGATGTTCAGATACTACGTTGCAGTCTTTGTCATAGCAATAGAGGCCCAATAACTACTTAAGAGAAATTCACAGTGTCTGATTATTTCTATTAACTTAAATGGAGAGGGAAAGCAAATACTTTAAATAGTACTTCTTTGCAGGTATACTAATAAGACCAAGGATATTTTTTCCAGCAACTCCTTGGAGTGCACAGAAAAGCTTTGGTTCATGAAAAGACTTAACAAAATATATTAAAAATAGTAGCCAACAGTATAGCCATTATGTAGCAGTAATTATCCCAATTATAGAAAACTGTATGGTGATATTCTATAGTTAGCACCAAAATGACCCAGAAATTATATTCCAGGCATTGCTCATAAATGGATTGCATAGTGGGTTACAACAGCTAAACCTTTGCTTCTATTTTACTGCCCCAGTCACAAGGTTTTAAGCAGTATTTATACAAGTGGTTTGAGTTATAAAACATACATTATTATTTAAAAGTAATTGAAAATAGCCTCCCAGACAAACAGAGATTTGGCCACCTGAATTGTAAGTTTGCCTAGCAAAACTATAATTTGATAGGTGTTCAACAAATGGTAGATATCCGGCACTAATTCTTCTGCATGTCATGCGATACAAAGATGTAAGGGAAACAGTAGCAGAACTATGCTCAGTTATTTACTAGGAAAATTATTTGAAAACTGCAAATGTCTTCTATTAACTTTTTAAACTTCATTAATGTGTTTTCAATTTTGCTGACATGCTTCTCCTTTGCTGTTCCTCCAGAAATATATAGAAAAACAAGGTACTTGATAAAATGCTTCCATGCAGAATTTTGTTTTATCTGTGTAATAAACTGTACAAGGAAGTACTGACCTAAGGGCAGACTTAGGTCTTTTCCTCATTAGGCTAGCCTCCGGGTGTTAAAGATATGGTCCATGAGCTGCATCTGGCCCACAGAGCCCCATCATCTGGCTCCCAGTGCTGCCCCTGGCTCTGAGTTGACCCATACACCACATCAGAATGTACTGGACCAGCTCTGTGCACAGGGCCTGGGATGTACAGTACACACTCAAGAGTCTGTGCTGTACACAGCACTTGCCCCAGCCAGTCTGGGATTCATGCTAGATATGACATCCACTCCAGCTGGACTATGATCCATGCCAG
>NW_005842207.1:922990-927562 GCF_000455745.1 Alligator sinensis | reverse complement strand
CCTACCCCCACTGGTTGGTCTCAGATGCACACAGCACGTGGCCTGCACTCCAATCAGTTCATTGCCTGCATTGTATGCAGGTTCCTGTGCATGCTCCATGCGTGCTGGATCTGGCATGCAGGACAGGGGATTAAGGACAGAGGTCTAGGGGCCCAATCTGGCACATGGAACAACCTCACACTACTCATATGGCTCATGGGGCCAGATGAGCTTAATACCCCTGGGCTAGCCAAAACTATAAACATAATAGAAGAAATGCTGTGATAAACAAGACCATTCAATCCAACAGTGTACCTTCCAAGCCTAAAAGGGAGAATGGTAGATGAGAGATTCAGGAAGAGATAAAAACATTCTCATTATAAGACAAAGACATTCCTAAATTTTGCACCAAAGTTGACTCTAGGTTCAATACCACTGTCATTGAGGCAAATCTAAGGCAAATATATTAGAATGTACTACACCTTCTTCTATATAATATATATATATATTTGTGGGACAACTAAGGAAGAAAAAGGTAGGAATGACATGAGGGTCAAAGGTTCAAAATGTGAAAATAAATTCTCCGGAGTGGCCACACAGTCTCCAGGCACCTTCCCGGCCAGAGCCTCCTTCCTGGTCAAGTAGAGGGCGCACTTGGCCAGGGCCAGGACAAGGTTGACCAGGAGGTCCTGGGACTTGGTGGGGCCATGGATGGGGTGACGAATAACAAAAAGGTGGGGGGTGAAATTCAACCAGAACCTCAGGAGGAAGTTCTGAAGGTGGAGGCGGAGGGGCTGCAGCCTGGTGCACTCAAGGGTCATGTGCACCAGGGTCTCCCTCTGCCCGCAGAAGGGGCAGGAGACTGGTGTGTCTGTGAAGCTCACCACATACACGCCTGTCGCAATGGCTCCTTGGAGAAGCCACAAGGTCCACCAGGTCCCAGTGGCTCGTGGGAAGAGGGTGGAGTACAGACTCAGCCACTGGGGTGCCCCAGCCATGCCCTTGCTGAGTAGGTCCTGCCACTTGGTGTATGGGTGGGACGCGAGGGCGGAATGATGGATTGTGCAGCGCTCGAGTGTATAGAGGTGGTGGCAATGGACAGTGGAAAAGTGGACCGGTCTGGTGTCCTCCAGCCAGCTCAGTTGGTGGAGCAAGGAACGCTGTGAGCCTGGGCAAGGTGCCGGCCCCATGATAAACTCCAGTGGGCTGGAGGACATGGGGGGGCAGGGACCACCACCACACAGGGCCTGGTCAACAAGGGCAAGGGCATCGGGAGATAGGGCCCAAGAAACTCCTGAGGGCAAATAGCCCTGAGCTGCTTGCCAGGGCAGCTTTTTATACTGCTGGGGCCAGCACAGGTGGTGGCCCCAGGATCTAGCTGCATCTGTGTCTGAATCATCAAATTTTTCCAAATCTCTCCGAATCGATCCAGAGGGTTCTGATTCAATTTGGAGAGATTAAAGGGTCTCTTGATTTGATTTGGATTTGGAGATTCAGCTGCCGAATCAGGGCAAACCTACGCTGAATTGAATCAGTGACCAAAGCTTCGCACAGCCCTATAGGACACAGCTAAGTGATTTGCACACAATTTTGATATATTATTAACACTACGTAGATCTTGGGAAGTCAACTTATTCCACGGAACATCTTAAAGTCAGGAATCAGCTCTGTTTAAAATAATTTCCAACCTACCTCTTATTCAGGCTAAAATCCAATTGACTTCATTTGGGATTTTGTCTGAGTCAAGATTGCTACAGCTTGATTGTAAATGAGAGTGTTTCAGCTATTTCATTTGATTGCATGATCCACTAAAGAAAAATGAGTGCAGTCTTGAGGACCACCTAGTGGAGTATATACACAATTGCAGTGTTACAACTCAAGTGACATGCTGTTCTAATTTATCACAAGAAAACTTGTTCAAACAAAACAAAATTGGGTCTGAAGCTTCCATTTTTTTGTTACAAAGTTTAACAAAATTTAAAATCACTTACATTAGCTTCTCTGTGCTTCTTGGGAGCACAAATTCCAAAATCTTTTGAGGCCATTTGTTCTTTCAAATATATGAAACCTGGAAACAATAAAGCTTCATTTCCAGTGCAATTACTTTCCCATAAACATCTGAACATGGTATTTGAACTGAACCTCTGAGCCTTTCAAGTTTGCTCATGTATCTTTGAATGGATCTGTTCTTCAAAGTTACCATGGTTGTTTCCAACAGTAGCTCTCTGAAGTCACTGGGAGGTTTGATATAACTGAGTACTATAGAACATGAATGAAAACACATCAGAACCACATTTTCTATTATATATATTCTGTTTCAGAAATTAAACAGTGTAAATGAGTTCAGTCTCTTATCATCAATATATAAGCCTAAAGAGAGTACTAAATTATTCTGACAGCCTGATACTGAGTATCACACAGACAGAAAATACTTTTTGTTTTTGAAACCATACATGAACAGGGAGTTGGTTTTAAAATGTTGTCCAGCTAACACATGGTAAGACTAGCAGTATGCTTTTCCCACTCTGTATGAAGCTACAACTGCAGTCTAGTTCTATAGCTAAATGTTTTAAGTAAGCTTCAGAACTGTGAGGCCACAAGAAAAAAAATGCTTCTTAATTTCAGTAAAAAAATTACTGTTCCTTTTTAAAGCACTGACCATCTTCAGTAATTCAAATGAAACTGAAAGAGTTTAATTTTTATGCTGGTGTATGAAAGAACATAATTCAGTTTCTCCATGATACAACATAATTCAGATCTTCCAAGCTATTAAGTGTAAAAAATGTATTTTGTTGTCTTTAGCATCTTTTCTCTTCCTTAGCGATCACTATGCAACCCACCTCTATCTGTCTCCATGCACCCTAACTCGATCTTCTGCTAATTACATTCTGGCCCAAAATGGAGACCCTAAACCTACATATAGGCAACTAAATGAAGTTGCATGAATCTCAAACACACCTCTAACTTCCATTGATTTCAGTGGGACTGGAGGGTACTCAGCAAATCTATTTCAGCTGTTTACATACAGATTAAAATATGAATTTAGTGCTCAGGTTTGAATATGGTGACCTGTATCACCATTTTGTTAAGCCAGCTGTTAAATGATAGTATGGTAACCAGGGATCTGGGTTTTCCGTTTGTGATGGAAAAACATGGTAAAACCCGGATTTTCTCAGGTTAAGGAAAAAAACCTGGATTTCTCCTTTAAGGAGAAAAATATGGGTCAAGATGAGTTTCAGCCTGCAGGGGTCTGGGGGGAGTGGGAGGAGGGCAGTCGGGCAGGGGCGCTATGTGCATGTGCACATGTACACACGCACATAGCTGCCAGGCAGCCTGGAGAGCAGCTCCTGCAGGCAAGTCTGGAGGGGGGAGGGGGGAATTGAATTCCTCATAGGAAGGGAGGGAGGGAGTTTGGCAGGGCTGAGGCTGCTGCCCCGTTTGGGTGGTGCGTGGGGCTTGGGGCCTGGGGCCTGGGGTCATATGTAGCTGCAGGGCTCAGATGGGGAGCAAGACAGAGACACAGGTGGCTCATCCAGGGGGTGCGGTGGGGGGGTTGGTTCCCCAACACTGTGCACACTCCTAGGGGGAATGTGCCCCCCGGATCTGTGTGCAGGGTGGGCGTGGGCTGCTGCTGTGGGCTCAGGGCTTCCAACCCTGCTGCCCTCCCCCCGGGGCCTCGGTGGCCCAGTGGGTGGGACCTGGCATGGCAGGGCAGAGTGGGGCAGGGAAGCTTGGTGCTGCTGCTATGAACCCTGTGCTTCCATGGTGAGGCACCCCCTGCCTGCCCAGCGGTAGCAGGGGGCACAACCCTGTACTGCCACCCTCACTGCTGCTGGGCAGGCAGGGGGTGCCTCACCATGGAAGCACAGGGTTCATAGCAGCAGCACCAAGCTTCCCTACCTGGCCCTGCTCTGCTGTGCTGGGTCCCACCCATTGGGCGCAGAGGCCCCCTGGGGAGTGTAGCAGGGCAGGAAGCCCCAAGTCCACAGCAGGCAGTCTGCGGGGCAGATGCAGTTCTCCTTCAACTATTTAAACCTCTCACCCATACAAATAAAAGTGTGTCTCACATTCTACCCAGTCTGCTTGGTGGCTGCTCCCAGTGTTCCCCGGTTGCTTCAGTTGTCCTAGGGACTCTCCTTCAGCTTCTCTCCCTGAGGACTGCTTTAGCACAGGGAGGCAAGGTGCTATCTTATCCCCCTGGGCTAGAGTACACATTCAAGGCCTGATATTAGTTGCTGATATGGCAGGATGGAGATAGCCTACCTAGAGTCCCTCCTTAACTCTTTCTTGACAGGGGGAAAGTGACTCCAATCCTCACAGAGTACAATCTAGTTATTTTATTAACAGAGAATATAAGGGCTTTGTGCCCATCTCCGCTTGATGATGTGCTCCTGAACCGCCTTTGCACTGGAAGTTGGTCTTATGTGCCCAGGAGCCTCGTGTAGACCCCAGAGGGTTCCTTGATCACCTTCAGGATGTCCCCCAAACTAGCCTGCCATGACTTCAGGTGGACTGTCAGTGAAGGGGGTCCCCTTTGAGGATGCATCCAGAGTTGTCACATATCCGGGTGGATGTTCACGGGGCTCCAACCTT
>NW_005842207.1:912728-922979 GCF_000455745.1 Alligator sinensis | reverse complement strand
CCCCACCCTTCCCCCCCCCCCAGCCATACACCAACCTTCGAGACGAGCCTCAGGATCTTTTGCAGCTAGCCCCTGTTGATGTCTTCCTCAGTTCCTATGTGCCCTCCTTCATGGATGGATGCCTTGGGCTCTGACAATGAATGCTGCTGGTTGTCACTGCATTCACACATTGTCCTTCATCTTCAATTGGGGTCTGTAATCCCCCCAAACCTGGTAAGGCATGTTGGATTAACCTGTTCTAGGCAGGGAACTAAAATAGAACAGACCAAGAGGGGAAAATACAAGAGGACACACACCAACAGAAACCCCACACACTGGGAATGACTGGAGTCCCCCGCTCCCCTTGCCCCTAATGCCCCTAAGCTAGCGCATGCCCTGGGTCAGGACCCGCACTTTCACCCCAGCCGGGGTTTCTTTTATCTTCTCCCGGATCCGCCTCTGCTCTGGGGTCTCGGCACCAGCCGCCTCCGGCATGAGCTCCTTCACCAGCTCTTGCTGCCATTGTCACTGCCAGCCTTACTGCTGGCTCCTCTGATCCCCGCCAGTTGTCTCTGGCATGGGGATCTCCCACAGCCCCTGCTGCCATTGCCGCTACCATCCACACCAGCCCACCTGCTCCCTGCAGCGACTGGACACACTAAGCCCAGTGGTCCCTCACCATTTCTTCAGCTCCCAGTGTTCCCCTTCCTGTGCTCCCGGGGCTGGATTTTATCTCTGCCATGTAACGCCTCTTCATGACATCACCCGGCTCCAGCTGGAGATGAGCGTGGCTGATAAACCGCTTGGGTGGTTTTTCCCGGCATGTATCTTCTCTTCTCCAGAGCTCTACAACAGGTAGTTTTTTTTTCCCCTTTGTCCTTTGTCTGGGGTCTGCCTGTGGGTGTGGCTTCCCCCTTGCCCGATCCTGCGTCCTTGGGACAGGCTTCTTATCAGGGTGGATAAAAATCACCATTTGTTTAGAAACATTTTACAAATAGGTCACAACAGGCCATGGACTATATTAGGGACCCAATCTTATGGGGTTTCCAGAAGCTCCTCTATAGATTAGTAAATATTAAAAAAAAACACTCTACCCAGTGGGACTCAGTGTTCAGTCTAGAAAATCTCATTAAGCAACTCTGTGATGCTTAGTTTCAGTTCTCACACTGTGGATTTGCATCTCCAGAGGTAATATCCTTGTTAACAGCAGTACATAGAGATGAGAGATAGCAGACCTGATTTTACCTACCCATCAGCCCTATTGTCACTCTGCAAGTTTGTGTACACAGAGTCAAGCCCTTACATCTTTCTAAAAGTGCAAAGTTTCAAGAAGTTAAATGAACAGAGGATTGTTGGGGGTGGAGAGGCAAAGAGGAGGAGTCTGGAGATAAATACAAGGAGGAAGGGGCAGTAGAAACAAAAGAGAAACATTTTGTGCAGACTTGTAGAAGTCTTGAGGGATACATTTCTGAGTATAGCCTTTCCATTGATTTGAGATCTAGTGAGGGAATAGTATGGTAAAAGGGAAAACCTATCATGGCAGGAGGCTTGCCAGGCCATAAAAGTGACCCTGTTTGGGAATATTTTAATGAAGTTCCTCTACCTGTAGGTAAGACAGGCATGCATGCAAAATGCAAACAGTGCAACCAAGAAATGCAAGGCCCGGTTGCCCGAATGAAACAACATCATGAGAAGTGCTCCTTCTCAGGAGGAAGCTGCTCTGAAGATAATGAATGGAATATGTCTGAACATACAGGATCTCCAGGTTAGTAAACTTTCTTATTTCATAATTTCTTAAGGACTGCCTGTCTTCCCTGACCATATCTTTTGGGTGAACTTCTGAAGTACTTGAATTCTCATTAAAATGTTTGAGCAAAAATATAGTTGTTACTTTATGGGACTATCATATTTTTAATGCAGTTGTGATATAAAACAGTGGCTGAAATATGCAGGACTTCCTTTTACAGTTTAACGTCTAAAGTAGTACTGAGTACAAAGAGTAGTACTAAATGAGCAGTATTGTAGTGACTGCATTGACTTCTTTTGTTCAGGAGGATCTATCCTTAAGATACAAGATTCTGACTGTCCATCTTCAACATCATCATCACCCTCTGCAGTTTCAGAGTTACCTGCTAATGATACCAGTGTTCCAGTCAAATATATGTCACACAGTATATCACCTGTAGCAAAAAGAAAAAAAAGGCCTTCCATCATCCAGAAACAACAACAAATAAGTTTGTAATAAGAATCAGCAGATGACAGCAAGAGGTAATTGATAAAAAAAAACAACTGCTCAGTTAGTTTATGCAACAGACTCTCCTTTCATTATGGTTGAGAATACCCACTTCATTGACATGGTTCAGCCATTACGACCAGGATACACTTCACCCAACGGAGCAAATATAGCAGGCAAATTTCTGGTTAAAATATATGAGAAAGAAATTGAACAATGGGCAAAATTCTAGAGGGGAAAAGGTTAACCTGAGTCTTGGTGAGTGGAGCAATGTCCACAATGATCCAGTAATATATGCTTGTTTGACAACAGAAGGGACTGTCTACCTTACAGAAACAATTTATACACCAAGAAATGCATACACAGCAGAATATTTACAAAAAGTAGCAATAAAAGCTATACTAAATAGTGCTATGTGAAATTTCACCGGCAGTTTTGTTTCGACTCATTTTGAGCTGAAAACAGCGAAATTGAAATGAATCAGAGAGCTTCAAAGCAGCCTTGAAATGAAACAAGTCAAATCAAAACTTTAAAAAATTTTTGAAATGTTTCAAGTTTCAAAGCTCAAGCTGGGTCTGCCTGCAGGGAAACAGAAACTAAAGTGAGGAGAGGGAGGGGGAAGAGAGGGGAAAGTGGGGGGGTGGGGGAAAGGAGTACTCTCATTATTGACTGTGTATCTGGCCAGTGACTGTCATCCTTCCCTGAGGTCCCTTTCAATCCCAGTGCTCTGGGGGAGGGGTGGAAAAACTGCATAAAAGGCAGCATTATTTGAACTGCCCTGCTTTCTGACTTGGTGTCAGTTAGTGAGCTGTGCATTCCAGCAGCTTGGCATCAGACAACTACGGCTAGCAGCACTGATCTTCTAAAGAATTCCCTACTTACTAGCAAGAGGGATTTCAGATTCAGAATACCTTTTTCTTCAAGGCTTTTTTATTTTATTATATTCATTGATTCATTCTTTTGAATTCTATAATTTTATTAGATAGGATTACTGTAGAATGTAATGTATATAGGAAGCAAAATACATTTATATTTTATTTCTATACATTTAAAGCTTTGCAACTTAAATTATAGAATGTATATAAGGATGAAGCCATATTTCTATTTGCTTTTATAAATCTCTTATTTGTACCACACACCTACCTACACGCTTGCACTCACACTTTTGAATTTATATAGGGGCTAAGCCATATACTTGCTTTTTAACATTTCTTATTTGCATCACACACACACCCACTAGTACCACCAATGAACTTGCACCCATACTTTTGAATTTATACAGGGGTTAAACCATATACTTGCTGTTTCATTTAACATTTCTTATTTGCACCAGACACCTATAATTTTAAATTTATAAATGTATTTGTGTTCATATATATATTTGTAGAAAAAGAAGATATGAAACACACCATCAAGCATGATGGAAAGGCAGGTGGCTACACTGGCCAGCCTTCAGGGAGGAGCTGAAGAAGAGGTAGAGGGAGAGCTGTAAAGCCCCATCTCTCCCCCCGCCCCACCACCACTGAGAGAGAGCCTGTTTCCTCCAGCTAAAAGGGATGAGGCTGCTACAAGCAGCAAGGAGAGGGGACCAGTGCCAGTGCCACTGCCTGTGCCCGAGACTTCATCCCATCCATGCACACCAGCCATAACGCCCCCACCACCATCATGATGGCAACAACAAGCAGCAGCACCAGCACCAGCACAGCAGCCCCTATTTCACTTCCCATGTTTAGCCTTCAAGTGCCAGAGTGGGAGCTGGCGCTGGATCTGGATCTCAGTGCCCTAGCAAGGGAAATTCTAGGGAAGGAGGGAGAATCAGCTGAGTTTGTGTTTGACACCCCTCAACTTTCCCCTAGAGCCAGGTCTTCTTCCCCAGAAGGCACTTTGAAGGAGTTTGATGTACAGGTGGAGGCAAGTGGCTCAGCTGAGTCTGCTCCTCCTCTTGCTGTGCCTCTGCCTGCTGGGGAGGAGGAAAGGGAAACAGCATCCGCAGATGCACCTGCACCCCAGAAGCTAGGGGGTAGTGTCATCTGGGATCATTTTGAGCTGGCAGATGATCCCATGTATGCTATCTGCCTGAGCTGCCGAGCCAAAACCAGCTGGGGCAAGGGAACAAAATACATGAGCACCACAGGGATGCTGATGCATCTCCATAGGCACCACCCCCTTGCCCTTGCTCCTCCTCAGCCTGGCACCCGTGGAAGCATGCCCAAAGGGAAGTCCCCCTCTCACTCCAAAGACCCATCCCCCCAAAGCAGAGGCAGGCCACCCTGGAACAGCGGGGGAAAGGCGGACACAAAGCGGGGCACGTTCCAAATGCAAGTGAGATCACCTAGAGCACTGGGGAGATGCTTACTGTGGATGGCCAACCATTCTCTCTAGTTGAGCAGGCAGGGTTCAGGCAGCTCATGGCACTCATGGCCCCATCATACCAAGTGCCCACACACACCACCTTCAGTAGGACGGTGGTGCCATCCCTGTATGAGGCATGCAGGGAGTACTTGAGGGAGGAGCTGCACAAAGCAGGTCTGCAGGTGGCCTTGCACTTCAGCTTGGACATCTGAAGCAGCCGGGGTGGAGATCGTGCCTACCTCTCCCTCACAGGGCACTGGTGTGACCAGTGGTGTGACCAGTGCAGGACCCCAGAACCCAGACTCCACCTGCACCTATCTCCTTGACAGCTGGCAGGCTTCATGGCCTCAGTAGGGACTAGCATGCCTGCAGTTTTCACCCTGCTGCACCTTAACACACACAGTGTTACTCATGTCACGAGTTTTGCTTGTCCTCAGCTTGAGGTGCAGGGTCCCCACAACCCCTGCACCTATCTCATTGAAACTTGGCAGACTTTGTGACCTCAGCAGGGGCTAGCATGCCTGCAGTTTTGACCCCAGTGTGGATAACACATACATGTGACACAAGTTTTGCTTTCAAGAATTTGAGGTGCAATTTTCCCCAAACCCCTGTATCTATCTCCTTGAAGCTTGGCAAACTTCATGCCCTCAGAAGGAGCTACCATTCCTGCAAGTTTCATCCAAATCAGGCCAGAAATGACAGTTATAGGCTGTTTCAAGATTCCCCATCATAGCCTATGGACGAAACGTCAAAACAGCATCAAAACAGTGAAACTGTTTCAACAAAATGAAATGGAACAGCAGTTTTGAATCGAAACAAAATTCAAAACAAAACACTGTTCTGTCAAAACGTTGAAATGCAAGTCAAAATGGAACAGTGCAGGTTCGCACAGCCCTAATTACTAAACTGTGAAAAAAAATTCGAATGTCTAGTACGCAACTTTGTCACAGGTAATGCTGCAAATGTATCAAAGATGAGAAGAAATCTAGAAGAAAGTGAAGAAAGCCCCAAGCTAACAATACCTGGCTTTAGTGCTCATTTGATGCACCTCTTAGTCAAAGACTTTAGGGCTCCAGAAATAAAGCCCAATGTTGTTGAAATTGCAAAATACTTCTGTAACAACTACTTTGCAGCAGCTGCTCTGAAAAAAAGCAGGAGGAACCAAAATAACTCTCCCCTAAGACATGTGATAGAACTCAGTAGTGGACTGTTTTGAGTGATATATTGGGAACTGGCCTATCCTGATGACAATTTGTGAACAATATCATGACAACATAGATGGAACTGCCATAGCCAAGGTTCTCAACACTGGGATAAAGAGAAATGTAGAACATAAGCCGACTATCCTGAAGCCTATTTCCATAGCCTTGAACAAAGTACAGGGAAATCGCTGTTTTATTACTGATGCTGTTGAAATTTGGAAAGAAATGAGTGAGACCCTTGAAAGAGAAATACACAATGACAGAGTTAAATTACAGGCATTAAAAAAATGAATGGATAAATCTCATTTTCTTGCCTCAATAGTCAGTACCAGGATCAATCCTTAACTGCTGAAGAAGAGGAGTTGGCTATGACATGTGCATCCAGTAATCATCCCTCCATAATACCAACTATAATAAATTTTGGGGGTAAGGGTGAGCCATTCAAGAAATACATGTTTGCTGATGAGTTTTTAAAGAAAGTCGCACCAGTGAACTGACAGAAGTTACTAAAGCATCTGGATCCATCAGAGACTACTGAAGTGATTGTCCAGCTTTTCACAGCAGTAGCTTCTTCTGCAGGTGCAAAAAGAATATTTTCTTCCTTTGGACTAATTCATTCTAAATTTAGAAATCATTAGTGTGGTGGGGCACTTGATGTTCCTGCCACACCTACAGAAAAGCACTTGGCAACGAATCGACGAAATGGACCCCTCCACATGGACCACAGGGGACCAGAGGCCCAGTGAGGGGCCAGGAAAGACTAGGACCATGTGGATCCAGAGGTCCAGTGGGCTGGGTGGGTTGAAGGGCCTGGATAGTGAGGTTCATTGAGGGGCTGGATCATCATAGTGAGGCAGAGCAAGCATAGTGGGGCTGGAAGGGTGCAGTGGCCCAGCGAGGGGCCAGGAATAGAATGCAGGGCCAGGTGGGTCCAAGGGCCTAGAAAGCAGCTAAGAAAGTGAAGAACAAAAAAGGACAAAGGACCAAGAGAGGAGCTGACAGCCTGAAGATGGTCCAGGAGGAAGACCAAGGGGCCTGGGAGCCCAGGGAGTGGTTGTGAGAGACCAAGGGGTCTGAGAGCCCAGAAAGGGGCTGGAGGAGATACTGATGTCTGGCAACTGGAGTGGGGCTGAGAGGGAGACAGGGGTCTGGCACTCCAGGAGGGGGCTGTGCAAAGAGACTGAGAGGTCTGAAGGTCCAGACTGTGGCTGAGAGAGGCCAAAGTCAGAAGGCCCAGTGAAGGGCTACATCAGCAATTGGTTGAATATCTGTAAGGATGCCATCTGCAAGGCATGAGGCATGTGGCATAGTATAGGGAAGGTATGGAGCCATGCGTTTTGCCCATAAGGCCAGGACCACAATCTGAGTGGTCACTGCAATAAGACCAGCAAAGTCTCCTACACTCTGTATATCAACCAACATTAAGGCACGGTAGGCAAGAGCTGGGTAGACTGCCCATAGAGCAGGGTATTTCAAAAAAATTGGGGGGTACCCTGTGACAGCTTGGGAACTGAAAAAACAGGAAAGCTTGTCTTCTTTTCCAGTCTATGAATAAACAGGAAGAGGAAAGTGAAAACTGAGTTTGCTGCATAACCCAGTATTTTAAGTTACCCATGTTGACCTGGCTGAAATAATCTATTTAATTTTTGTTAAAAACATATTTCACAAGTATAACTGAAATAATTTAAAAATTCAAAAATACATATGCTTGTTTTGTTAAAAAAAATACATCTTTGTTGTTGAATAAAAATATCCAAAATAGATAAGCTTGTTGTTTTACTTAAATACAAAAATGTAAATGTCTGTTGTTTTTGGTGATGGTTGTTGCCCTCCTAGTGTGGCAAAAATATCCCCCAAGTATATCCATGATTAATCTAGTGAACTGGAGATAGTTCAAAAGGATCTGCTTCAATTAGTTTTGGTAAATAAATAACCAAATCATAATCAGTTTTCTGATGTTGCTACGAAATTAATATGAAAAAATATTTTTAAAAATCACTGATTTAAAATGTATAGATAATGAAACACATCTCTCTCTGAGTTGTGAATAATATGTATTGAGGTTATATCAAACAACAAGAATGCACTTTTTGTAGAAAACAATGATTAAGTCGAGGCTTCCTGACTAGTGACTTAAATCATGATTTAAATCAATTTGATTTAAATCAAACCTACTGCTTCTTATGCATGGGGACAAGAAGCGGAGGAAGGCTAGCCTTGGCCTCACAAGGTATGAGTACAGCCAACATGTCTGGGGAAATAACACACATGATGATCTCACCACAGAACAAATAGGATATCTGAGTAAAAATATGGGAACCTGCTGAAAAAGTTGTGATATTGTCCTCTAAATTCGATTATATTAATGGTGCACAGCATATGCCTATTATCACTTCAAAGGTAGTTGTTACTGTTATTTGAGAACAATGCATCATGTATATGACTAGGCTATTTTTAAAACCACACCTGTGCCTGGGATCTGAGAGATCAAGGCAGGATCTCCTTACACTGCCTCCTGTCATAGTATCCTTTTCCAGCCCCCTTAATATCAACCTCTACTGTTCTTCAGTATCTCCCTCTCACTGCCCCCACAGCCTCTCCCTCTTCAGCCCCCACAGTGCACTCTGTCTTTCTCTCCAGCTGGAGCCCTGCATGTCCCATGCTCTTGCTTCCCCGTCTCCTCTCCCTTTATCCCTTGCTGTCCCCTCACAATCACTGTCGTCTCCATTCCCTCCACCATTCTCCAACCCTTCTGCTGACTCTTCTCCTAGGATTCCTCTTTTTTGGTTAATAGCAACTGCTTTTGCGAGTAGCAAAAATGCTCCCTGGGTTCCGATTCCAGACCAGGGGTAGGCAAAATACAGCCTGTGGGTTGGATTCGGCCTGCCAACTAATTACATCCGGCCTGTGGCTGCCCATGCAGACCTCATTATGGGGCCAAGCCCTGCCCAGGGCAGCCCATGCTGCACTCCCATCTGCACCTTCCACATGCCCACTAACATCACCTCCTGGGTCCTGGCCATGGCCCTAGCCCAAACCAGAACAAACAACTTCCTGGCACAAGCCGAGGGGGTAGAAAGTGTCTTGGGCGCTGGAGCTATATACCTTCACACTGGGGCAAGAGCCACCTACCTGCAGCTTCCCCCTGCCTGGCTGAGCATGGGGTGCTCTGCATACGTCCTCATGGCCACTGCTGCTTTCCTGTGCTACCTGCTGCCTGGGAGCAGGAGGAGGAGAAGGAGCTGCTGGAAATGCAGGGAGCTGAGCAGTATGCAGGTAGTTGCAACCGCAGTGGGAGCAGTCCATCCAGGAAGGTGTGTGTGCTGGCTGGGGCTGGGGCCAGGTTGATACCATCAGCAGGCATGGCATGGGCACAGGCAGGAGTGTGGGGTGGACATAGGTGGGGCTCAGCCCCATGCAGAGCACCATAGAGGCAACTGCAGGCTGAATGTGTTACTTAAAATTGCCAATAGCTCAAATTAAGAGCAAGACCTTAAAAAGGGGATAAGTCAAAATGCCGTGTTTATTGGTTACATGAAGCAGATACATAAGCCTGGACACACCAGTCATACAAACAGACATGCGCAAGCATACATACCAACAGACATAGACAGGCCTACAGACAAAACCACTCCGGTAAGATGTTATAGTTACCAGCAGATGTTACTCAATATTAGCACTGGATGGCTGGGTCCAGGCTTATTGAGGGTGATAGGAGTGGGGGAAAAACAGACATGCATGCCCGTGCTCCATGAGGTTGCACAGAGTGGATTCCCCATCTTGGCTTGTCTGCATCCTACTTCTATAGGGATTTCAAGTCTTTGTTCAGCACTGGGGTTTTTCCATGCTCAGTCTTTAGGTCATTCTAGATTTCATAGATTTCATAGACATCAGGGCTGGAAGGGACCTCGGAAGATCATCGAGTCCAGCCCCCCGCCCAAAGGGCAGGACGTCAGCTGGGGTCATAGGATCCCAGCAAGATAAGCATCCAGTTTCATCTTGAAGGTGTTCAATGAAGGCGCTTGAACCACCTCCGGTGGCAGGCTGTTCCAGACCTTGGGGGCTCGGACAGTAAAGAAATTCTTCCTTATGTCCAGCCTGAAACGATCTTGAAGTAGTTTGTGACCATTCGACCTCGTCATCCCTTGGGGCGCTCTGGTGAACAAACGTTCCCCCAGATGCTGGTGGTCACCCCTGATAAACTTGTAGGTGGCCATCAGATCACCCCTGAGCCTGCGCTTTTTCAGGCTAAAGAGCCCCAGGGCTCTCAGCCTGTCATCGTAGGGTCTGCTTCCCTGACCTCTGATCATGCGCGTGGCTCTTCTCTGGACTCTCTCAAGCTTCTCCACATCCTTTTTGAATTGTGGAGCCCAAAACTGGACACAGTACTCCAGCTGCGGCCTCACTAAGGCCGAGTACAGGGGGAGAATGACGTCCCGGGATTGCCTTGAGAAGCATCTATGGATGCAAGCCAGCATTTTGGTC
>NW_005842207.1:910166-912006 GCF_000455745.1 Alligator sinensis | reverse complement strand
TGCTAGAGGCTGGGCTATGATGCTCGCCAGCTCCTTGAGTACCCTGGGGTGAAGATTGTCAGGGCCAGCTGACTTGAAGGTATCCAGCTTCTCAAGATGTTCCTTCAGAAAGTCAGCATTAAAGGAGGGCAGGGGATCACCCTCACCCGGACTTCCTGGCCCTGCAGCGGGCATGGGCGTCCCATGGGACTGATGAAAGACTGACGCAAAGTACCTACTTAATAGGTTGGCTTTTTCCTGGGCGTCAGTTGTCAGTTGTACAAGATACACAGATTCTAGTGTATCTTCAATGAAGTCATTCCAGTCATTGTGTAGTTGGTATCTTTGCCTTGAAGCATTATGTTCTTGAAGCATTGTGTAGTTCAAAGGGCAGGCAAGATATGCAGAATCCCTTCTTCTCACTATCTTCTTTGAACTTGACTGCAGACAAGTTCTTCAGCCATCCATTAATTAGCTTAAAGTTTACTGTCTGGTAACCTATACATCGGCACCTTGTTGCTTATACAATCAGTTAAATCTTCTGTTTTCATGCAAATAGTTACCATTCTTTCACCATTCACCCTCTCACACAGACACCCATGTACACAGGACATACAAAGTTCATCTACTCATGTCAAGGAGGGAACAAGCACAAAATGGAGTTTTAGTTTTTCATACAATCATAGAGGTTGATCAATTCAATACTATTATCATTTAAACATAATAAATAAAGCAAAAATTCATACTACTGATGGAGGGGCCAAACTGCACCTGAACTGTATCACCCAGGTGAGTTCTGCTCAATTACAGCACAAAATAAAGCCTTACTCTTGTATATTGTGTGTGCAGGGGTGGGGTGGGTGTGGGGGCGGGTAGGTGTGTGGACTGGGTGTGGGGTGAGTGTGTCGGGTGGAATGGGGTCTGTGTGTGGGAATGTGAATGTGTGCATGAGTGAGGGGAGCTGTCCTAGGTCCCAGGAGCCAGCCGGGACTGGGGGATGCCTCCTCCCCATCCCCCAGGCTTTATTTTGTGCTGTAATTCAATTGCCTCTATATACGCTACTCAAAAAACATAAATCAGGACAATTCTTTTTTTAATCAAATTATAATATGTTACAGTAGATGTTTGATTTTTAGTATATGATTTTTTTTTATCTATAGTTTGTTAAAATGATATCTTCTGAAAGATTTTGTATGTGGTTCTTGATAGCTGACCAAAACTTCTTAAGTGGCCTGCCAGTCCAACTGCTTGCCCACCCCTGCTCCAAACTTCAGTAAAGATATCTGTTGATACTTTCAAGAGCCTTTTCTTCAGCCTGCGACTTTTTTTTTTAAGTGTAGAAAGTTCAGCTGGTGTTATGGGAGACTAGGAGAAAGGACAAGGTTATAGCTCTTACCACACAATTCTGAGAGACATCGTAAATATGAAATAATCTGTGTCAGGCATAAACCAAAGACTAAGGGGGAAACCAGGAGGCAGAGGAAGAGACTGGCTGAACTCTGACTAGGTGACTGCAGCACATGCAGGAAT
Source organism: Alligator sinensis (assembly GCF_000455745.1). NCBI lineage: Eukaryota > Metazoa > Chordata > Crocodylia > Alligatoridae > Alligator > Alligator sinensis. Next base: position 910,497 of record NW_005842207.1, on the reverse strand, counting down.
ACTTGAACCGGCTTTCAACTGATACAAGGAACAGTATGACCAAAGCAGCACAGGCACCCCAAGACCTTAACTATTTACTCGGTGCCTGAAGTTCATGCAGTTGCAGCTTCAAAGGTGTCAGTACCCAAGAGACCAGATTAAAGCTCAGATTTCTAATGTAATCACACTTTTGATTGTAGTGTAGACATCAGCTTTGAACCACAGTCTCTTTTGCACTCTGCCCCTGGTGTGATGCAACTGCTGGCTACTGCTTGTTTGGAACATATGGCAAAACTGTATGAAACCAAAAGTCATAAGACACCTCATCCCAGAACATAAATTCCCTCATACC
>NW_005842207.1:905240-910156 GCF_000455745.1 Alligator sinensis | reverse complement strand
CTTTCCCTTTCTTCTCCCCAGAACAAATTCAGTTTTCCTTAATTCTTAAAAGCCTTTAGTTATCCTTCCTACAAAGGTATTTTCCATCCTATTCTATTGGACCCTCTGAAATACTTTGTTCTCAAGTTCTCACCAACTTACCCCCCTGATCCTCATTCATTTCAGATCAAGCTGGTAGAGGTGCTCTTGTAAGCCAAGCTTAGTTACCCCTGGTGCTGAGTTCCTTCTTACGTGAGTGCAGTAGAAGGAAAAGATGGATAGTACCGTGTGCACACATAGGGCATTTATACACATGCTCTGGGAGAGGGCGTGGGGGGCACTCTCACAGCCACTCTAATTAAAGCACCCAGAGTGTCACATGTTTTGGTATCTCCGCATTGAAAAACGATGGTGGAGACACTTTAACTAAAGCTCACTGAACACATTTTAGTTAAATCCCTTTCCCCCATTTTTCAGTGCAAGGATTCTAATACATGTGACACTGGAGTCTGCTGGAGCATGGTATTTACCACACTCCAATAGACTTGATTAATTGAATCTGTTCCAACGCACTGTAATTACAGCGCATTGGAGTAGCTTCACTGTATGTGTATAGGCGCCTATAGGCAGATTCCTCCCCAGCTGGCTCCACTACCCTGATAGATAGACTCTGATATTAATCTTTCTGATATTCAGACTCTGATACATAGTCTTTCTGATATTCAGGTGGCCCAAGCTAGCACTGGAGGAGCCCAGAAATGACAGGGAAGTTGCTGAGCTGACTAGAAAAAAGAGCAGTCTTGTTGCATCTTTCTGCCTCATGAATAAGTAATGAAAATGGTCCCGGATGACAGGATGCTGCAAGCAGTAGTGTAAGTAGCAGTGGGCAGCTGGGGCAAAAGCCCTGGGCACCCACTTAGAGAAGCACATACACAGCAGCTCCAGGAGCTGACCCAAACCATGCTGCTGCCCCAGCCACTGCTGGCCACAAATAGATTCTCTGACACAGAGAAGTTCTTGCAATTCCACAAACTTTCCTGGTCTCTAGCAGGATGAACCTAGACAATTCCAAGTGGAAAAAGTTGAAAGGAAGAGAGACCCAACTCATGCACTTCAGTGGTCTGGGCACATACCTGTGGTGTAGAAATGTAAGGTTCAAACTCCTGCTGTGCCAATTTCAGAAGAGGACTGTGAATCTCAAGGCAGATCTCATGGCACCTTCACATACCTTGTGCTGCTACACACGGGCTGCTTCCTGAAGCAGCACAGCAACACAGCAGGTGAGTTACTTAACACTGCTGAGTGACAGTTCCAGGTGCCCCACATGCTAACTAACCTACCATGCAGACACAAACATGATGCTTATAACTTAGGAAACAGTGTGAGCAACACAGGGCTCCTGGAGCCTGATCTTGGCCAGGTGGGGGCACCGTAGTGCCCCACACGGCCTCCACCAAGCCCCTGTTCACAGGGATCAGGCCCTGGAAACCTGTGCTGCTGCCACTGGCTGGGATCCAGCTGTGGCTGGATGGAGGTGGTGTGGGGCTCTGGGACCTGATCCTGGCATGTAGGGGAGGTGCACAGCCTACTGGACCCGCAGACCAGTCCTGTGTCATTCATCTAGTCCATGGGGCTAAAACTGTGAGCACCACTGCTCTATATGGATTCAGAAACTGGTGGGGCTACAGTAGGGCTTAGCATCAATTTTTAAAAACCATAAAAATGAGACTATTTCTTGTTATGATTCCTTATGCCTATAATGCCATAAGCTAAATAAAATGGCACAACAAATTCACCTACGTGGCACTTGGTGACTTTCACTGTGTTGCTTGGCACACAGTAGCCACTGAGAACTTAACAATAATGGCAGAGTTGGAATTTATCTTCCTGTGCAGCCCAGGCAGAAGCTAAAGTAGCACCTTCTCAGCTGAAGTAAAATCTATAGTAGTAACTGTACTGGGGCTTTTCAAGTAGGCCTGTGCAAAGCAGCTAGTATTCACTTCAGATTCACATTCGGCTGATTCAGGGGGCAGTGATTTGATTCAGTGATTCGAATCACCGTCCCAAATCAATTCAGCTGAATCTGATTTGGAGATTCGGCCACGGCTGAATCAGCTGAATCTCCAAATCAGACAGGCCCCATCCCCCACCCACTTTCCCAGCCCTGTTAATGGCTGCCCTGCCTGGCCCCAGCTTCCTGCTCTTAAAAAAACCCCAAAAACAAAACTCTGACACCGACTCCAGCCAGGCAGGGAGGTGATCCCTGCTGCCCCTCACTGCCCCACAGTGTGGGGGGCTCTCCCATGAGCCCTCTGACCACCGCCCACTCTCCAAGATGCCCGCCCCCCCATGGCTGCCTCATCCAGCCCAGCTCCCTGCTCTTAAAAAAACCCCAAAAACAAAACTCTGACACCGACTCCAGCCAGGCAGGGAGGTGATCCCTGCTGCCCCTCGCTGCCCTGCACTGCATGGCGGGCTCTGTCATGAGCCCCCAGAAGCCCCAATGGTTGATGAGGCAGCCATGAGTGGGGGCTTTTCTTTTCTTTTTTTAAGAGCTGGGAGCTGGAACCAGGCAGGGCAGCCATGCGGGGAAGTTTGGAGAGAGGGAGGGGATCGGGGGTGCTCAGGGGAACTGGGGGAGCAGGCAGGGGATGGGGTCTGGTGGGAATCCCCCTGTGGTTCCCCTCCCCCTTCCTCCATCCCCCCCTCCTTTGCCCCTACTTACCAGCAAGGAGTCCAGGTCCAGCTCCCTGCAGCAGTGAGTGGGGACTGCCCGAATCTCTGAAGCTCTCCAAATCTTTTCAGAATCAATACAGAGAGCTTTGAATCAATTCAGACCTTTTCATTAGTCTCCTGATTCAATTTGGATTCAGCGATTCAGCTGCCGAATCGGGCCAAATCTCCTCCAAATTGAATCGGCACCTGAAGCTTTTCACAACCGTATTGTCAAGTACTTACTTTTTTGTTCCAGTTCTAAAAAGCTTTAAAAACTGCATTTTGGGCTGGTAAACAGACCAAATTGTATGCAATTAAATAAAATATTCATAGATTTCATAGACATTAGGGCTGGAAGGGACCTTGAAGATCAAGTTCAGCCCCCTGCCCTAGGGGCAGGAAGTCAGCTAGTGTCAGAGGATCCTAGCAAGATAAGCACCCAAACATTTCTTGAATGAGTCCAGAGTAGGTGCCTGCATCACTTCTGGAGGGAGTCCATTTCAGGCCTTGTGGGCTTGGAAAGTAAAGAAGTTTTTCCTTATGTCCAGCCTAAACCGGTCTTGGGGGAGTTTATGACTGTGGGTCCTTGTTATCCCTTGGGGTGCTCTGGTGAACAGATGTTCCCCCAGATCCTGATGCATAGCCCTTATGTACTTATAAAAGCCACCAGATCACCCTTCACTTCTGGAGGGAGTCCATTTCAGGCCTTGTGGGCTTGGAAAGTAAAGAAGTTTTTCCTTATGTCCAGCCTAAACCGGTCTTGGGGGAGTTTATGACTGTGGGTCCTTGTTATCCCTTGGGGTGCTCTGGTGAACAGATGTTCCCCCAGATCCTGATGCATAGCCCTTATGTACTTATAAAAGCCACCAGATCACCCTTGAGCCTGCGATTTTCCAGACTGAAGAGTCCCATGGCTCTCAGCCTCTCACCATAAGGCCTATTCTCTTGCCCTCTGATCCTGTGTATGGCTCTCCTCTGGACTCTCTCAAGCTTTTTGACATCCTTCTTAAATTGTGGAGCCCAGAATTGGATGCAGTAATCCAGCTGCAGCCTCATCAAGGCTGAGTGCAGTGGGAAGATGACAACCCGAGATTTATTTGAGTAGCATCTATGGATGCAAGCCAGAGTTTTGTTTGCTTTACCAGCTGCAACATTGCATTGGTGGCTCATGTTCATCTTGTGGTCAATCATGACCCCCAAGTCTCTTTCAGCAGTGGTGCTAGTGAGCACACTGCCGAGCCTATAAGCGTGCTGCAGGTTCCTCTCCCCCCCACTCCCCCGCGGTGGAGTACCTTGTATTTTTCAGCATTGAAGGTCATCAGGTTTATATCCACCCACTTTCTAAGCTTATCCAAGTCAGCCTGGATCACTAGCCTATCCTCTGGTGTTTAGTGTCATCAGCAAACTTGGCCAGTGCGCTTCTGACACCAGTGTCCACATCATTGATAAAGAGCTTAAAGAGAACCAGTCCAAGGACAGAGCTTTGGGGGACACCACTAGTCACAGAGCACCATAATGATTTGCTTCCATTGACTACTACACTCTGGGTCTGACATTGGAGTCAATTTCCCAGCCATTGGACTGTGGTGTATCCGAGGCCACAGCTGGCCAATTTTTCCATGAGGAGATCATGGGACACCAGATCAAATACTTTTTTAAAGTCCAGATATATGATGTCAATCTCTTCTCCCTTGTCCAGGTGATATGTCACCTGGTCATAGAAGGAGATGAGATTGGCAGGCAAGACCTACCCACAACAAAACCATGCTGGCTATCCCTCAGGATGTTGCCATCAGCCAGCTTATCAAGGAGGGTCTCTGATAATTTCTTCCAGAATCTTACCAGGATTGAGATCAAGCTGATTGGCTTTTAATTCCTGGGATCTACTTTCCACCCTTTCTTGAAGATGGGTATCACACTGGCCTTCTTCCAATCTTCAGGTACTTCACCTGAGTGCCACGAGTTTTTGAATATTTTTGCCAATAGTTTGGCTATGACACCTGCCAACTCCTTCAGTACTCTAGATTTATAGATTCATAGAGTTGGAAGGGACCTCAATGGGCCATCTAGTCCAACCATCTGCCCCTGGCAGGCAAGAAAAGAGTCACCAACCCTGGGGTCATGTGATCCCAGCCAGGTGCCTGTCCATAGATTCATAGATGTTAGGGTCAGAAGGGACCTCAATAGATCGAGTCCGACCCCCTGCATAGGCAGGAAAGAGT
>NW_005842207.1:901372-905035 GCF_000455745.1 Alligator sinensis | reverse complement strand
GAGGCTGAAGAGGTCCAGGTGCCCTAGTCTCTCCTCATAGGGCTTGGTCTGCAAGCCCTTAACCATATGAGTGGCACTTCTCTGGACCCTCTCCAGGTTATCCACATCCCTCTTGAAGTGCGACACCCAAAATTGCACGCAGTATTCCAGCTGCAGTCTGACCAGCGCCCGATAGAGGGGAATTATCACCTCCTTGGTTCTGTTCATCATGCATCTGCTGATGCACGATAAAGTGCCATTAGCGTTTCCGATGACTTCTTCACACTGACGACTCATGTTCAACTTGGAGTCCACTAGGACTCCAAGATCCCTTTCCCCTTCCGTGCCTCCAAGCAGGTCATTCCCTAGGCAGTAGGTATGCTAGACATTTTTCCTCCCTAGGTGCAGCACTTTGCATTTCTCCTTGTTGAATTGCATTCTGTTGTTTTCCGCCCACATGTCCAACCTGTCCAGGTCTGTTTGTAGTTGTTCCCTGCCCTCCGGCGTGTCCACTTCTCCCCACAGTTTTGTGTTATCCACAAACTTGGACAGAGTACACTTCACTCCCTCGTCCATGTCGCTGATGAGGACATTGAAGAGTATCGGTCCAAGGACCGAGCCCTGCGGGACCCCACTGCCCACACCCTTCCAGGTTGATACCGACCCATCCACTCGGTGGGACCAGTCCAGTCTAGTCTTGAAGGCCCCCAAGGATGGGGTGAGCACCACCTCCCTTGGAAGCCCATTCCAGATTCTGGCAACCCTGACCATGAAGAACTTTCTCTTAATGTCCAGCCTAAACCTTCTCTCTAGTAGCTTATGGCCATTGTTCCTTGTCATGCCAGGGGGTGCACTGATGAACATGTCATCACCTACTTCATGTTGCTCTCCCCTTATGAATTTGTATACTGCCATAAGGTCCCCTCTCAGCCTTCTCTTGGACAGGCTGAAGAGGTTAAGGTCCCTTGGCCTTTCCTTATAGGGCCTTCACTGAAGGCCTCTAATCAGGTGAGTGGTCCTTCTTTGGACCCTCTCCAGGTTGTCTGCATCTGGCTTGAACTGCGGCATCTACAGTTTAATCTGTCAGAACCAGCTGACTTGAAGGTGTCCAGCCTCTCAAGGTGTTCCTTTACAAGGTCTACACCAATGCTGGGTATAAATATGCCCTTACCCTGGTCATCCTATGTCATGCTAGGCAGGGCAGTCCCTTTGGGCTGATGAAAGACCTATGCAAAGTACCCATTAAGCAGATAGGCTTTTTCCTAGGTGTTGGTTATCAGTTGTCCCATTTGGTTCACTGGGGGTCCAATGTTACCCTTGTTTTTTTTCTGACTCCCTGCATATCTGAAGAAGGACTTATTATCCTTGATATGTGAAGCCAGACAGAGTTCGATTGCAGCCTTGGCTTTCCTGGTCCGCTCTCTGCATGTATGGACCAGTGCTGAGTAATCCTCTTTGGTGGTGATTCCAGTCTTCCATCCTTTATAAGACTCTCTTTTTAGGCACAGGAGGTCTTCGAGTTCCCTGCTGAGCCAAGGGGGTTGCTGTGCCCTTTTGCTACCCTTCCTCTGAGATGGGATGGACATCCCTTGTGATGTCAGGATCACTCCCTTGAGGAGCAACCACTCCTGTTGGACTCCTGGTGTTGGTGTACAGACACTTAAGTGTCCCATTGAAAGCCCTAGGCTTCCTTGCATTCCCAGGCAGACACCATTCCAGGGCTGGGGTAGGTGTGGATTCCCTTGAGTGCCCTAACCTGCCGGTTATGCAGTAGTTGCCTAGTGGGCTTACATTGGTGGTTTCATCCCACCATAGGCCCCACTTACCTCAGTCAGTGCTAGGGGTCAGTGGGGGTGCTCTGCAGCTGCTGGGGAGGGGGTCGCTGGTGGCTTTGGGGTGCAGGGGCATGATGGGCTTGCACCCGTGCATCTCTCGCCACCCCCAGAGCCCAAATGTTCATCAAATGTTTTGTTTAATTTGGGGCCCTTTTTAATAAAAGCAAAATATAAAAGTCACCTGGAAAATTAAGTGCCATTCATAAAACTAGGGAGGAGCAGCAGGTGTTGGTGGCAGTACTCTGCTTGCACTGTGTAGTGCAATAATTTAAGCACTTTGGGTTGGGGGAAATCTAGGTTTCAAGTCCCCACTCCAATGAATATTTAGTTGTCCCTGCTTTCTCAGATGGAAGACATCGATTCAAATGCCTTTTTGAATCAGGCAGAAAAAGGATTGGAACTTGTGTCTTATAAAACTCCCCGTTGAGTAGCCTATGAACCCCCCGTTGAGTGGACTATGAAGTAAAAATCCAGCCTCACCTTTCCTCTGTTAAATGATGCTGAAGTCCCATAGTGAATCTATCCCCAGAATCCAAAATGGATAGTTTTGTCATTTCCAAAATTATGCCTTCATTTTTTTCTTTCATTTGGCTGAACTTATTCACCAACTTTGACCCAAATTCACAATAAGGTTCAGGTCAACTATAAAATGCATGTTTTGGTTAATAAAACTATTCCTCCCTCAAAAAAATTTACCCAGCTCTCTGTGATATTTCACTGCCCCTAGGTTTTAAACATTAGAATCAACTGAATATTTTCGTTTGCTTACATGCAATCCTGTAAAATATCATCGCTTCCATACTCCTGGGGTAGTGTTTGCTATGTCTCTATTCCCTCACTCTATGATGGTTTCCTTCTGCATTGTATAAGTCCCCATCTCCCTTATCAGCTAATCAGCATCCCTCTAGACTTTTCAGCAAACACAACATAATCTAACTTGCAGCCTTCCAAGTGCTGCGAATTCTTTAAGTGTTGTCTATAGAGCTGTAACATCATATGACTTCAAAGAGTATGAGCTATTATTCCACAGAGTTCTGATGTGACAATCTGGAGACAATTAAGCAGTGTAAGACATTCTGAGAAATGATTTGTGTCTTTAGGAAGCAGTATTGGTGTTATCTATACTTATTAAAATTAAGCTTCCAAGACATTTTAAAGTAGGGCATGATTAATCTGTTCTGTGTCTGGAGAGACAATCTGATGCAGAATGGAGGTAAATACATTTTGAAAAAATACAACTATTTTTTTCCATAAAACATGTTACAAAACTATATAATTTTCACTAAAATGTGTGTGTAAGTTACCTATTCATTGGTGGGAGTTGCAAATTTATGTACAGCCATAACTTCTGAAGCTCTATCAAACCCATCCTTTAAATCACCAAAAATCATCCCTGCAGAGTTCTTGTATTACAGGAAAGGTACAGCTACTTTTTAGACAGCAGGGATTAGGCCAGTTATATTCCTGTATCTATATGTGTTGTCTCTATGTCCTCTGTTTTTATTTTTATTATAGAAAATCTCAAAAATGAATCAGGCTAATATGCATGTGCATGGTTTAGTAAACACAAAACTTATTAAAGGTGTTCTGAAAAAATTATACAATAATATTCTTAGAAAGAATCTGCTATGGATTTGGTTTCCTTCAAGGCTGATATTTAGTAATACCTAGGGGAAGCACCCTGAAACTCTCTGCAAATACTCATATACTGTACTTATTTTGCACCTAAACTGTTATATTCTCATTTCTCCTGTATAGTCTTATGCCCCTAGCCAATGTTAATTTAATGGTACAATGGGATCTTAGGAATTTTATCCAATTCCAAAAGTTGCATGTCCTACCATGCCAT
>NW_005842207.1:879603-901362 GCF_000455745.1 Alligator sinensis | reverse complement strand
ATTTAAGCTGCACTGTGCTGCCCAATGCTGAGATGCATGCAACGCATTCAAGTTAAAGTGCAATACACCCCAGCCACTAAGCTGCTCCACATTAAATATGGCTGAAAATATAGCATGCTGCATTTTATGCCACGATTAACATGTTAATCACACCATAAATGTAACACCTGTCAGGGCCCTTTCTTATCATTTTAATTTCAAAGCCTGGTGTGCAGTATTTAAGGGCAACTGCCCATGGCTTAGGCCCCAACTCCCAACTATTGTTTTGTGTTGCCCTGTAGAATTTAGTGATAATCCATAGGACTCCCATCTGGTTTTTCTGTAAATACATTTTATAAATATTCTCTTTGGTCCACATACAATGCCTTAAGTGAGCATTGCTATTTCAGAAATTAAGAGTTTCTATAAGAAGACATTCTTGTCATCAGCAATCTCTTGATTGAAGGACATCTCTACCATGGCTCATTGATGGGTCTTGAGGTGACTGAAGAGTCCAGTCCTTGAACCACAGACCCATCCACATAAGTTGTAGGTCTTTCCATACAGAGAGTAGGCTGTGGGCTGGGATTCCTCTCCTTTCCCTTCTTCTACTCTCTCTTCTCTGCTTTGAATGCAAGACACTTTAGTTCAAATTGGACTGCTACTTGGTTGAAGTTGTGGTGCCACTGGGGTTGGTTGGCAGAACCTCTTCCGAACTCTTAGATGTCAGCATCCATTTTCTTGAGGTATGCCTTGAAATTTTCCTTGTAGCATTTTCTTTGGCCACCATGAGATCTCAGGCTGTTATGAAGCTGGGAGTAGATCAATTGTTTTGGGAATTGAGAGTCAAGCATCCACACACAATGTCTTGTCCAGTGAAGCTGGTGCTTGAGAATCACACGTGCAATATTGGTAAAATTAGCTTCAGCAAGGATGACGGAGTTTGTGCAGCAATCATCCACACAACTTTGCTGTGGAAAGGAGGATACCTCAACAGTTCCCACTCACAGATTTATCTCCTTTCTTGAAAATAGTCACAATGTTTACGTTCCTCAGGTCCCCAGGGATCTCCTCATTGTTTCAAATTTGGAGAATAAAATTAGTGGAGTCCCATACCCAGTTCCTCCCCACCAGTTTTTTAGCCCGCGCAGCCCTATGCGGTGCCTCATCAACCCGGAGATCCGGAGGGAGACCGTTCCAGAGGGCCAGGCTGGGCGAGAGTTCCAGGAGCCCGGCCACCATTCCAGCTTCACCCCGGTGATTTGCTCTGAGGTCGGGCAGGCCGGGGTGCTTCCCCGAGAGTGGCAGGGCTCTCCTGCCGGGGAACCGGGAGGACCTGGTGTCTGCTGTGGGACTTAGAAAATTTTTGTTCTGTTGTGTTGGGAGTGGTTGACGTGGGCCCGGCAGCACGGCCCGGAAGTCTAAATGGGGTCGTTGAAATGGGAGTTGCCCGACCCTTTGATCCAGGAGGGCGGACACTTTCGGTGGCTGCCCCCGGCGGCTGGGCCGGGTGCCACATCTACAAAACTGCCAGGAAAAGTCCGTGGAGATTTTTGGGGTCGCGTTTTTCGGGACCCTAAATGCCCATCTTTGGTTCCAGAAGGGCGGTGAGAGAAACCTCCAGGGCAGAACCGTGCTGCAGCCGGAGGGCAACCCCAAGTTGTGCACCCCACTGCCATGTCAACCGAGAGCCGAGGCAGGGTGCCCCGATCCGGCGGGCCAGGCCGGGCGAGAGTTCCAAAAGCCCAGCCACCATTCTGGCTTTGCCCCGGTGCCCTGCCCGCAGGTCGGGCAGGCTGGGGCCAACTCAAAACATCCTGGCAGTTCTGCAGGGCCCCAGCTACGGAGCCCAGTGACCCCGGCGAGGGGCGGTCACCCCGGGGTGCGGTGGCAGGAGCCCACGCAGCCCTCCGTGGTGCCACGACAACCCGGAGGTCTGGAGGGGGACTGTTCCGGTGGGCCAGGCCGGGCGAGAGTTCCACGAGCCCAGCCACCATTCCTCCTTCGCCCTGGTGACCTGTCCCCCCCACCACCCGACCCGGTTAGGGCAGGCCAGTGTGCTTCCTCGGGAGTGGTGAGGTTCTCCTGCCAGAGAGCCGGGTTGACCTGGGGTTCGGCGTGGGACTTGGAAAAATTTCGCTCTGCTGTGTTGCGAGCTGTTGACCTGGGCCCGCCGGCGCAGCCCGGAAGTCCATATGAAGTTGTTGAAATGGGCATTGCCCAACCCTTCGATCCAGGAGGGCGGACACTTTTGGTGGTTGCCCCCAGTGGCTAGGCCAGGTGCCACATCTACAATATTGCCGGGAAACGTTCGCGGAGATTTTCGTGGACACGTTTTTCAGGACTCTAAATGCCCATCTTCGGTTCCAGAAGGGCGGTCAGAGGAATCTCCGGGGCAGAACTGTGCTGCACCCAAGGGTCGAATCCGAGTCGTGTGCCCCGCTGCCGAGAGGGGGATGGCGGACACTTTGTCGCGTGAGCTCCTGGTCCGAGTCCAGTTGTCACGCCTGGTCCGAAGCCCCCGGGCCATGGCTCCAGGCTGTGCCCCGGGCACTGCTGCTGCGCATCGCTCGCCACTCCACGTTGCACCCCTTTGGGAGGGCTCCTTGTGGGCCGGTGGGCTGCCGCCGGTGTTCAGGCGAGGCGGTTACCTCCCCCCCCCTTCTCTTTTCCTCTCTCTGGATTGATGTGGCAACTGCGGTCATGTCGGGGAGGGCCCTCAGTGGGCCAGCGGTCCCCCCGCCGGTGTTCAGGTGAAGTGGCTACCTCCCCTACTCGCGTGACCCCCTCCATTGGAGATGAGGCTCTTCCTCCTGCCCTGTAGAGGAGGAGGATTGGCCGACCCCATGCCCACATGAGTCTGAGCTGCCCTGGGAGCCCCTCCCAGCGGTCTGACCTCGCCAAGGGATGCCAGTGAGAGTCAGCAGGGGCCCGGCTGGGGGAGCCCCGTGCAGTGGGCCCCTCCACCCTCCGGCCCCGTCCGCCGCCCTCCACCTCGCCCTCTGCCCCCTCCCGTCTTGTGGACACCATCTTCTCTAGCAGTCCGTTTGCGCGGGCGGGGGCCGCCGTGGCCTCTGCCGCATCCTCCTCACTCTGGGGAAAGCAGGTGGGAAGAGGGTGTTCGGGCTCCGGCCCGGCGCCTGCCCTTCCCTCCCTGCCATCCTTCCCCGTGCTGCTGTGCTGCGGTCCCCGCGCCTTCCCCGCCCCAGGGAAGGGGGCCTGTGGGGCCGCCGAGGGGCAGGGGATGCGGGCGGGAAAGCTGCCAGCCTCGCGTGGGGGCTGGTGGGCACCCGTCCATGAGGCTCCCCTGCCCCACTCTCCCTCACCTGAGGAGCGCAGCTACCTGGTTGATCCTGCCAGTAGCATATGCTTGTCTCAAATATTAATGTCTAAGTACACACGGCCGGTACAGTGAAACTGCGAATGGCTCATTAAATCAGTTATGGTTCCTTTCGTCACTCCAACTGTTACTTGGATAACTGTGGTAATTCTAGAGCTAATACATGCCTACGAGCTTTTTAACTGCAGCAACTTTAATATACGCTATTGGAGCTGGAATTACTGCAGCTGCTGGCACCAGACTTGCCCTCCAATAGATCCTCGTTAAAGGATTTAAAGTGTACTCATTCCAATTACAGGGCCTCCAAAGAGTCCTGTATTGTTATTTTTCGTCACTACCTCCCCGGGTCGGGAGTGGGTAATTTGCGCGCCTGCTGCCTTCCTTGGATGTGGTAGCCATTTCTCAGGCTCCCTCTCCAGAATTGAACCCTGATTCCCCGTTACCCTTGGTCACCATGGTAGGTACAGAAAGTACCATCGAAAGTTGATAGGGCAGACATTCGAATGCATCGTCGCCGCCATGGGGGCGTACGATCGGCCTGAGGTTATCTAGAGTCACCAAAGCTCCATGAGGAGATGTGGCACCCGGCCCAGCCACCAGGGGCAGCCACCGAAAGTGTCCGCCCTCCTGGATGCCCCAAGTTGTCCTTGAGGAGTGTCAAGCCATCTTATGATCATAGGAAGGTAGGACAGGACTGGGGGAAGCTGTCATGTTTGCCAGCATAGAGGTGGATCTCCTTGGCTTTATCTTGCCAGAACTGATTTTTGATTTCCTGGATCCTCCTTTGAATTTCAGTTTGAGGACCTGATATGTCTCCTTCTTCTGCTGAGATGAGATGTCATTTTGCTAAGCAGAATGAGCCTCTCTCTTCCACTTGAAGAGGGCTTGGGTCTCAGAATTGTTCTCATCAAAGCAATCTTGTTTTTTACAGGTGCTATAGCGAATGGATTCAGCATAGGACATATGGATGAAAGTGTTAAAACCCTTCCAGAATTCCTCGATGTTGTGCATTCATTTGTGGACAAGGCAGATAGCTTTTCATGGAAACACGGTTGCAGATTCTTACAGACCTTGGGGTCTTGAAGAGATTTGGTGTTGAATGTCCTTCACATTGCTTTTGGCTGGTTTTGGTATTTCAGAGCAAGCAAGATGCTCGTAATGGATCTGACAAGATGGTGATCTGTCCAGCAGTCATTATTGCTTACATGGCATGTGTGATATGGACATCCATTTGATCACAGGTTCTAACAATAACATAGTCAAGGAGGTGCCAGTGCTTTGAGTGAGCATGTCTCCAGGTGGTCTTGTATTTGTCTGTATTTGGTCTTGTATTTGTCTGAAGACAGTGCTCATAATGACAAAACCATGTTCCATTTGCTCAGGAGAAGGATGATGTTGGATTTGGCTTTCCATACTCCTTTCTTCCCAATGGTGTCACTCCAGAGTTTCAGGTCACATCCAACCCTGGCATTGAAGTTGCCAAGTAGAATTGGCATTGAAGTTGCCAAGTAGAATGAGCTTTCCTTTCTTGTAAGCATTAGTCAGAATGTGGTCAAGATTGGAGTAGAACTGTTCTTTGACAACTTTGTCAGCATCAAGCATTATACACATAGTACCAGTGGTGTACTGGTTGTTGCTGAGCTTAAGACGGAGGGTCATCAAACATTCATTAATGCCCACAGGGAGCTCTGTAGGTTGACTGATAAGCTGATTTTTGATGGTGAAGATGACACTATGAACACATCTGGATTTCCCCTTCCAGAAGAAGTTGTAGCTCCACCCTCTTTCCTCAGCTCGTAGCAAACCGAGATGGTTATTATAGAGTATAAATGATTAATAACAATTGCTTTGTAAGACTGTAGTTTGCATGTATAGATGAATGCGTGTGAAGTGAATGAAAAAATATTGAAAGAACAATGTACAGACAAACAAGTTACCAAAAGGTGGAAGAATTCCAAGGAGAGGCTGAACACACAGCTTGTAACAGCAAGGAGATAACAGATATGCCAGATGCTCTGAAGGACAATACTTGGACTGGTGCTGAGTAAACTCATCTGTTTGCCAGAGAGGAAAATTAATGGTGTTCAAACAAAGAAGGCACGAAGTCAAGGAAGGTGGAACCAGCCACTTAACACCAATTTGATGCCCCCTATAAAGTGGAAAGACTTACCAGCAAGAGGTTGGGTAATAGGGCTGTGTGAAACTTTGGACCCTGATTCACTTTGACAGAGATTTGTCCTGATTCAGTGGCTGAATCTACAAATCCGAATCAAAATCAGGAGAGCCTTGAATCTCTCTAAATTGAATTGGAACCCTCCGAATCATTTCAGAGAGGTTTGGAAAGATTCAACACTTCAGACACAGACACAGCTTTAAATGTTTTTCCTACGTATCTCAAGGTACCAGGTGGCTTGTGAATGCTGCAATGGTGGGGCGGATGGAGCATCCCACAGAAACATGTGGGGGATCCCCAGCACACTTGGCAGCAGACCCAGAAGTGGACCAGAAGCACTTCCACTCCACTTTCAGGTCCACCACAGAGCATGCGGAGGCCCCACCCCACGCCCCCCTGGTTTGGCGACTGGTGCCTCCTGGATCTGCAGGGGACATCTGGAGTCCACCTGTAGCTAATCACTGAGCTGGGCAGTCATGGGGGGCGGTGGGGAGTGGGCAGGGACTGGTATGCTCACTGGCGGACCCAGAAGTGGACTGGAAGTACTTCGGGTCCACTTCCCAGTTAGCTGCTGAACATGTGGGGCCCCCCCACCACATTCCATCCTCCCCAGCATTGCAGCATTCACAAGCCATGCCTGGTAACTTGAGGTATGTAGAAAAAACATTTAAAGCTGTGTCTATGATTCTCCGAATCAGCATCGAATCTTCAGATTTGGATTTGGACGAATAGAATAGGGGAAAGTGATCCAAATCAACAAATTGAATCACTGTCCCCAATTCAGGCCAAATCTGAATCTAATATGGCCTGTTTCGCACATCCCTATTGGGTAATACTCTACATACTTTACTGGAGCACAGACATGCATCTGTATGAGGCCCTGCTCCTCATCTCATACTCCTAGGCTGGCCACATAGTATAGTACTGAGCAGCAGACTTTGGTAACTATAACATCTGGAGAGTAATTGGGAGTGAGTGTGTGTGTGAATATATGAGCACTCTTTTGAATATTCTAGTCAATAAATGCAGCATCTTGCCTTATCCCCCTCATAAAGTCTTGCTTATCATTTTGGGTAATTGGCAGACTGTGTAACAAGCTGGCCCTCATCCTGTTGTCTTGTCTCACTCAGAGCTACAATGTTAGTGTTGTGTCTCACTAGCTCCCTGAGACTATAGCAGTTCTTTCTGGTCTTTTCTTGTCTTGGTTATCCATCAAGGTGTGGACATGCCATGTTGTGAAAATCATTGTCATCTCATGATGTTTTTGACTGCAGAGAGAGTGATCCCACTGGATACAGTTATCCAGCCAGGAGCAGATGAGACAGCCAAGGTTTAGGGCACCTTTTCTAGCCCCTTCCCTAGGTGGGGTGAGCAGAGGGGATCCTGAATAGGACTGCTCAGTCATAGTATCAGCTGCCAAAGTGCATCAACCCAGGTGCAAGACAGCCATCAGGCTACTGTTGCCTGAGTGCAGATTCATGGCTGGAGACTGCTGAATTAACCAGTCCCGTCTCCGTCACCACTGGTTCATTGCCTCAGGGCTTCCAGAAGTTGGTACAGGACAGCATGTTTCCTGTGATAGAAGCCTGCTCATGACTTTGTTTAATGTGAGGGAGCTTGATGCATGGAAACAGCAACCACACCATCTTGACAAGATGGAGATCAAGGTGGCAAGGGAGAACCCTAGACAACAAGAGACCTCCATCTTGTTGCAGCCTTCTTCCATCTTTATAGCCACTGAGATCCTGACATCTTGTGCATGATCTGCTGTTGAAGGCTTGGATTTGGAGTGTGGTTTGTCTGGAACCTCCCCTCAAGCCTGTTTACCATGGGTGACCCTGCCAGGAGCATGAGACTCCAGGCAACATAGCTCTGAGGAACATTGGGACACACAAACTTCTCCACCACTACATCTCAGTCCACAGAAAGAAGAAGAGGGCCTATAAATATGTTCAGCAAAAAAAGAAAGACCAAGGAAGCTGTGGGTCCAATGTTAAATAGCAAAAGGGTCCTCTTAATGGAAGATGCAAAGAAGGTAGAACTACTCAATAGCTACTTACCCTCAGTCTTCACAGGAAACAAATAAGCTGCAGCCAGCCATCTCATAAAAATTATTTTGATAAGGAAGGGGACAAGCTGAGGGATGAGATAACAAAAAAGGCAGTTAGAGCTTTTGCTGGGTCTGAATAAATTCAAGTCAGCAGTTCCTGTTAAACTTCATCTCTGGGTACTGGCAGAAGAGATATCAGAGCCCTTGGCTATAATATTTATGAAACTGTGGGAGACAGGTGAGGTACCAGAGGACTTGAAAGGGTCCAGCCCCTCTTTAAAAGGCTTACCTCAATATCCACAAAGTTACTAGAACATATACTAAGGAAGTCCATTTGTAGGCAGCCAACGTGGATTTACTAAGAACAAGTCATGTCAAATAACTAGATATTCTTCTTTGACAAAGTAACTACTTTGGGTTGATGAGGGGAATTCAGTGGATAAAACGTATCTGGACTTCAGCAAGGTTTTTGACAAGGGCCCAAGTGACCTTCTCATAAACAAAGTAGAGATATGCAGGCTAGACAAAACTACTATTAAGTGGACAGAAAACTAGCTCAAAAGCTGCCAGAAAAGGGTCATTACAAATGGATCCATGTCAGAATGGCAGGTTTCAAATGGAATCCCACAGGGACTTGTCCCGGTCCCAGTGCTGTTCAATGTTAAGCTAAGTTTTCCAGTCAGGTTGGGTTTTGTAGATTAGGAGTTCCCCGCAAAGATCATAATGATTACACTTCTATAAAAGTCACTTCTGAACATCTGGAACTTAATATAAAAGCAAGTCATAAATTTTTCAGTGACTTTTTTTTTACCATTAGAAAATGTCAGCTCATTGAAAGGGAATCAATTCATGAAAATGTGACAATGTCCACAGGGGGTAAAAAAACAAAACTTTTTCGTGGAAAGAAAAATAGTTTTTTGATAAAATCCAAACTTTCTATTTCAGTGTGGAATGGAACACTTTAATCTTTTTGTTTCAAACCGAGTTGCCATTTCTTAATTTTTTAAAATTTGGATTTAGATTGCAATTATAAAAATGTCAATGTTATTGAATGACTTTGACAAAAAATTATTGTGTTCTGTTAAAGAACGGGAAAAAAAGTTTAGAAGTTACAGAAGTTTTCATGAAACAGAAAATCCAGTTCCAGATCAGTTCACCTTAAAATAAATCTGAGGTGTCCTGACCATAATAATTCACCTGCCATACAGTGTAATACTAGAAGTTAAAGAAGTTATAATAATATTTTGGTTACAACTTAAATTTTAGAGCTTTAGTAATACAAAGCAAAACATCAAATCAGAGCAATTTATTTATGATATATATAAATAATCAGAATAATAAGTTTTCCTCAAAATAAGAAAAAAATGCCTTTGCTTTTAATATAAATCTATACAAAATATTGTTAGTCTGAAATTAATCAGAGAAAACCAGGACTTAAAATGGGATTAGACTGCAAAATTTGGAAGTAATACAAGTGTTAGCACTCTGAATAAATTTCTGTACTTTTGGGAGTGAACATTATAATGTCATAGCTGATATCCCAAGCCAAAAAAGTTCAAGATAAAAAATGATATATGAAGTATGAAAAAGAAACACAGATTTGAAGACAAGAGACCCTCACAACAAGACTAGAGTATAAATTATCCACTGTACATGAAATGCATTCTTCACAAAAAGCAAAAATAGTGCTTGTATACAGCATAGGGCATAGGCCTCCTGCTATACAGAAGGGGCAGTTTTTATCCCAACAGAGAAGATCTTGAGGACCAACGTACCCAAGTGAGGAGGTGGACAATGCTGAATGTCCAGCAATTCCTAATTGTATCTACAATCTTTGCAAATGCATTAGTTTATTAGATTTGGTTTTGCCAATTTTCTTTCATTCCCATGTTCACAAGCCTGTAAGTGCACATTCCCAAAGGGTCACTCCAGATGCAGATTCTCTTGTCCATGTGCATGTAAAAATGCGGAATTCTCTGCATGTGAATGGGTAGGCCCACAAATCTTTCCTAAGGACACCCACTGAAAATAGACCAGTATATGTTTAGATGGGGAAAAATACTCTGCAAGGCAGAAAAGCCTTAAAATCAACAAGCTTGTGGGAGCTACTGTAACTGCCAGCAATAAGTCACCCAACAGAGAAATGGTGATATACGGTCTGTTTTATTATTACTATTATGAGGGTTATAGTTAGGTTTAACTAAAGAATACTGTACTCATGGGAAACCTCATAAACACTGACATAATCAAGTATTGGTTTTAATACAAATTCATAAATTTTTTATGGGTGTTGAGTTGTCAGGAAGATAATATAGAACAAAACCCTGAATAAAGTATTTGGGAAAAAAAAACATTCAAGAAGGACTGCAAATATAACATAATACCGTGCAGTGCCGTGGAGAACTGAAACTTGGTTGGGACCATTTATGAATTAAGGGGTGAAGCCTATTCTAGTAAACACTTAAGAGGAGTTTGCTTTCCAAAATTCAGTTTTCTTCATAGAGACCTTAAAAAATCCCAGTTTATTACAGCACAATGGTTAATGGAGGGATGTGCACAATAAATGGAACTAGTATTGTACTGGTATCACAGAAGTAAAACCTTCACTGGAGGCAACATTTAACTAACAAAGCAGAGGGCTAACAGAGCTACTCCCTGCCCTGGGCAACATCAGCTCAAAGGACACCAGGACCTTCTGTGCTGTACTCTTTTTGTACCTCTCCCTCCCTGACCCCAAAGGCGGTGCCTGAGGCTGCTACTGCAGATACGTCCCTCCCCCCAGTTACACTACTGTTATGAAGATATAAGTGTGGGAGGGGGCAGTTTATTTGTAATAAAAAGGATATGGAACATGTAACCTGAAAGTCACCAATTTGACTCTGGTTCAGTCTGGTAGTGGCCCATCTGTTACCTATTGGCCCTTCAACTGATTTGATCTCTCTGATCACCAGCAAATTGTTGCTTTCAACACATGAAACACTATCACTGTGAGAACCACAGTGGTGTTTCTCAGCAACAAGGCCAAAAGAGCCCTTCCATGCAGGATCTCCAGCTGCTGCTTCAAAGCATATTGGCCAACAGTGGAGGTAGAGTAGACAGTTCATAAAACTACTCAGGTCTGTGGACAAAGGGGAAAGCACCAGTGTGCAGTGGTATCCCTCCTTCTTTACATGGGGATTAAGTTAATGTTAAGAAATATATAAAGAATGGAAGTTGGCAGTTGCATCTCCCTTGGTTCCTTCCTTCCTTCACATTTATCAGAGAATGTAGGGGCCTGTTTCCTTTGCTGTTATATGTTTTGCTGCTTCTTATTCCCTCCTCTGTCCTTTGCTGGCCACTAGCCCCTGATTCTTTCCTTCCAGGCAACTGGAGCTGCAATCTCAGGATGTGGAGTATGAAGCCAATCAAGAAACATTATATCCCAGCACAATATAATTTTGCTCTCGAATAAAAGAAAAATACACTTTGGGAAACCAAGTGTCCAGTAAAATAAACCCCCAAAGATGAAATGCTAGCCTCATAGAAGTCAATGGCAAAACTCCTGATGACTTCCTGATGACTATGATTTCACCCTTGATATTCATAAACCCCTGGTTTTTCAACTATATTTTAATTAGGTAGTTTTGGCAAATCTAAATTTTTGAGCAACACTTCCCATGCTTAATATAAATGTAGCCTTTTTCATTCCATCAGTATCTGGTTATTACATATTGAGCCTTTTAATTAAAGTTTAATAGTCATCCCGGGAGAACAGCCCAAGTAAATCAGTTATACAATGGGAAGTTTCCTTCTCTTCTGTGCAGGCTGAGAAGAATTAACATGAGGCTTCATGTCTTTGCATCTGGTAATGCCATTTCAGTGTGGCACTACCCTGGACTCCTATTCTTCCTGCTCCAGAGGGTGGAATAACCATTGAATCTATGTAGTCGAGGATCCAGTGTCATTATCCTGCTCTGAAACCTATCTACAAATTCCCCTTCATTCAGGAAGTTCCTTTGGAGTGGTGGTTCATGACATGACAAAAAAGACCATAGACTCCCTGGAAAGGCAAATCCTTCCTCCTCTGCTCATTCTTCCTCTTGCCATGCACACAATGTAAAAACAATTAGTCTGAACCAATGCTCTTCCTTTATGGAGACAACTATTTTCCTTTTTACACCATAAAAATGTAGTTTATCCATGTTTACCTTACAGTACATAGCATGGGATAGAACACAGTTTTGTTATCTACTATTATTATTCTATGCTCCTTGGCACATTATTCTACATACCATGCTTTGCTTATAGTCTGGTTGAAGAACTTGCATTTTCAACATAGCATGTAAAAAGTCACATACAGATCAAAGGGTTTTATACAAACCTGTCTATGCACTAGGCTAAATAGTTGGCTGGCTGTTAGAGAAAAAGATGCTTCCTATCAACAGAAGCTTTAGATCGAAACAGCAGTGGAAAGAAAATTGAATAAAGCTAAGCGATCCATTCTGTAATCCATCATCTGCCATAGTGCTGTCTTCAGTATAAAACTGCCTTTAATCTAGAGCTGGGAATGGTTAGCAGATTTGGTAAAACCAAAGAAGAACAAACAATTCATCCACAATTTGAGCTTTTTAATAAAGCAGTTCATTTGATTAATTTGTCTACTTTGGACATATTTTAATCATTTGTTTCTTTAGGCTTTCTCCAAACAATCTTACATTTTATACTCCTAAAAAGAGACAACCTTAAAATTTATACTAGTTGAACATCTTTTTCAGCTAACATAAACCCTTTGTTACAGAAAACCATATTTTGAATAAATAAAATATGCCACCTTTCTCTCCTTGCATGGTAAACATATTAGGGCTTTGAGTCCAAAGAAGATCATCACATATCTATGGAAATCATTAAATAAAACCCCAAACCCTTGATATCTCAGTCTCGTGTAGCAGAATGAATATGGCTGGATGTATAATTATTTTTTTAGCTGGCATGTTAGTTGAATATTGTTGTTCACTTGGATAGACTTGTGGGTAAAATTTCCAAAGCCTTTACCAAATACTTATATTCTGTAAATATTAGTCTACAACTTATCTGAAAAATACAAGGGTATTTCAGAACCGAACAGCAGAGAACAATGATGGCATTGTAAAATGCACCCAGTGTTTCATGCTGAACACATATGTGATGGTAGTAATGCAGCTAGTATGCAGCTGTAAGTATGCACCAAAAAGAACAGAGGTCTGTCATTTATACTTGTGTACAAAAGGTGGTCTGCCTAGTTACATTGACCCTAGGATAGTGGCAAAATACAGTGAGAACTGTATAGCTCAACAGAAGGTCTATGAATGGGTGGAGAAGTTCAAGAACAGCCACACATAAGTAAGTGGATGAACCCTGAGCAGGATGGCCCAATGCAGCCTCAATGGATCATTACATTGCCACGGTTGATGCTGCTGTGCATGCAAACAGGCAAGTGAGCATTCCTAAACTAATGGTGGAAGTCAGAAGTTCTGGCAACATCCACGCCATTTCACATAATCACCTGAATTACTAGAAAGCATGTGCGCATTGGGTGACAAAACAACTGATGCATGTACATAAATGAAAATTGTGTGGAAGTGTGCACCCAGCATGTATGTGATGAAAGTGAGGGACTCTGCTTGCGCATCATCACCAGGGATGACACCTGGGTGCACCATTATGTTCCCAAAACAAAAGGCAGGGCATGAAGTTGACACACACATTGTCAACACCGCCCAAAAAATTCCACACCCCACTATATTCTGGCAAGGTCTTGCCCACCTGTTTTGGAATTGCCTGGGACCACTTCTTGTCCATTCCATAGAGCACA
This sequence comes from Alligator sinensis, assembly GCF_000455745.1. Lineage (NCBI taxonomy): Eukaryota > Metazoa > Chordata > Crocodylia > Alligatoridae > Alligator > Alligator sinensis. The sequence goes on along the minus strand of NW_005842207.1, from coordinate 887,990 downwards.
GGGTAATGATAAATGTACTTCCATATTCTCCAAAACCACCTGAAGCCAAATATTTGGACCAAATGGCATGGAAAACTCAAGCAAGGTATTCTTCTCTGGTATGACAATGCAAGGCTGCATAGTGAATGGGAAACTGTCTAGACTTTGCATGGACTGGGCTTTGAAATCTTACCATATCTACCCTATAGTCCCAATCTTGCACCAAGCAATAATCAGCTGTTTGGACTGTTGAAGGAAGCCTTTTATCAGCACAGATTCACTAGTGATGCAGAGTAGGGGTGTGCAAAGCTTCAGGTGCTGATTCGATTCAGAGGAGATTCAGGCTGAATCAAATCAGAGGACCAATTAAAAGGTCTGAATCAATTTGAAGCTCTCCGAATTGATTTGGAAAATATCTGGAGAGCTTTGGCAATTTGGGCAATCCCCATTGGCTGCTTCAAGGAGCTGGACCCGGACTCCGTGCTAGTAAGTAGGGGGCAGGGCAGGGGGGACTGGAGGAGGGGGGACCCCTGCCAGGCCCCATCCTCTGCCTGCTCCCCAGCTCCACTGAGCATTCCCCAACCTCCGCTCGCTCTCCCAGCCCCCCCATGCCTGCCCTGCTCACCCCAGCCCCAGGTTGTTTAAAAAAAAAAGCCCCCAGTCACCCAGTGCTGCCAGGTGAGGGGGCAATCCTTGCTGCCACCTACTGCCCCATGCCATGTGGGGGCTCTGCCATGAGCCTCCTGACCCCCACCCATGTTCCCAGCCCCCACCCCATGGCTGCCCCCCCCAGCCCAGCTCCCGGTACTTTAAAAACAAAGGCCCGACTCATCAGCTGCTGCAGTGGCCTCGGGGCAGAGCCCCACACATGGCATGGGGCAGTGAGGATTGCTCCCTTCCCCCTCCCCCCGCCTGGCAGTAGGTGGTGAGTAGGGGCTTTTTTTCCCCAAAAAGCCGGGAGCTGGGGCTGGGGAAGAGGGGTGGGATGGGGCCTGTGTGATTCAGAGATTCAGATGATTCAACAGCAGCTGAATCTCCAAATCAGATTTGGCCAAATCAATTTGGGGCAGTGATTTGAATTACTGAATACAATCACTGTCCCCCAAGTTGGCCAAATCCGAAGTGAATACTAGCTGCTTTACACAGGCCTAATGCGGAGGTACCACTCTCAATGCAGGGGTGGTGCAACAGCCACCAAAAAGCTTCTTTGAGGACAGTATCAAGAAAAATTCGACTTTCTGGAATACCTGTATTGCAAAGCAAGATGACTATGTAAAGTGACAATGTGGTCTAATAAGTGACCATTGGACACAAAATAGTTTTATTTCAAAATTTCTGTTAGTTTCTGAACATCCTGATAGGCTAATTATATAAGGGCTTTTTCTTGTTTTGTTAAAGAAATGAGATACAAAATGAAAGAACAAACTTGGAAGATTATTTCTGTGGGAATACAGCAGTAAGTTATAGCAAGTAATCAAGAGTTTTAATTCTAAATGGTTCCTCACAGAAAGTTTGCTACTTTAATATTCTAATCTATTTTAGGACTGAAAGAAAATTATTCATATGAATCATATGTTCTGCACCTAGGCAGGTTTGATTAAATGTTGCACTCACAATTCATACATTATGGGTGCTGACAGATGTGAAAAACAAAACAAAACAGTGGTTTTCCAGAAGAGGAAGTGTGTTAGGTGGACCTGACTCCCCAGTGTCTATAGATTGTGTGCTTCAGCAGTGCTTTTTGGCAATTTTTTCTAAAGCTGATCCAATCAACTATTAGATAAAAGTACCAAAAAGCCCTGATGAAGCACCTAATTTAAACAGACGTTTGGCAAGGTGGGTCCTACTAATGCAACGCCTCTATTGGGCACACACTGTGCTTGGTGTAGGGACACACTGAGCTGAAAGTAAAGCCTCGGTTTTTTTCCCCACATCTGTAAGAAGCCCAAGTTCTTATTTTCTGAGTGGAACCATTTCTTCTTACAAGGCTGCAGTTTTTAAAGAACTGTTTAAATGAAGATGGTGCTCAGCTGAGGAGTAGTCTTACTTTTATATCCATTGGATGGACCCAGCTCCTATGCTCAGATTCATGTAAGCATCCATATACAAGCTTACACAATATCTGGAATTGTGAGGGACATAAGTATAAGCTTGAATACTTCCTTGAATCTGGTTCACAGCACAAAGACTGCAGATGACCTGAAGACCTTTAAGCCATCTGATTAAAAAAAAACACATTTTTTTCAAGACACTTGCTTTCAGTGATCTTTTCCCCTTCAATTGGAGTTTAATGGAGTTTCAAGTAATCTTTCAAAAAGATGCTACAACCTGAGCTGGCAGCTAGTGAGGTGGGCTACTGAGACGCTCATTATTTTCAGGCTTAAAGTATATTCTTAATAGGTGACACAGGGCATGTAGAAATAGGTTTTGAAAGTTTTAAACTTGTGAAAACATTTTTATTCACATTTTCTTGACAAACAAAAAAGCTATGCGAATTCAGGCAAAAGTTCTTTCAAAGGCATATCCTTTTAAAATTGTCAAAATGGCCAAATAGATATTATTATATTGTTGAAAGTCAAAATGGAACACTGAGTAATTAGAAATGGGTGAACATAACTCATTTTCTAGTTAGTAAGCTGTTTTTGATCCCTTCCCAATTGTCTTTGAAGATACCATATTTACTTGCATACGACACACACCCTGTCTCTAAATCTAGCTATCTAAAATAGGGGTGTGTGGTTTAATTGAGGAAGCTGATTTCCATGCTGGAATGCAGGATGTGAGGACATTGCAATGTCCTCATTGCAGTGGTTGCTGTGCTCCTTGCTGCATGCTGGAAGGACAGAGTCTATGCTTCAGCTAAAGCTTTAGCTGCACAGCTTGCAAGGAGAGAGTGAGTGACACTGGTTTTATCTACATGAGACATTTACTGGACAGTTGACTAATAAGATGCACAGTGAATGTCTCAGCATCTACACATGCATCCCTATTAGGCTGAAGTAAACTAATTTACTCTGCAACAAGATAGTACTTGTATTTAAAATATTCCACAGTAGCACACATGTAGACATTGCCCAGCTGGCTGGGGCATGAGGGTGCTTCAGTGTGGGGGCTGCCTGCCAGCTATCCCCCACACTGAAGCTCCCTCATGCCCCAGCCAACCCATCCACAGCACACTGAGCTGGGGAGAACAGTAACAGACTGACAGGCTGACCCCTAGGGCCCCTTGCAAGGCTCCATGTGCTGTGCTGAATAAAGTGGGGAGTTTATTGTTCCAGAGTTTATGGCTCCCGAGTGCATGTAAAAAACAGTGTGCAGAAGCAATTAACTCCAGAGCAATAAGTCGTGCACTTCATTCAGGCACTGTAAGTGCATATGTAGATACATTCACTAAAGAGTAGATTGCCCCTGCTCCATGTGGCATGCATTCAGTCTAGAGTCTAGAAAAACTTTTTCTTTTTCATTCTGCCTTCCCAAAACAAGATGTGAGTGTCTTTTTTGGGAGTATGTTGCATGACAGAAAATGAGGTATCTGTTTTCATAGTCATGTCTTCTTGTGGTCCCATTCCTGAAAGGTGCTAATTTGGCATCACTGGGCATGTCTATACGAGATGCTGACTGCACCATCATTACTGTATAAACAAGTAATGAATGACTGGGCAGTAGCCAGAGTTACTGCACAGAAGCGTTGCCGAACAGCCTTTTTGAGATGCTGATTGCACAGTAGCCAGAGGATACTGCACGGTAGCATCACATCATGCTTGCTGCCACACAACACTACTGTGCAGTAGTCACAGGCTACTGCACATTCAATGTCTTGTGTAGACATGGTTAAGAAGGAAACTCAAAATAAAACAGAGAACATCATCATGCCACTATACAGATCTATGGGGAGCCTTGAATACTGTGTGCAATTCTGGTCTCCACTTCTCAAAAAGAATTAGTAGAATTAGAAAAGGTACAAAAAAGGCCAACCAAAATGATTAGGAGCATGGAACAGTTGCCATACCAGGAGAGACTAAAAAGGCTAGGACTCTTCAGTTTGGAAAAGAGAAATCTGAGAGGGGATTAATAGATGCTAGGGTCAGAAGGGACTTCAACAGATCACTGACTCCAACACCCTGCCTAGGCAGGAAAGAGAGCTGGGGTCAGATGACCCCAGCCAGATGCCTATCCAGCCTTCTCTTAAAGACCCTAAAGGTAGGGGAGAGCACCATATCACTTGGAAGCCCATTCCACATTTTGGCCACCCTTACTGTGAAGAATGTTTTCCTGATACCTAGCCTAAATCTGCTCTCTGTCAGTTTGTGACCATTGTTCCGTGTTACTCCAAAAGGCGCCCTGGTCAACAGAGCATCTCTGATCCCTTGCTGTGTGCCCCTTATGAATTTGTAGGCAGCCACAAGATCACCTCTCAGCCTTCTCTTGGGGAAGCTGAAGAGGTCCAGGTCCCTCAGTCTCTCCTCATAGGGCTTGTCCTGTAAGCCCCAACCATATAAGTGTCCCTCCTCTGGACTCTCTCGGGTCTATCAACATCATTCTTGAAGTACGGCACCCAAAACTGGATGCAGTACTCCAACTGCGGTTTGACCAATGCCGCATAGAGGGGACGTATCACCTCCTTGGTTCTATTTGTCATACATCTGCTGATGCATGATAAAGCGCGGTTAGCTTTGCTGCTGATTTCATGACAATGACGACTCATGTTCATCTTGGAGTCCACTATGACTCTAAGGTCCCTTTCTGCTTCTGTGCTGCTGAGATGGTCAATTTCTAGCCAGTAGGTGTGCTGGATATTTTTGCACACGAGGTGGAGCACTCTGCACTTGTCTTTGCTGTACTGCATCCTATTGTGTACTGCCCACTTTTCTAACCTGTCCAGGTCTGCCTGAAATCATTCTCTACACTCGGGAGTGCGCACTTCACCCCACAATTTAGTATCATCCACAAACTTGGACAAAGTACACTTCACACCCACATCCAAGTCACTGATGAAGATATTGAAGAGTACAGATCCAAGGAACGAACCCCGCAGGATCCCACAACCCCCATCCTTCCAGGTCGATACTGACCCATCTACTAGCACTCTCTGGGTGCAACTGCTAAGCCAATTTGCCACCCACTGGACTGTGTAATCATCATGTCCTCTTAATTTATTTATGAGAATGGGATGAGATACCGTATCGAAGGCCTTGCTAAAATCCAAGGAAATGACATCCACCTCTACTCCTGCATCTAAGCATTTTGTGACCCTGTCATAAAATGAAACCATATTGGTCAGGCATGATCTACCTGCTATGAAACCATGCTGGTTTCCCTACTGCATTATTTTTTCCCGCTAGACTCCCACAAATATAATCCTTCATAATCTTTTCAAAGACCTTTCCAAGGATGGAGGTGAGACTGACTGGCCTATAATTACTTGGATCCTCCTTCCCCCCTTCTTAAAAAGAGGGACCACATTGGCCCTTTTCCAGTCCTCCAGGACCTAACCCGAGCACCATGAGCACTCAAACAGCTGTGTCAGTGGTTCTGCTATGACACGGGCCAATTCCTTCAGTACTCTCGGATGAAGCTCATATGGGCCTGCTGACTTAAACACATCCAGTCCATGCAAGTGACTTTGATATGATAGAGGTCTTTAAAAATCAGGAACGGTGTGAACCAAGTGAACAAGGAACTGTTGTTCACCAAATCCCAGAATGCTAGAATGAGGGGGAACCTACTGAAATTAGGTGGTGACAGGTTTTAAACTAACAAGATAAAATGCAATGATAATGCAATGTGTAGCTTTAGCTAACTTACAGAAGTTAACTAAAGCTATTAGTTAACTTACAAAATTCATTGCCATTGGTGGCAGAGGCAGCAGAAAGCACAGCTAGGTTTCAAAAGGAACTGGATGAATTAATGGATGATAAATCTATTAACAGCTATTGAACAGAATGGTTGGAGACATTTCCTCTTGCATCTCTAAACCAGTAATGGTGGATACCAGGCAGGATATTGAATAGGGGATAGATCAATCTAGAGCTATCCAGTTTAATTCTCTCCCTCTATAGCATTCATTTCTGCTACTATTGAAGACAGAATACTGTGTTAATTGGTAGTGGTGTGCAAAATGGGCCATATTTGATTCAGATTCAGCTTGAACTGGGGGACTATGATTCGATTAGTTGATTCAGATCACTGTCCTGATTCAATTCAGCTGAATCTGAAGATTCAATGCTGATTCAGAGAATCAGCGATTTGGCCATAGACACAGCTTTAAATGTTTTTTCTACATACCTCGAGGTACCAGGTGTAGCTCATGAGCACTGAGATGGTGGGGTGGATGGAGCATCCCACAAGAGTGTGAGGGAGGGGCCATGTGTTTGGCAGCGGACCCGGAAGTGGACCAGGAGTACTTCCCCCCACATCCCACCCCCACTCACTGCTTAAGCAGGGATCCCTTCCTCCTCTCTCCCACAGCACGGACTGTAGCCAGCATGTGGTATGCTAGCTATTGTTGAGACGTTTCTGTGTAAGGCAGATAGGACAGTGTCCACTTAGGGCTTTTTGGAGCTAATCAACAGGTCAGCTGGTAATGCCCCTTCATTCTTTCCTTTGGAAAAAGCTGTTTAAGAGGATGTTGAACTAATGAGCAAGACTTTGTTTCCTGATGGGGTGCTAAATGCTGATAACAGAGCTGATAAATGCTCTGTTATCAAGAACAAAGATTGAATCAATTCAGGCTTAGGCTTTTTGAATGTCTGTTCTTAGCCTTATGGATGTTACTAACTTGATGAAAAGACAGTAAGTTATGGAGCATTACAAGAACTAATCATTCACAAAATATTGTGTGGTAAATACACCTACAGAAATCAAAAGACATCTCATTCTTGATAAGAAATAAAAGAGGGAGGCACAGAAAAATCTACTTAAACATAATTGCCACTGGAGATAAATACAATTCCTGTCACGTGGAAAACATGATATAGGTAAAAGCTGAATAGATTCTGAGAGACGGGTAATTTATCTTGCAAACTCTCTGTAGATAACTGTGATTTTTCTGTAAACATTTCAGCACAGACTTTTGAACATCAGGTCTCTGCATGTATTTGTTATTTTCTACATATCAAGAAACATAAGCCTATTTTATAGCACCATCCTCTTTCTTCACTACTGCCTACATTTGTGGTTTAATGGGGTGCTATTTGTGGCACTGATAATCAACAATTCTAATAGTTACTTTTCAGTTCACTGGCCAAACTGGAAAAATATCATTTATTTTCAAAGTAAACATATCATTTTAACTGTAATTTGAGGTGAGGGAGAATTGTTTACCTTAAAAAATAAATTTAGGAAAACTTCTAGATGAAATATTGTTTCAACATGAGAAATAAAAAAGTTGTGTTTTAAAAACTAAATAATTAGTCTTCCTTGATATTTCTTCTTTGTTTCATCCACAAAAAAAAAAAAAAGAATCTGATATAAAGTATTTCATTACCCATTTCACTGAATACCACAATTATCGCAATGCTCATGCAGCTGTTCCCTACATGTCATCACTGTTGAGGTGATGCTCGGGGGGTACACATGCACCCCCTGAGAGCACTGGTGCATCCCATGACTGGCCAGTTCCAGGAGTAGCTGCAGTCTGCAGGATTGCCGCAGGATCATCCATCACATACACCCCCCTCCCCCCCAGCCACAAGACTAGTTTCAGGAGGGGCATGTGCCCCCCTGACTAAGGTGGCACAAGTTGCCCATGCTCAACAACAATATTTTTCAGAAGATACTACTGATACCAATGAATTACAGCTCAAAATAAACTTCTTGTATCTATAAGTGCTGTTCATTTGAGCCTGTATTTTCTTCACTTTGAGGTTTAGATTGGAACATATAGTTCAGCAAAGGATGCCCAATTCACGTTCCTCATTCTTGTCACAACCCAGTGATTTTGGTGCCTCAGCACGATGGAATTTTCCCGCCACATGAGAGCCTCTTGCACAGCAAAAGGTTTTTGTTGCAACAGAAAAACCTCAGTGCAAGAGAGTTCCCGCCATTTGAATGCAAATTTGTGTTCCACTATTGGCCAGTTCTAAATTATTCCTACGTGGCGGCTAGTAAATGGCTTGCTAGCCGTTTAAAATTTCGTGCGACTTCCGCCCAAGTCGGAGAACTTTGAGCACGCTGCAGAGTGCCTCTAAAGAGATCTGACTTGTGGCTGAGCTGATCGATAGACTGATCACCTATCGATTCTTCTTCCCATCGCCGAGCGCAATCCCAGACGTACCCTTTCCCTGCCGGCTTAATCTGTGGACGGATTAGCTGGCCTGAGCCTTTCCAGCTGGAGCAACTCACATAGTTGTTCAAGCAACCGGACCACCTGCGTCGCGGCTACAAGCGGCGTAAGTAAAGTTTTTGCC
>NW_005842207.1:843732-874193 GCF_000455745.1 Alligator sinensis | reverse complement strand
GCACGATGGAATTTTCCCGCCACATGAGAGCCTCTTGCAAAGCAAAGGTTTTTGTTGCAACAGAAAAACCTCAGTGCAAGAGAGTTCCCGCCATTTGAATGCAAATTTGTGTTCTGCTATTGGCCAGTTCTAAATTATTCCTACGTGGCGGCTAGTAATTGGCTTGCTAGCCGTTTAAAATTTCGTGCGACTTCCGCCCAAGTCGGAGAACTTTGAGCACGCTGCAGAGTGCCTCTAAAGAGATCTGACTTGTGGCTGAGCTGATCGATAGACTGATCACCTATCGATTCTTCTCCCCGTTGCCAAGCGCAAACCCTGACGTACCCTTTCCCTGACGGCTTAATTTGTGGATGGATTAGCTGGCCTGAGCCTTGCCAGCTGGAGCAACTCACATAGTTGTTCAAGTGACCGGAACACCTGCGTCGCGGCTACAAGTGGCGTAAGTAAAGTTTTTGCAACCAATAAGCTGTGTCTGCCTCTCCATTCACCAGCCCACCCAAACGACCGAGTAATATCTGAATCATCTCGAGTCGGCTCCGGCTGTCCGAGACAATTCTTAATGGAATACTCCTATTAAAGAAGCAAGATTGGTGTGGTGAGGTGATATATTTTACTTATGTGCCAATTATGTAGTTGGGTATTCAGTGCATTAAATGACATATATCATATGATGTGATAGGTGCATGTAGGATCCATAGACTATGTGCTAACCTCATCTAATGCACCAAATGCCTGTGTTATGACCTCCCACAAAAGTGCTAAAGAACAGAAACACCCAATCACCAATACATGGTTCACAGAACAACTATACCATTTCTGACCTCATAGTCCTTGCCTTCAAAGGAAATTTACACAAGACCTTCAGCAGACAAGTCTGGCAATAGAAATCAACAACTTTATCAGACGTCAAAACCTATACAGAGCCATTGGTTTACACTATCAGCAAAATAACTCAAACTGTCAACTAAGCAACCAAGGACTCCATACATACTATAGCCAGTAGTGTAACTAAGGATGGGCATGGGTGAGAAGGGCACCTCCCCTGGATGCCAAGTTAAGAAGGGCACCAGCATTGCTTCCCCAACCCCACAGAGTCCACACTCTGGCAGAAAGAGAAGCTCCATGGTTTACCTGTGCCAGAAACTCCAAAACTGTCCCACATGCTGCTCCTTTAAGGGCAATAGCCAGTGTGATGGCAGCAGCAGCAGCAGGTATGAATTGTTTTGGAGTTCCTGGCATGAGTATGTGGTGAGGCTGCTCTTGCTTCTGGTGCACTCCCCCTCCCCCCACCCCATGCTTTCCAGCAGGATTTACCCAGGGCACCAACTCTACTTGTTACACCTCCGACTATAGGTGAAATTCTGCTTTCTTTTTCAATCCTGATTACAACTGGTTTGTAAGGGGTGTAAGTAGGCCCAGACAGTGGCAGTGCATAGGGGGTGCACGTGCACCCACTGAGAGTGCACATGGATCCCTGACAGCCAGCACTCCCCACTTAGGTGATGCCCTGAGAGTGGACTCCTACGCCCCCTGGTCGCTGACTGGCTGCGGGGGGGGGGAGCATGTACTCCCCTGACTCAGGTGGTACCAGTCACCCATGGGCCCAGATGTTGGTTCTATAGTTAAGAATAATTTCTCAATCCTATAACAGATTCACACATGATTCATCACCCATTTCCTGCAGTTTATTAAACTCTGTTCACACGGCTCTGAACATATAAATAAGTTTCTATTTTTGCCCTTCCTGAATCAAACTACCTCAAAATGCCCCAAATGGATAAGCGAATGGGTATTTTGTGTCCTTTCTTAGACTGTGTCATTAATATCTATAGCATTGGGAAAACGGGAGAGTTTTTTCTTTACAGTGGGCATGATACATTATATAACATGTAGACACCTAGCTTCATCTGCTTTAAATTGTACCATGTTTGTAAAATTTGTTGCCTAATTATGCACACAGTTCTTACCTAAATGGAGTATTTGTAAAGGAGCAAATCCTGTCCCTAATTGTCCCCACCCAACAAAGGTATTCAAAGGTAGATGAACTGAGGTGAGTTCTCTGCAGTGGACATGTTTTCTGGCACTTCACATGGACTCTTGTGCTCCTCAGAGTACAGCTGCATTGGGGCTCTCGGTGCCTTGGCAAAGGGGATACTTGTGGAGCAGGAGCAGCCATTTTATTGCTTGGATATACTATCCAAACACAGATTTAGAACGTTTAGAGATACAAGTAAAGAAGGCTTCACAGCTCTGTTACTACAATAGTGGGCACAAAGCAATTGTTACCTTGTGAGGAATCTGCCCGTGCCCTCAATAAACTTATGTATTTAGAAACAGTTGATCTTTCATGTTTTAAAATATATATTAATAGCAACAATTATAATAATAATAATCCTTATCTATGAGAACACAGAACAGTCCTACTATAAATCTATAACTTTGAAAAAATACCCCAAACTGTAATGGCCTTCTTGCTTTCCTTTAATTTCAGCAAATTCTGTGGTCCCATAGAGGCAAAGTTTATTGAAACATTTTGTGCTATTCCCCTTAGCAAAAGCATGGCCACACACACTACAGAAAAAGTTCCTGTACTATTTTTATAAGCCTTTTCTTTTTCGCAACTGAAGAGATTGGTCCCAGTTTGCACTGATAGCTGTGCAGGGCAGAGTCAAAGAAAGCCAAAGCCAAGAATGTGTCTCTTTTAGTTCCAAAACTATTTTCATGTCTTGCAAAGCCAAGGCTATCATGAAGACCAGCTCCAAACTCTCAGAAGAGGAGGCAGCTCCCAGTAACTTGTAAATGCAAACTATTAAAACGGATGCTTTTCATTTTATTTTACTTAATTTTATTCTGCAAACTTGTACACATTATTTTGTGCTCGGTTTGCAAACATGCTGGTGAACGTTCTCTTCCCAGTCAGTGGTTTCATACAGTGCTTGTATTAGATCTTTGAGGGGTTGAGAGGGGAACCAAACCATGTCATGTAACTGAGGCCAGAAAGAAAGGTCATTTTCTTCCCAGCTCTTGTGTACCATACTATTATTAAAAACACATATTCTGATCTAGAAGCTCAAAAGCCCTACCAAATAAGCTAAAAGAAGTAAAACTTATAACTCACATATGAGCAAATCTTATCTCATCCAGTAGCGAGCAGTGGAATACAGCCACTGCAATGGCCAGCCAATTACAGTACAAATATAGCTAAGAATAAATGCAGGTATTAGAATGACTTGTTCAAAAGCCTCCTTTAGTATTTTACACTTACAGTGTATAAGCTGTCTAGAAAATCAACAGTCAAACAAGGAGAATCTTTGTTTTGGTGCCTGCATTTTTGTTGAAGTGTTTGCCTACAAGCATCTCAGGGCACACTATTTATCTGAAAGCAGGCAAAGCTAGGGCCTTGGCAATTGTGTATGAATACATAGGAAGCAAACATCAAATACCTGTTTCTGTGGAATGCTATCCTACAGTCTCATTCTCATATAGCCTCATAACTACCATATCAGCTCACTGTAGACAGTCAGAGTCACTTATTGTAACTGCTGGTGCAATTTTGCAGGGTGTTACTACCTCTCTGACACTATGCAAAATAGGATCACATAAACTGGTGCAGATAAGCATTCCAACACAATAACCCCCAAATCAGCCAATACATAAATGGAACCTGAGGTTAGAAATTTACAAATATTCAGTTTTGGATTCTTTCCATGTGAGAATATGTTTTGCCACTTTGAAGCGGTGTATTTGTAGCTCTACTGGGAACAGGAAATACTAGTAACCTCACTTTGATATATTCATCCCAGTCTTGAAGGGGAGCAATTTGCCCTAGTTACATGTTTGCCACCAATTCCCTACTCAGTCTTTCCTTGTCAATCCAAGCTGTTATGGTTTATTACACACTCAAGAAGCTTTGAAAGTTAAAAGAGGGATGGTTCTTATTTGTCCGTTCCTGAAAAGTTTTCCTCGCTATCCTGTCAAAAAGTAGTTTGGAAGGCAGATTGTTGTATCATTTTTCATACAGGCTCCATCTGAAAAAGCACATTCACAGGAAATAATTTCTGGGGAAATGGTAACAGGCAAAAACTGAGAGAACTCACTGGACCCCCTGTCCTGTTTCAAGCTTTCCCAGCTGTCAGCCAGGTGTCTAGGTCTATTCATCACTGAGTGGATTAAAACTAATCTCTTACTACTAACTATTAATCACTAACAGATAACTTCTGTATCTCCTTTGTGGTTCAATGTCCACTCAGAAATCACAAAGGGAAAAGGAGTTAAATGTGGAACTACTCAAGATCCAAGAAACCACCACCCATGTGACTTCTATGGCACTGTTTCCTCTTTAACAACAAAAGAATGTGAATGTTTTCCTGGTGTGAACATGTGGTTTCCTCTCCCATCCCTCCCATCCCGCATTCCCACTACCCACACCAAAAGATATTTCTTCCTCTCTGATTCACATAGTCTCCTAAACAAGGAAGATATCTTTTCTCCTTTCCAGCACTTTCAAAACTGCAGGAGACCTCCCTCTTCTTCCTACCTCAAATACAAGGACAATGATGAAAACATTTTATATGTTTGTCAAAGCTCATTATGGCTTTATTCCTGTTCCCACAGTTATCAGTGGAAAAAGTCTCAGTAGGCCTCCTGAGAACAGGATCTGATCTTTTTCTAGGAATCTCAATGCAATGTAGTTGCTTTAAGTTTGTTTTATTCATGCAGCTTATAAAAACTGTGTAAAAAGATATGATTGTAAAGAAGCATCACATCAATTTTACCAAAACTCATCCATCACCACCAGGTCACTGTTTATCTTTCTCCCTTGCCTCAAAATTAGTGTCTTGATACAGTAAATTTTCCAGCTGTGTGTATCTGAGTGTTGTTGAAATCCCCTTAATGTCTGTTTTGATTTCATATCTCTATTATGCTCCACATGGCATGACTCAAAAATCAAGTGTTTACAAAACCTGGGACCTTAGATATTGGTCCTCTACATTTGAATTGACTAGTGTATCATGTGTTATACATTAATTTTCTGCAAATGTTTTGTTGAATAGTGCTTAGTGGTAAAAGGGCTAAAATCTATCAAGGCCAGGGTAACATTCCCTCTGCCAAAATATTGGCTCAGCTATCAGGAATGGATGCAATCTTCTTTTATATTTTCTCTTTAGAATATTGAAGCAGCCTAAAAAACAAAGAAGGAATCATTTTTGGTCAATTCAGATGACCTGTATAAAAATAAGCAAGCTGGTTACCATAGTCTGGTGAACAGGAACACTCATGAGGAAAAAGAATGATGTGGTTCCTTTATATATGAGACTTGATTCACTGCTGAGTTACACTGGTATAAACCTCTAATGGTCCAGTGGTGAATTGGGCCTGTATTTTCTAAAATACTTTGAAATCCTTCAGGATGTCAAACTAAAAATGCAACATACCATAAATGCTACCAAGGTCATATTGCACCTTTAGCCTGTTTGTAGTTGCTCATAGGTTTCTGAAAAACTCTTTATTACCTGAAGCCAAAGCTGTGTAGAATATCTGAAGAATAATTGAAAAAAGAAAGAGAATTTGAAAAGACAATGCATATAGTATTTGCTGCCAATTTCAATTTAAGCACTCCTTTTATAGAAGCTATGTTCCCTGTAAATCTCAGAGCCAGGTCCAATGCCCATTCAAGTTAACTGAATGACTTGTGTCCCTTTTGGCAGGTTTTGGACTGGGTCCATAGTTCATAATCCAGGGAATAAAATGGATGTGCTTTCTGGCATACTACTACAGGACTAGAAGACATTTTGATTAACTGCTTCTGTGATTGGGGGGGGGGGGGGGGGGGAGGGTGTGGAGGTGGGAGCTCATAAAGTCCCTCATAACCAGGGCAGCAGAAAATAGAATATAGCCCATGATAAATACAAGGTGAGGAAAATTATACTGCTTGTAAGAGCCAGACCTATTTCCTGTCTTCACTTGGAAGCTAAACTTTTCAACTTGGCCATCACATGAACATAGTTTGCTTATTATTAATGGCTCATCATGCAGAATATCAAATTCTAATGCTCTCTATGCATCCAACATTTTTCATGGACTATTTGATAAACTATTTAGCCCTCATCTAGACTACTGTGTACAGTATTGGGCTCTGCATTTTAAAAAGGATATGGAGAAGTTAGGTCCCAGAGGTGAAAACAGTAATGATAAAGGGCTTGGAAGGCAAGCCATACAAAGAGAAAGTGAGGGAAATAGGCATGTTCACCTTACAGAAAAGGTACTTAAGAAGGAGCACGATAGCAGTCTTCAAATACCTGAAGGGCTAGCATAAATATGAAGGAGAATGCCTGCAATGATTAGGATACAGACCAATGGCTTGAAGTTGCAGAAAAGTAGGTTTAGGCTGGATGTCAGGAAGAACTTCTTCACTGTTCGAACAGTGAGACAGTGGAATAAACCACTTAGGGAAGCAACTGAAATTCCGTCATTGGATATGTTCAAGAAGAGGTTGGATAAGCATTGGTCAGAGATGATCTAGACATAGCTATTCCATATACTATACCAGTGGTTTTCAACCTGTGGTCTGCAAACCCCTGGGGGTCTGCAGACAATGCCCAAGGGGTCCACAAAAGATGACTATGGTCAATCAAAACTGTGAATGCCCACACTTAAAATGAGTGACCACACCTCCATTTGAAATTTCCAAGGGGTTCCACAACTTGATTCAAATTTTTTAGAGGTCTGCCAGTGAAAAAAGGTTGAAAACTACTGTACTATATTATGGGTATTTCCCATGCTTTTGCACTTTGCAGGTTGCCACTACTGAAATATATCTAAATGTGGGCTGGGATACAAGAAAAGTTTAACAAAATATGGCAACACTCCACAGTTCTCAGAGAATATCCTACATTGCTGCCATATATGACTCAAGCTCAGGGAAAATGGTAAAAGTTGGAACACAATAATCCAAATTGAAATCTGGGTAAACCAATTTAATATCCCCCTGAAAGATGGAATGAAATTGCTAATGATAAGTGGTATGGTCTTTCAAATAAAGTAGAAAAGCGTGCCTTTTGCTACTATGTTATATAAATAACTTCTAGACTGAAAAAATACTGGGTTTATCACCTATTGAATCAATCAAGCCACTGCAAAAGGCTTTAACAAGCAGGCATCCCAGGCCAATCTCAATATAGGCCCGTCCACTTGTTTCCAGGCTAGCCACTCATCCATCTTGTCTGCCACGCCTTGATGTTCTGATTATCTGATGTTAATCAGGTGGGAGGCTGCCCTTTACCTGCCGTGGTGACAAGGGCCTCTGTCCACACTCCAACTTTCACTTGACATGTCCCATGCCTCACAGATGTTTCCTGGCCTAACACCCGGCCTCATCATCATCATGGCCTAACACCTGGCCTCATCATCATCTCTACATATACTGGGCTCACAGCCCCATCCCTGGGCCTACTAGCCCCATCATCTGGCTCCAGGCCCTGTCCTTGGACTTCAAGCCCCATCCCCAGGCCACAAGCCTCTCCTAGCTCTAAGCCCTGTCCTCAGACTCCAAGCCCTATGCCCAGGCTACAAGCCTGCCCTGTCCTTGGGCTTCAAGCCCCATCCCCAGGCCTCACCCACTCTCTATTACTCTGGTCACCAGGTCCCTTCACTGGGCTCTAAGCCCCTCACAATGGGACTAGGTCTCCAAGCCCTATCCTCCCTGGAGCTTAACACCCGGGTCCACAATGCACCCAAGCTCTCCTGTGAGACTTGGCAGTGCCGCAGATCCCTCCACCAACCTGGGTCCTGCCTCAGTGCTTGCAGTGAGCCTGTGCTCCCCCTGTCTCAGGTCTCAACCCACCAGGGATGTGGGGGATGGGATTTCAGGTGCCCCTACTCGTCTTTCACGGGGGAGGTAACTGGCCTGGCATTTCTGGGGAGATACCCTGCTACAGGTAGTTCCATCAGGCAACCCTTTCCTGGCAGAGTGCAGTTTCAGGTCATGCCCAGGACCATGGGGCCTCCTCCTTCCCTATAGCTCCAGCCCTTACCTCTGAGTCATGCTGAGCAGCAGCTCAGTTGGCATTGCCCTCTGGTTCTCAGCAGCACACTGCTGTTCTGAAGTTCAGGTACCCAGTCCTTATATACCACAGCTGGTCTTGTTCCCCAATCAGGCATTAGTGCCTGATTGGGATTACAGCCAGCTGTAGTCTCCCTGTCTGCTGCCTATGCCCCTGTAGGTAACAGAGCACCCTGTGATCTGTTACAAAGGCCTATTTAAAATACCATTCCAAAATTGGGGTGTGTGTCTATGGCTGCTACTTCTTTTCCTTTACTTCCCCCTAGAAGCTGCATGGAGGGAGAGGCATAGTCCAGTAGGGGCAGATCCAGGTGCAGGGTACAGTGGTACAGTCACATCCTACTTTGATTTCTGCTCCACCCAAAATTTAAAACCAACTGTCAGGCCATGGAAGTGGCATTTTATACAGGCAGAACTGAGGGAGTCATTTGGCTTCATGGTTCATTGTAACCTACCTTATTCCCAGTAAAGGCTCTTCACTCCACAGATGTACTTGACCCTCTCTCCTTCTAAAAGGTGTTAATGTTTCACTAATCAATCTGTCCTTTCTTTACAATGTTACTATGTGTTAGCTAATTTTTGTCTCTTGTCTCCTGTTTCACAACCCTGCAGAACCATTCTTTGCTCTTTTCAAAATCTTAGATGTACCCATGGAGTTCAGTTTTCAGTAGCAGCTACAGTTTTAGCTTTTTCCTGAGTAGCCAAGAACTGCTGACAATTCAGGCTTGAAAGGGTTAAAACCCTTTTGCTCAAGCAGGAAAGGGAGGGTAAATGAGCTGAGCTGAGCTGAAGCTCACTCCTGCTCTATGTAGCCAGAACTCTGGAAAAATCATTTTTCTTCATTTTGCCTTTCCAAAGCAAGGTGCGTACCTTACTGGAGGAAGGGAGAAGTGGTATGCAAAACAATACAGCATTTGTAAGAAGCTGAATGCATACTCCACTTTCCTCTTAGTGGCTGCTCATATTCATAGTCCATCATCATCTCCAGTATATCTAAATAGAACCTTTAAATGTTTTTGAGGGTTGCCTACTGTTAATATATATATATAATAGATATAAATAACAAAATTGTCAGGAAAGGCTAAGGGAAGGGGTCCCCACCCCTACTGGCACAAACTTTGTTTTGTTTTCTTAATGAATGATGCCTTATCTCTCCCCTGCTGAAAGATTTGGAAGTACTTTTGGGTTGGAAGCAGCATGCAACCGCTAACAATAAATGGCCTTGTAAAACTGAAATGAAAAAATCCTCTTGAACTAATGAAAAGCTTGTTAATAAAAAGAGAGACTTTTTCCTCCATTGGTCTCATTTTGGCAACATGCAAAACTAGACCAACGTGGCCTACTATCCACTATAGGGGGAAAACTCCCATGTGATTGAAAGGAGAGTAAGACTGATAATCTTAATTGTCAGTGCATATGCAGTAAAACAGCAGAGGGCCAATTGCAGCTTGTTATACCCAGGCAATCCAGTTAGACTCAAGGGGTGAAAGTGAGAGCAGCATTTGGTCAAATAAATGTATTTAGTAGAAATTGTGCCAAGAAAAAAAGTCTCCACAGAACTCTCAGCTGTGTCAAAGGAAATATCTTGCTGTTTTCTTTTGGAAGGATCAAGATCAACAAGATGTTCTTGGGAAGTATTTGCGTACATATTAAAAAATCACAGAAATCTCCTCATACCAAATATGACTCCCATCTAGATACAGGGGGCATTTATAGATGTGTTCGGGGGGGGGGGGGGGGGGTAGTTAAGTGGGCCTGCTGGAGTGTGCTAATTAGCATGCTCCAGCAACCTCCATGTCACATGTATGCAATGTCCCCATATTTCAAAATGGAAGTGGGGGTGCTCATTGAATGAACTTTACTTAAAGCACCCCTGCCGCCATTTTTCAGACTGGGGATGCTGTTACACGTGACGCTGGAGTCTGCTGGAGCATGGTAATTACCACACTGCTGTAGACTTGATTAATTGAGTCTGCTCCAATGGGTTGTAATTACAGCCCATTGGAGCAGCCACACCGTGCATCTATAGGAACCCGAGAATTCTATTCTCTTCCACTACCACTCCCCTCCTACCTACCCCCAGCTCTCTGCCTCACTCCCACAGGAGATTTCCCTATCCTTCCCAAACATCCTCTCCAAGCCCACATTTATATTTGCCACATAAAACAACATAGCCAAATATAGTTATGTTTCACATGTCCAACCATAAATAACTGGAAAAACTCAATTCGACTTTCTTTAGAATACTCCAGCACCAACATCTCCTTTTTAGACACAATGATCAGTATCCAGAAGGGTAAAATACACTGAACCTCGCCAACCTCATACAAACACCGAACCTTGCCAACCTCATCACCAGAAGCAAACTTCCTCAAGCCCAGAACACACCAAAAGGATCCAGACCGTGCCAGGACAAGAAATGCAAAACCTGCCAACACATCTCCACCATCCCCACTATTACTACACCCCACAACAGAGCCATCAGCATCCCCGGATCTTACAGCTGCACCTCCAGAAATGTGATAAACCTCATCCAATGCACCAAATGCCCTGATGGAAAATATGTAGGAGAGACCAAACAACCACTGCACACCAGAATGAACGCACACTGGAAATCTATCAAAGACAGAAATACCCAATTACCGGTGGGGGCACATTTCTCACAGGTGGGCCACTCTCTCTCCAATCTCTCAGTCCTGATCCTCAAGGGAAACTTACACAACACTTCCCAGAGACGAGCCTATAAGCTCCATTTCATCAACCTCCTGGATACTAGAGATCATGGACTAAACATAGACATTGGATTTTTGATACATTACAATCTGCCTGGCAACTGACTCCCCAGCAAGCCCCTGGATTCTTTATTTTTCATTCCGTCCAGGAAGAGCACACACCAACTGCTGAAACTTCCTTAGCCTGACGAAGGGTTTTTGAACCCGAAAGCTTGCTTAATAAATATTCTCCAACTATTTGGGTTGGTCTAATAAAAGATATCAAATTCACCCAAGGAACCTTGTCTGCCTATGTCCTTAGACCAACACGGCTACAACCTAAACCCCTGGAAAACCTCAACACTTTCAAAAGCAAAAGTGCTAGTGAAATAAATAGTCATTGAAAGTCAGCATCAGTTAGACACCTCACTTCTGTGTCTTTGATAATTCCTCCATCCCCCTTTTTAAGGACAAAGAAAAGAGCATAAGATAAAAATTGTATAATTTGCAAGAGGCAATGATCTCAAAATTAACCTCCAATCACATTTTTATTTAGATTTAAACTAATGCATTAAGTCACAGGAGTACAAATATGGATCTCTCCCAAAGTCTATTAACCTTAATACAAAAAAACCATACACTGGCTTCAAAGGACTTTGGAACAGGTCCTATAGATAAATAACATGTCATCCTGGGACATAGTGTTTGTCACTGAAAAGATATCCTATCTGTGGGTTGTTTGTTTATTGTAAGCTGTTCCGGGTTTTTTTTAATAGGATGGAATTTAAATATGATAAATAATAAATATGATAAATAAATGAATAAAGAAACAAATAGAAGGGTTATGAGGAATATTAATTGTATTTTAAAAAATAATTCCCTCCTCCTGTAGTGACAGAAGTTATAGTTTAGAGATACTTCCTAATATGAGACAGAGGGAGTTGGGAATTGGGAGATAGTCCCTCAGTTAGTTAGTCAGTTCTTCTCATTCATTGTATGCTGAATTTATTGAACCTAGTGATCACTACATGAAGTCAGAAGAGGTGAATGAAAAATGACTTGAAATAATTTGAGTTCCAAATTGAAAAACAAGCTGGAAACCGAGAGCAAACAGAACAATGCAGCCCCATGGAAGAACAAGGGCCACTGCAAGCAATCTTCCTGCACAGTTATAATCTAAGTAAAAGGACTGTTAGTCATGGACATTTTTCAACCCCACCTGCTTCACTATTGTTGCACAATGTAGAAGAAAACTGAAAGACTGTAGAAGACAGTTTTCATTAGGGAATCACCATTTAATGAGGATGTTTCTAGTGAGGCTCTGCAGGAGTCAGTATGAGGTCCAACATTATTAAATATTTTTTTATCAGTGATCTGGAAGTAAATCGAAAAACTGCTGCTTATAAAATTGTAGATGAATGAAAAACAAATAACAAGGAAGATGCACAAAAATACAGTGTGATCTGGATTATTTTGCAAGTTGGATCCATTCTAATAGAATGGATTATAACATCACCACTCACAGCTGCAGGGCCACATCAGAGCCCTTGACTCCAATATGTTCCCTTGGCTGGGAGTAGTGACAGGACAGGGCTCCCAGACTTTGGGGCACCGCTGAAGTCAAGGGTTTGACACCCGCTTTCCACTGTTCCTCTGTAGCTAGGAGCCCTGTCAGCTGATCCTCCAACCTCAAGGCGTGCATGGTGCCACAGCTGGGAGCCTTGATCAGCCGACAGCTCCCAGCCCCAGGAGCACATGGTGTGCCCCTGCACCTGGGGAATCAGCTGACAGGGCTCTCTGCTGAAGCGGAATATGGTACATTCCTGTGGCTGTAAACCCCGATCAACTGACAGCAATGGGCCTTGGGTTGCCAAAACATATAGTTAAGTGTAATACTGTCCACATTTGAGGAGTACTGCATGCCAAAAATGTGATCCTAGAAAGGTACAGATTTATATGCAGACAAATAGCAGGACAGGGTATGGTTCAGTATGTTACTGAACTAAAGAGTCTGAGTAAGAACTGTGATTTTAGGAACCTGACTAATTCTCTGATTAGAGTAGTTTCTCCCAACCAGGGTGCCATGGAATATGGCATGCAATGTTAGTGCTCTTAGATGTGCAAACATGATTCACAAGATAAACCCAGAAATTTCAAACCGATTAGTGCTAGATACATATTTTTACCTGTTGTGGTCATTCCCAATTCTTTGCAACAGAAGAATTGCTCTATTATTTTTCCATAGTCAAAAAATGAGAGAAAGTTAGGAGCTGGCATTTTATGAGGGGTGCCTTGAATTTAATGAGTGCCTAAGGTCTAAAAATGTTGAGAACCACTGAATTAGAGATACAATTATTTGTGGCATGGGAGGCACTGCATTACATGAAATGCCATTGCATAAGCAAGTTGTCCCTAGAAAAGATTTTCCTAATGTACAGAAACTGTGAAATCCCAGGCTTCAGAGCTGAATGCACCAAAAAGTGTCATTCATGCAATAGGTATGAAAGGAGGTGTCAAGAAAAAGCCACCTTACAAAGTGGAATTTGACAGTAGGGGGGTGATTTTCCAAAAATGCTATCATTGTATCAAAACCCTCTGGCAAATGACTGGTCATTAGCACAGCTATTAATGGGTTATGCTCTAACCTGCCAAATTGTGACAACAGGTAAAAGCAGGTAAAAGACCAAAATAATAAAGCTTTTAGAGAGGAAAAAAAAAACTTGGAAGCAAAAATGTAGTATTATGACTGAGGAGCTTAGGAGCTTCCAGTATGAAAATCTAGGGAGAGAGTGGTCTGAGGAATTACAGCTCAAATACATAGAATCAGCATGGTACCATCAACTGCCTAACGAATCCATGGTCACACCTAATCTGAACATACCAGGGGGACAGACTGGGCACATCTACCCATGCTATTAATGTGATATAGGCTTACTGCACAGTAAAATACTGTACAGTAAGCTTTCCCTAGTAGCACATCTACATGTGCACCCTCTTGGGAGCAAATAAGCTCCCAACAGAAACAGCCCAGTACCGGTCTGCTCCTGCCATGCTCTGCTCCCCTGCAGCAGCCAGGGGGAGCTCCAGGCTCTCCTGGGATTCTAACCTGTGGGCTGGCAGGGGGCAAAGGGGCCAGTCCCAATGCACACAGGACCAGAAGAGCTCTGCCAGCTGCAGCAGCAGCAGCAGTCTCATGGCCCTGTACATATTGAAAGGGGTTCTGATGTGCACAGGGCCAGGAGACAGCTGCCACTGAAGCCAGCAAAGCTCTCCTAGCCCTGTGTACATTGGGACACACAGCTGTCAGTGAGTCCTGTGCCCAGCAGAGCTTTTCCACCCATCAGGGAGCTGGCTGGGACCTGTCTCACTCCTGGGTCACCTGCTGGTAAGCTCCCAGCTGAGTGGGAAAGCAGAAAGCTCCTCAGTCCCAGTGCTGCTCAACTCTAGGCCCCTATGGGAAGCTGGGTGTCACACAGCAACAGGATTGGGGGGAAGGGTGTGGAAGAGGTGAAGACAGAGAGCAAACCCATCTGGGTGCTGATCAGCTCCTGGGGGGGAGCCAGAAACTAAGCAGCACTAGGGCCAGGGACAGAGAACTCCCCAGTCCCCTGTGGCCCCTGCTGGCATGGCTGACTGGGAGCAAGTTTGCTCCCGGTCAGCATCTACATGAGCACCACTGCAGAGTAACTACTGTGCAATTAATTTAGTACCTGTATTTACAGTAGGCCTCTGTGACTAGGCAGCTCTTCAATCCGGCTTCAGATCTGGCTGCTTCAAATGCCAGGGATCTGATTCAGAGCTCTGGACCAGGTTCCTGCTTCGATCCATCCGAAGCAGCTCCAAAGCTTCGGAGCAGCTTCAGAGGTCCAGCCATAGGGTATAAGGGGGAATCAATGAACTATCTATAACTTTGTTCTTTTTTGTATGATTTGGATGAAACTTGGAGTGGTGGTAGTCTCTGCTGAGAGCATTAAGCCTGCCAAGCTTCACGATTGGTGCAAGGGTTTGAGGGAACTGTACCCCAAATTCCTGAAGGCAAAAGTCATGTCACATGTATGTATTACACTACAGGAGGGTGAAAACTGCCAGGGTGATAGCTTCTGCAGAGGCCACAAAGCTTGCCAAGTTTCAAGGGGATAGGTGCAGGGGTTTGGGAGAAACTGCACCCTAAATTCTTGAATGCAAAACTCATGTCACGTCTATGTGTTACACTACAGTGGGGTGAAAACTGCAGGGGAGGTGTCCCCTGCTGAGGCCATGAAGCCTGCCAAATTTCAAGGAGATAAGTGCAGGGGTTTAGGGGGAACTGCACCTCAAGCTGCAGACAAGCAAAACTTGTGACATGGGTGAGGTTAAGGTGCAGCAGGGTAAAAGCTGCAGGGGTGGTTGCCCCAGCTGCAACCACAAAATCTGCCACTGTCGAGGAGATAGGTACAGGGAGGTTCTGGGGCCCTGCACCCCTAGCTGCTGATGGACAAAACTCGTGACATGGGTGCTTGTGCAACTGACTGTCTTTTTCTTGGGGCATTTGATTGTCTGTATTGATTATTTCCTCTCCTCAGTCTGTGGTTTTGTAGGTGTTAATTGTTGCTAATTAACTGGTTACATTAGCTAGCAACTGTGTATTGAGCTGGTCCCTGAGTGAATCATGATTGATTGGTAACTGGTAACACAGTAGCTTAGCAGCCAGGCCTGCAGTAGTTCCCACCCTGCCCCAAGGCAGACACAGTGGCACAAGCACCCATGTCATGAGTTTTACCTGTCAGCAGCTAGAGGTGCAGGGCCCCAGAAGCCAGACTCCCCCTGCACCTATCTCCTTGACAGCTGGCAGGCTTCATGGCCACAGCAGGGGCACCATTCCTGCAGCTTTCACCCTGCTGTGTCTTAACACACACACTGTGACACGTCACGAGTTTTGCTTGTCCTCAGCTTGAGGTGCAGTTTCCCCCAAACCCCTGCACTTATCTCCTTTAAACTTGGCAGGCTTCATGGCCTCAGAAGGGGCCACCACCCCTGCAGTTTTCAGGCCACTGCACCTTAATGCACACAGCATCACCTGTGTCATGAGTTTTACCTGTCAGCAGCTTGAGGTGCAGTTCCCCTGAACCCCTGCACCGATCTTCTTGAAACTTGGCAAGCTTCATGTTTGCAGCAGAGGCTACCATCCCTGCAAATTTCATCCACTTCAGACAAAAAAACAACAAAGTTATAGATATTGCATTGATTCCCCATTATACCCTATGGCCAGATTTCTGAAGTGGCTCCAAAGCTTTTCCAAAGCACTTTGGAAAGCCTAACAAAGCCAGCTGTTTGATCTAGACATGCTGCTTTGGATGCTGAAGTGTCCAAAGCTTCTCTGGATCCAAATCACGGTCCAAAGCCTTGCACAGCCCTAATTTACTGGTACTAGCTAACTATGCAATAGACTAATTTATAGGGATATGCGAAGCTTCAGTCCTTGATTCAATTCAGTGGAGATTCGGCCCAATTCATTGGCCAAATCTCCAAATCTGAACTGAATAAGGAGATCCTTTAATTTCTCTGAATCGAGTCAGAACCGTCTGAATCAATTTGGAGAGATTCATAAAGATTTGGCAATTCAGACATAGACACAGCTTTAACTGTTTTTTCTATATACCTCAAGGTATCAGGTGGCTGGTGAATGCTGTGATGGTGGGGCAGAAGGAGTGTTCCACAGAAGCTTGGGGGGTTCCCCAGTGTGCTTGGCAGTAGACCTGGAACTGGACCAGAAGCACTTCCAGTCCACTTCTGAGTCTGCTGGGGACCATGCTGGGGGGGGGTCCCCTGCACCCCCCACCCAGCTTGGCGACTGGTGCGTCCTGTGTCTGGTGGGGCACTGAGGGTCCCCCCACAGCCAATCACTGAGCCAGGGGGCTCAGGGGCCACCCCTGCATGCTCCTCGGGAGACCTGGAAGTGGACTCAGAGAAATCCTGCTGCAGTGGTTACATGCGTATGGCTGATTGGTGCTAGATGAGGGTGTAGATGATGTCCTTCTCCTCTTCTTCTCAATGCTGGCTCTGCACTGAAATTCAATGAGGGCTCTTGTCTTTTTGATTTGGAGCCTGTTTCCCACAGTTTGTGGTTAATCCTGCAGGCAGAAAAGGACTTCTTCAGGGTGTCATTGAAATGTTCACGTGGGGACCCTATGTCACATTTCCCAGGCACCAGTTCCCTGTACAGTAAGGCCTTTGGTAGACAGTTGTCATCCATCTGGGCCACTCCCAAAAAATACTCAAGACCAAAAATAAAAGGTGGACATAGACTCTCCTCAAACAGTTCCTACCTTATCACTGGAAACAGAAACAGAACCAGATCATCAACAAGCACTTCATCAGTCTGGTAGAAAAGTGAAAGCTCCTGAAAGACTTTTGTCAGGAGCTGCAGAAAAGAGGGGATAGGAGAGTGGTAAAGCCTCACTTCAAAGTGACATGCTAGTAAACGTTCTTTTGTGGATGGGTGTTACTTGCTTTTTGTGTTGATTTTGTATTTATTATTAAGAGGGTAGATATAGTGACAGAAGTTATAATTTAGAGATCCTTACTAACATGAGACTGACAGACTTGGGAATTGGGAGATGTCCCTCAGTTTAGAAGCAGCTGGTTAGTTAGAGAGAGAGAAAATGGACCTGCAGAGGTTGTCTACTCCTCCACAATTAAATTTTATTGATTAATTCTTCTAATTTATTGTATGCCTGTATATACTGAACCCAATGATCACTAAATGTCCCCCTGCCAAGTGTCTAGCTCCAGCTTTCCAGGATTCTTTGTACTCTAAACAGGCAATGGAGAATGAACCAATGCAGTTATTTGTTCAGGTCCTGTGAATTGAGTTTGTTTTTCTTTGTAGCACTTTTGACCAACCTAATAGTTTGGCCTCCTATCTCTAATCCAGAATAAAAGAAATCCTCTGTCACTATACCAGTGCATGGGATTGTTCTATCCTAAGTGCAGGACCTTGCAATTATCCTTATGAAACCTCATGAAATTTATTCTGGTTCAATCCTCCAATTTGTTGAGGTCTTTCTGAATTCTAGCCCTACCCTCCAGTACATTTACTACTCTTCCCAGCTAGATGTCATCTGCAAACTTGCTGAGGGTGTGCTCTATGCCATCTTCCAGGTCATTGATGAAGATATTGAATGAAACCAGCCCCAGTACTGACCCCTAGGGAACTCCATTTGAGACTCCCTGCCAGCCAGATATCAAGCCACCTTACAGTCTATTTATCCAATCCATACTTCCTTAGCTTGCTGTGATAATGTTGTGGGAGACCATATAAAAAGCCTTACTAAAGTCAAGCTATATATCGCATCCACTGCTATCTCCACATCCACAGAGCCAGTAATCTCATCATAGAAGGCAATCAGGATGGTCAGGCATGATTTTTCCTTGGTGAACCAAGGCTGACTGTTCTTAAATCACCACCTTCTCCTCCAAGTGCTTAGAAAAGGATTCCTTGAGGACCTGCTCCATGATGTTTCCAGAGACTGAGGTGAGGTTGACTGGTCTGTAGTTCCCTGGATCCTCCTTCTTCCCTTTCTTAAAGATAGGCGCTATATTTGCCCTTTTCCAATAATTATTACCTCTCTGAATTGCCATGAATTTTCAAAGATGATGGTCAGTAGCTCTGTAATCACATTGGCCAACTTCCTCAACACCCTTGGGTGCATCCCGTCCACCCCCATGGACTTGTACATGTCCAGCTTTTTTAAATAGTCCGTAACCTGTTCTTTGCTGCTGTTGGCTTCTCACCTCCTCCCCAAACTGTGTTGCTGGGTATAGTAGTCTGGGAGCTGACCTTGCCTGTAAAGAGTAAGGTGAAAAAGGCATTATTTCAACCTTTTCTCCATCCTCTCACTAGGTTGCTTCCCCCATTTAGTAAGGGACCAACACTTTTCCTAATCCGCCTCTTGTCGCTGACATACTTGTGGAAACCCTTCATGTCCCTTGCTAGCTGTAACTCCAATTGTGTTTGGCCTTCCTGATTTCCTCCCTATATGCCCATGCACTACTCTTGTCCTCCTCCTGAGTTGTTTGTCCAAGTTTCCACTTTGTATAAGCTTCCTTTTTGTGTTTTAGCTGACTGAAGAGTTCCCAACTAAGCCAAGCTCTTCTTCTGCCATATTTGCTAGTCTTCCTGTACATTGGGATGGTTTGTTCTTGTGCCCTCAATACGGTTTATTTAAAGTACAGCCAACAGTCCTGGACTCCTTTCCCCCTCAGACTGGCCTCCCAGTGGATCCTGCCCATCAGTTCCTAAGTGAGTTGAAGTCTGCTTTTCTGAAGTCCTGAGCCCTTCCTCTACTGCACTCCTTCCTTCCTTTTCTCAGGATCTCTTCCTCAGGCTCCCTTTCCTCACAACTAAATCATCTTGCTGCTGTCCAAGTTGCCATCCACTACTACATTCCCAGCCAATTCTTCCCTGTTTTTGACCAGCAGGTCAAGAAGAGCATGCCCTTAGTTGGCCACTCTAGCACTTGCACCAGAAAGTTGTGCCCAACACTCTTCAAAAACTTCCTGGATTCCCTGTATACTGGTGTATTGCTCTCCCAGCAGATGTCATGGTGATTGAAGTTCCCCATGAGAATCAGGGCCTGTGATCAGGAAACTTGTTCTAGGTGTTTGAAGAAAGCCTCATCCATCCATATAAGAATGAATGACACTGCCGGGAGTAATCCAGACCAAGTCATGAGTGACTACAGAACTCTGGGAGCCGCGCTCAAGAGGTCCAGGGTTCAAGTAGTCTTTTCTTCTCTGCTCCCTGTTGTAGGCCATGGCCCTTGGAGAGAAGGATACATAGAGGAAGTAAACTGATGTCTCCAGAGGTGGTGCCACTGAGAGGGCTTCAGTTTCCTTGACCTCAATGCCTACTTCAGGGAGAGAGGACTGCTGGAAAGAGATGGTATCCACCTCACATGGAGAGGTAGGTCTCTGTTCTCAGCCAGGATGGCTGATCTTCTTGATAGGGCTTTTAAACTAAGATTGCTGGGGAATGGGGAAACACAAACTGGAGCATGCCCGGGGAATGAAACACAAGAAAACTCCATAGATAGGGATACTAGAAGAGCCACTCTCGCAGGAGCTGAGGAAGTAGTTTTTCATCAGTGTGACAGGAAGTTGAGGGCCTCAGAAGGAGGAATCAGGCTCCTGTATTGTCACAGAGCACTGAGGTGCCCTGCTCCTAGAGAGGGGAAACCGCCAGGGAAAAGAGCCCTAGCAGGGAATAGGAGCCCACCTGTGGGTTGCCAAGGCAACTGGAGGGAGCAAATGACCCACACCTGCCAGCAGCCAGCTGCCTGTAGGAGGCAGAGCCTGGCTCTTATAAAGCCCAGGAGCAGAGGCCTGAAGCAGTTCCCTGCCAGCAGCCAGGAGCTCCTGGAGTAGGAATGTGAGAAGCAGCAAGACTCGCAGGTACTGCTTGAGCAGAGTTATGGATGGCAGCTCTAGGGCATTTGTGCAACATGATTTAGCCAGGCGGCTTTACATTATGTTATAGCCAGGAGGCTTGAGTTTCTGTATCATTTTGTTGTTTGTTACACCGGTGGTTTGGGTGAGGCTATAAGGGGTTGGAGGAGGCCTCATTGGGGACTCGCAATGAAGTGTGAGGACCCCAGCGCCAGAACGGGCGCAGTATCCTCATAAAGGGACCCACAGTGGTGTGCGGGTCCCAGCGCCAGTGAGGGCACAGTATCCTTAAAGGGGCCTCACAGCGGAGTGTGAGGACCCTGGTGCCCAGGAGGGCGCAGCATATGGGGTGTATAGACCCCAGCCCTAGAGAGGGGCACTTTTTGAGAAGCCCTAGCGTGGGTGTAGCAAGCCCCAGAGAAGGGGGCACTATTGGGAAGCCCTAGCATGGGTGCGGCGAGCCCCAGAAGGGGTTCGCCCTACTGAGAAGCCCAAGTTGGGCACGGTGAGCCCCAGAGAGGGGAGCGCCTTATTGAGAAGCCCAGTGTGGGCATGGAGAGCCCCAGGAAGGGGGCAATATTGAGAAGGCCCCAAGAGAGGGCAACAGCACAGAGAAGGCCCAGAGTGGGTGAGGAGAGCCCCAGGAGGGGGCGGCAGTGTGCATAGAAAGAGAGAAATAGAGACAGACCAACGTTGATTCCATCTGCGAGGCTTGGGGCGTGGTATCAGGGGTGGTTGGAGCCACGCATAGCCCATAAGGCTAGGGTGCCCCAAAGCACCCATTTGCAGGAGAAGATCCATGAGGAGTCTGGGAAAACCACGGGGTCTGAGTCGACATAGAGACATGTCCGAGAGGGTGGAAGGCAGCCTCCCAACCTTATCTAACAGCAAAGACGTGGCGGGCGAGAAACAGAGGGTGCCCTTGGGCCAACTAGGCACGGAGAGGGGGCCTCAAGGAGATCACGGCCCTCCTGTAGGACTCCGCCGTGACATGTATACTAATACCAGGACCATGGGGAACAAGCAGGAGGAGCTAGCCCTCCTACTCTCCAGTGGGCATTATGATTTAGTAGGGATTATGGAGACCTGTTGGGACTCAAAACCCTCTGGGTCAAACTGTGGGGTGGGGGAGGGCATGGCGAGAGAGACCAAACTGTAGGTGTGTACTACATGCCACCAAACCAAGAGGAGGAACTCAACCTAGAGCTCACCTGTGAACTGACAGAGGCCATGCGTGCATGGAACATGGTCATCATGGCTGACTTCAATTACCTAGACATCTCTTTGGAGGAACACTCGGCCACGTCAGATCAGTCATGTTCCTTTCTGACCTGCATTGAAAAGTTGGGTTTTTTTGTTTGTTTTTTTTGTTGTTTTTTTTTTTGACTCAGGAGGGGAGGGGGCCAACCAAAGGTAATGATCTTCTAGACTTGGTCCTGGCCAAAGAAGATGACCTGGTGACCAACTTAAACATAGAGGACAGCCTGGGTGACAGTGACCATGAAACCAACACATTCACTGTCCATTGCAAGGCAGACAAACTAGATTGCAGGACTGAAGTTTTGGACTTAAAATTGCAAATTTCTACAAGCCCAGGTCACTAGTAGGGGAAGTAGTGTGGGACCTGGGACTGTAGGCAAAAGGAGTACATGAAGAATGGTTGTTCCTTACGGACACAATCCTTGAAGCACAAAATCCATTTCCACATATAGGAAAGATAGCAAAAGGGCTGGGAAGCAGTCTTGGCTAAACAGAGAAATTGTTGTCCTCTTAAGAAAGATGCATACAAACAATGGAAACTTGGGACATGACCCAAGAAGGACTATACAAGGGCCTGCACTTGTAGGGAACATATTAGAAGGGCTAAGGTGGCAACTGAACTAAAATTGGCAATGGGGATCAAGGACAACAAGAAGTCCTTCTTTAGGTATGTGGGGAAGAGAAGGAAAATAAATAGGTGTGGAGCCAATGCTCAACAACTCAGGACAGCTGGTTACTGGCGCTCAGCCAAATACTGAACTCCTGAATGACTACTTTGCTTTGGTCTTTCACAGGGCCAAGGGGAAAAACATGACAGATAGGGTACAGAAGGAGCAGGGTAGGGATGACCACCTTCCTACTATTGCCGCAGAACTAGTATTTAACTAGTTTAAAAATTTAGACATATATAAATCAGGAGGCCTGGATGAACGTGATCCAAAGCATAAAGGAGCTGGCTGAAGTCATAGTGGAATCCCTGATGAAGCTCTTCCAAAACTTGTGGTGCTCTGGAGAGGTCCCTGAGGACTGGAAGAGGGCCAATGTTGTGTCCATCTTCAAGAAGTGGAGGAAGGAGGACCCGGGTAACTATAAACCAATTAGCCTAACTTCTATCCCAGCAAAAATCCTGGAAAAATTCATCAAGGAGTCTATATGCAATAGGCTTGCAGAAGGCAGGATTCTGAATGACAGCCATCATGACTTCATCTCCTTTTATGGTCAGGTAGCTCACCACTTGGATAAGAGAGAGGAGGTTGACTTTGTATACTTTGACTTTCAAAAAGCTTTTGATCTGGTATCCTACGGTGTTCTCATGACAAATTTGGAAGATTGTGGGCTTAACTGCGAGACAGTTAGGTGGGTAGGAAGCTGGCTATGGGGTAGGACCCAGAGAGTTCTACTGAAAGGATCTGTGTCCTTTTGGCAAGAAGTGGCCAGTGGTGTCCTTCAAGGGTTGGTGCTTGGCCCATTGCTTTTTAACATCTTCATCAATGATTTGGACATAGGGGTGAAGAGCTTACTGGGCAAGTTCATGAATGACACCAAGTTATGGGGAAGCATGATCACACTTGAAGATAGGTTACAGATACAGGTGAACCTAGACAGGTTCACAAGTTGGGCGAATCAGAACCAGATGAGGTTTAACATTGAGAAATATAAAGTGTTCCACCTGGGGATGAAAAAGCCCCTGCACACCTACAGTCTTGGTAACGCCAATCTGACCAGCACTACAAATGAAAGAGATCTGGGGGTAATAACTGGCCACAGTATTAACATTAGCCAGCAGTGTGACACTGCAAATAATACTCTGGCATGCATCAATCAGTGCATCTCCAGCAAAACCAAGGAGGTGATTCTTCCGCTCTACTCCACCGCAGATGGAGTACTGCATTCAGTTCTGGGCACTGCACTTCAATAAGGTTGTGGAAAACTGAGAGAGAGAGAGTCCAGAGAAGGGCCACCCATATAATCAGAAACTTGCATAGCAAGCCATACGAAGGCTGAGGGACCTGGGACTCTTCAGTCTGAAGAAGAGTAGGATGACAGGGGACGTGGTAGCAGCTTATCACTACATCAGAGGTGTACATCAAGAGCTTGTTAAACTGTTCACCAGGACACCCTTGGAGAGAACCAGGAGCAATGGTCACAAACTCCTAGAAGACCATTTCAGGCTCAACATTAGGAAAAACTTCTTCAGAGGCAGGGTGTCCAAACTGTGGAATAAGCTCCCTCCAGAAGTGGTGTAATCACCTACCCTGGAGATCTGCAAGAGGAAACTGGATAGTCATCTTGCTGGGGTCACTTAACCCCAGTTGTCTTTCCTGTTTGGTGCAGGGGAGCTCGACTTGGTGATCTTCTAAGGTCTCTTCCAGCCTGCATTCTATGAACCACATCCTCCTGGTTTCGTGGTCTATGTCACATTGAATGAAATAGTTTGAATGTTTGTAATAGTTGCCCGTTAGCCAGTTTAGGAAGAAGACAAGATTTATCTTTTTATCTAGGCCATTGTTTTGGCCTACGTGCGGAAGGTCCTGACTTTGCTCAAAGTCTTAACTCTTGAATTTTATCTTTAGAGGCCTTTAACAAAGTTAACATAAAAATGACCCTTAAGCAAACATCCCATATTCTGAGAGATCAAACCCTAGGGCCTTTGACAAGATTGGGGAATTTCCATATCACTGAATTGACTTTTATTTCCAAAGTAATTAAAATGGTCAAGAAAAGAAACTGATTACCAAGCAAAAGAATCTGTTAAGTAAGATCCGAGCCCAAATTTGGGAGTAGTAACAGGTTTGGGCAGGAGGGGCCCAAGACGGCAACTCACTCAATAACAACTGTAACCTACTGTCCCAATTTGGAGGTAACCTCACTTGCAGAACAACAAAGGAATAATCGCAAATGTAGGCCGGATCAGATTGATCACCTGAACCACCTTCTCCGTGAACACGAATCTCTTAAGTCATGCTGAAGCTGCAGAGCGCCCGAAAGGGACTGAAAGAAGGGGACTTGTTCCTATCACTGCTGAGACCAACCCTAAAACCATAACTAAAGAATGAAGGTATACCTGGGGATTTGGTTTCTCGGAATTCTAGGATTGTAAGTATATTATGAAAAATAATAGTATTGATTCAAATTTAACTTCTAGTTGTAATTGTAGTTGTTTTTGTAATACTAATTCTTATAGTATTGTTTGGGAAGGAAGTGCATTTGGAGCATTGTTTCTGATATATGTAATTATTGTGTTCTTAATGTTTGTGGTCTCTCTTAAAGCTAAGCAGTGTTATATGCATAGCAAAGAATTTAAAAATAAAATTGTGTTGTATGAATTAAGTGTGTAATCATTGTGAAATCGTGCAAGTAGCTAAAAATTTCCCCAGCCACTGCATCAAACGGATCAGTAAATTGTGTGGGATTTTCTCTATTCCATAACCCACTAGAGACAGTCTATAGCAGACACCCACCACAATATCACCCTTGTTGCTCTCTCCTCTGATCTTAACCCAGAGGCTTTCAACAAATCTATCTCCAGTTTCATATTGGAGCTCTAAGCAATCATGCAGCTCTTTTACATTAAGAGTAACTCCTTCTCCTCTTCTCCCCTGCCTGTCTTTCCTAAACAGTTTATACCCATCCATGACAGTGGTCCAGTCATATGAGCTATCTCACCAAATCTGTTATTCCAATCATGTCATATTTCTGGGACTGTGCAAGGACTTCCAGTTCTCCCTGATTGTTTCTCCAGCTCTGTATTCATGGGTAACTAGGTAACTAGCTAATTGCCCTACTTTCTGAGGAAGAATGAGAAGACCTCCCTTGTTCCCATCTGCTTGTGCTTCCTCTAGGTCACCCACTACCCCACTTACCTCAGAGCTTTGGTCTCCATCCCCTGGTAAACCTAGTTTAAAGCACTCTTTACTAGGTTAGCAAGCCTGTCTGAGAAGATGCTCCTCCCTCTCCTTATCAGGTGGATCCCATATCTTCCTAGCAATCCTTCTTCTTGGAATAACATTCCAACATGAGAGAGCAGGTTGACATTGTATACCTTGACTTCCAAAAGGCCTTTGATGTAGTAACCCCCAATGTCCTCACAAGGAAATCGGAGGATTGTGAGCTTAACTCCAAGACAGTCAGGTGGGTGAGAAACTGGCTGCAGGACAGAACCCAGAGAGTCATAGTGAACAGATCGGTGTCATCCTGGTGAGAAGCGGGCAGTGGTGTCCTGCAGGGGCCGGTGCTCAGTCCAGTACTTTTCAACATCTTTATTAATGCTTTGGATGCAGGGGTGAAGAGCTAACTGGCCAATTTTGCAGATGACACCAAGTTATGGGGAAGCACAATCATGCTTGAAGATAGGTTGCAGATACAGGTGAACCTAGACAGGCTAGCAAGTTGGGCGAATCAGAATCTGATGAAGTTCAATGTCGAGAAACAAAGTGCTCCACCTCAGAATGAGCAACCCCCAACACACCTACAGGCTTGGTGGCACCAAACTGACTAGCAGCATAAATGAAAGGGACCGGGGGGTAATAATAGACCACAGTATGAATATGAGCCAGCAGTGCGACGCTGTACCCAGTAGGGCAAATAATACTCTGGCATACATCAATCAATGCATCTCCAGCAAAGCCAAAGAGGTGATTCTTCTGCTCTACTCGGCACTGGTGGGACTGCAGCTGGAATACTGTGTCCAGTTCTGGGCACCGCAATTTAACAAGGACATGAACAAGCTTGCGAGAGTCCAAAAAAGAGCCACCCATATGATCAGAGTCTTAAAAGGCAAGCCATATAAGGAAAGGCTGAGGAATCTGGGACCCTTCAGCCTGAAGAAAAGGAGGCTGAGAGGAGACCTGGTAACAGCTTACCGCTACACTAGGGAAGTACATCAAGGGCTTGGTGAGCAACTGTTCACCAGGGCACTCAAGGGGAAAACAAGGAGTAATGGCCACAAACTCCTGGAAGATCGATTCAGACTCAATATTAGGAAAAACTTCTTCACAGTCAGGGTGTGCAGACTGTGGAATAAGCTCCTTTCAGAGGCGGTGCAATCACCTACCCCGGAAATCTTCAAGAGGAGACTAGGCGGTCACCTTGCTGGGGTCACTGGACCCCCAGTTATCTTTCCTGCTTGGTGCAGGGTACCAGAACCAATGATCTTCTGATGTCCCTTCCAGTCTTACAATCTATGAATCTATGAAAAAAGAAGCCAAATCCCTGCTGGCAACACCATCTGTACAGCCATTCATTGATCATCAGGATACATTCACTCCTGTCAGGCCCTTCGTCTTGACTGGAAGGATTAAGGAGAACACCATCTGAACCCTTGTCCCAAGGAAGACTGATGTACATTTATACAGGAGAGTTACAGGAGTTGTTGTTTGTTTTGGTTTTATATTAGCTTTGTTGTGTTGGCTTTAAAAAGATGAGTCTTTCCTGGATTTCATTTATAAATAAACTACAATTAAAAAAGGAAGTGTATTAATGTGCCTCAGGGTGTGTAAAAATATTCAAATCAACCAGTTGAAGTTCAACCAGTTGATTTTTTAATGTTGTAACCTGTGCATAAGTTCAAAGGGGTGTCTGCATGCTCTACAGGCAGCCAGCAATACTAAAAGTACCTGGCCAGGTGGATCCAGGGCACACATCCCAGCATGTTTTGCAGGCTCCTGTCTGCCCAGATACACATGGCAGCAGCCTAGGCCACAGACAATTGGTTGGTACTGCAAGGGACACTGTCTCCCTGACTCCTCCTTCCCTCCCCTCCCCCAGCAACATCCTCTCCTCCTTCAGCTGCCAGATAGCAGTGTCAGTGAGTCTGCTGTCTCTCAAGTCTATTCATTTTCCCTCCAGAAGCCCAATGGATCCTTTCCCTTGTGGCACCAGCTGTCACATTCAGCACAGATCTTCACTTTTCACCTCCCCTTGAACTCATGCCTTTTCCCCTTCCAACCTTAAATACCTGCTCCAGAGCTACCAAGCACAAGAGCCAATCATCCTCTACAAGACACTTTATAGAGAATGCGTTATAGCCCAAGATGTTGTGGCTACCGCAGTAATAAGAAAAAATAAGCCACACACTGGTTAGAGGGCCAGTGGCCAAGGCAGCCAAGGGTCTTGAATCCAGGATCGTGGCCTCTAGAGACCAGTTAGATAACAACTTGGTTACTGCTGTTGGCCCTTCTGGCTCCCTCCTGCTCCACCCCTAGTTGGGCTGGCAGCCTTGGAAGGAAATGGGCCAAGCCTAAGGCCCATCTCAGAGCCCCAACCAAATGTCCCATATACATAAACACTGCAACTTCTGCAACTAAAGCAAGGGATGGAACTGGGGACTTGGCTTGCCATCCCAAACCCCCTTGCGGTGAACAAAATTCTGCTACTTTGGACTGCAAGTGGCATGGCTGATGGGTCACAGCTGCCCCAGATTTACAAGACAGAAGAAAAAAGAAAGGAACTCCCAGCCAAGAAGGCCTTCTGCCATGAAGATGGGGATGTGAAAAGCCTTGAACACATGCTCCTTCCCCTCCTGGCCCCAGACACTAGTCCTTCAGCTCCAAGCACAAAGCCTTCCCAGACTCCTTATCCAATATGGCCTGAAAAATCAGGGGCACCCCAAAATAAAATAAATAAGTAAATGAAAACATCCAGTGTAGCAAGAAGTAGACACAACTCAGGCCTTTTCTCTTCTTACCCAAACACCTTGAACTCACATTTCCCCTCCCAGATCCAAAGCCCAGCCCTTGAACTTTTGAGCACTGAGGCAGTGCATCCTGCTCTCTTGGACTCCTTATGTGGCATAGGCCAAGGCATCATGGTCCTACATAAACATTCCAACCTCTCAGACTGAAGCAAGACTCCAGACTAGGGGCCTGGCTCTCCCCCAGGGGTTTGGGATGGGGAGATGAGCTTTGCAGAGGATCCAAACCCTGAAACAATTTCTCATCATGATTATAGCACCACAGAGAGAAAAACAGTCCTCTACCACACCTATGGAATAAGATGAATTTTAAAATGCTGACTTTATGCCAATTTTTAACTCAAAATGACATCAGCTGAAAAAGAAATTAACCTTGTCATGATGCATCTTCCAGACTGATTTCTTTCTATCATGTTAATCAGGTAAAAAATAACCCCATGGTAGAAAAGGTTAAATTATGGAGTGAGAACTGCCACAAAGTTGTGTTTTACATCTGGAATGGGAACTTCACATACATTTTTAAAATCTTTTAACAGGCTTTTATCATGTGGTATTAGTCATATATTCTTTGCATCTCTGGTCATCCACTACCTGTCCCTTTACATTTTGTAGTCCTGTGAAGATTTTTATTTCCCTCCAGAGTTGTCAGGAAGAGCAATTGCATTGCATTCTTCCTGCTGCTGGGGAGAGATTTGCAGTTTGGCAAGTTTGGAAAGCAGGCCATTTGGGAGGGCCAGAGAGTAAGTGTGTTTTCCAAATCCTTACCATAGGAGATTATTAATGGTCAATGCAGGTGTACAGCCCAGGATTTATAAGAAAATGGGTGCAAAGAAGACGACTTGGTATCTTAATTTCCACTCTCCCCTACACACTTTCATTCTAAGGGCCTGGTTCAAAGTCCATCGAATTAAACAAAAATACTCCCATTGGCTTACATGGGATTTGGAACAGGCCCTATTATATTTCACAGGCAACTGAGCACAATGACAAGAAATACTAATCCCATGTGGGGAACCAAGGGGGTGGGGAGGCTGATCCTGGGAACTGCAGATCTTAATTTATAGATATTTTATCTGAGCTATAGCAGACTCTGTTAGTCATGGCTATACCAGGCTCATCAGTTTCTAAGTGTAGAATAGTCATCACTCTGAAGCAACATGAGGTACATGAACAAGACACTGACTTCAGCAAGGGCTTATGTGAAATTAAATAAGGGCACAGGAATTGTCCCACTGCTTTTACTTATGCACTCATATCAATTCCCTACCCCTGATATTGTGTATTATATAACCTTCTGTACTAGAGTATAACAACAGATTTCTGCCTGATGTGGCTACCATGGTGCCTTGTTTTCTGGCATTTTCTTTTCATAAACCATTTATTCTTTGACTAACTTTCAAGAAAAGTGAGCAGATGAAGATTAATCTGAAATTCATTACAGAATATTTGACCACTCTTCACTGAAATTAATTTAACTCATATTTCTTCCCCTCCTGAATGCTTTATGTGGCATTTTAAATTTCATGGAATCACAAGAGGAGAAAGGATAAATTCTGACATCTGGAAGTGATTGTAAAGACTTATTGTACTGCATAAATAAGCTATATTTTAGCTAATTCTAAGACCAAGCAGCAGAAATAAATGCCAGACTAAATAGTGGAAAAAACAATACAAACATGAACTTTGCCACCAGCGTCCCAAGCACTCAGCTGGAATCTTAAGGAAAGCAGACTGGAATTCATGAATAATCTGAAAAGACTGAAGTGTTCTGTTAGGGAAAGCAAAGTAAAATTTTGGTAGATTTCTGTTAACAAAAGCAAAATTTGATAGCACTAGAACCTAGCTGGACCCAATCTGCTGAAGTGTAATATCAGAGCAGAGAGATTCAATTTCTAAAACGTTCTAGGAAAACACACATATCTAACATGTGTGTCCCCCCAGGCCAGGGAGCACCCCCGGGGCTGACCCTTGGGGAGCAGGCTCCAGCGGCAGCGGATCCCCCCAGCGGGGGAGCGTAGGGGGCGGAACTGCCGGCAGGCACTTCTGGGTAGACCGGGGTGCCTGATTGGCCATTGGAGCAGGGACGGGTAATTCAAACTGCGGGCTTTAAAGCTGCGGGGTGACGTAGTTCCCAGCACTCGGGAACCAGCAGCGGGAAGGAGAGGAGTCAGGCACACGTGTGTCCCGCACTCACGTGTGCCCCCTTAACCAACTGACTGACCGGAGGAGGCGGCGGCAGCAGCAGCAGAGGCAGAGGCAGAGGAATCGGCAGCGGGGGCAGCAACAGCTGATCCCCTGAAGGTAAGTGGGG
>NW_005842207.1:843312-843721 GCF_000455745.1 Alligator sinensis | reverse complement strand
CGCAGGTGAGCGGGATCCGGAGCGGGAGCCCCCCGGGTCCCATATAGCTGAGCTGGTAGGGAGCCACGCTCCCGAGCCGTGCAGCGCGAACAGAGCGCACAAACAGGCACGCTCTGTGAGAGCACGCCGGGGTTTGTGCAGGCGTTCGTGCTGGCGGGTGGGCCGGGAGGGCCAGGAGTGAGATTCCTGTACGGGTAGAGAGTAGACACCACACAGGTCTACAAACAGCAGCTTAGAATGGTGTCTACGAGGAGTGCTGCTAGGGCCTCTGCCCAGGGGGACAAGGCTAACCGGGGCTGGTCTGAGGCCTCCAACCAGACTGAGCCCATGGGGGAGCTGATGTCCCCCTACCTCCTGGCCTGTGGGGGATCCCCAGCAGGGCCGGGGGGGGCAGAGATTGGGGGCCCCC
>NW_005842207.1:828554-839601 GCF_000455745.1 Alligator sinensis | reverse complement strand
ACTCTTTCCTGCTTATGCAGGGGGTCGGACTCGATGATCTATTGAGGTCCCTTCCGACCCTAACATCTATGAATCTATGAATCTATGAAACATAGTGATTTCCTCCTGACTTCCTCTATGAAAAAGAATGCCTAATCTATTTCCTCTGAGGCAGATATTTTTATCTCCAGAAAATGGGAAACAATCTTGGCTTTACCATGGGCCCTAACTCCCTCAGCTGTTCCTTCTCGCCCACCATGTGTTCTTCTGTCTTTTTGACCGACTGAGGAACTGCTATATAGGTCCTTATTTTTTTAAAAGTCCCTGTGTTTGTCTAAGGTATGGATCCCAAAATTCTTCCCTTCCCATGCAAAGCAAGATCTTATCACAATATATACTAATTTATAGAAATAACTAGCTTTTCCTTCATCTCGTTTAGAGCAGCACAAGAGGAAGACCAACTCAGATTCCCTGATTGCGTAGAAGAGGTTATAATCCATAATGGGCCTATAACCAATGCAATATATTTTCCCTCGAATACTGGTGCAGCTACAGTGATGACTGCATTGTGGGGTTAAAAGCATGGGTCCAGTCCCTTTCCCACTAACCTGCTATCTTCCCATACTATAGCCATGGTAGGGACAGCCTATACAAAGGGAGTAAAGGAATTACTTGCATTTTAGGATTATCTAACTCGGGCTTGTCCAACATGCGGCCCGCAGGCCACCATATGGTCCATAAAGCCATTTTCTGAGGCCCGAGGTCCCTCGCTCGGGACAGGCGGGTGGGGGAGAGGAAGGGAGCTGCTCACCCCTGTGGGGCCGGGCTCACATGACCTCCCACATCACATGAGCCGGGTCCTGCCACTGCCCCAAGGGCTGCATGGCATGGGGCTGCCCCGGCCATGCCTGACGGGATGAGCTGGGGACAGTATCCACCTTTACTTGTTTCTGGCTTGGCCCCTTTCCCCCAGCATCCTGCCCACCTCCCGAGACTCGCTGGGCTCAGCGGCTGCGGGGTGGGGTGGGAACGGGGTGCAGCGCCCAGCGTAGGCAGTCAGCAGGGCAGCCCCGGGAGTGCCTCAGCAGGTGGGGTCCTGGCTTGACCTCTGCGGGGCAAGGTGGTGGAAGCCAGTGTCCACTGGGCCCTGCGCTCCAGGCTCGCAGCGCTGAGGCTGCCGGGGCTGCGTGCACAGGTGGCTAGGCACCATGGTGAGTGGGGCTGTGCAGGTGAGGGGCTGTGGTGCAGCAGCCACCTCGCTCCGGCCCCCCTCAGGCAGTGCCAGGTCATGGGGCACTGCTCAGGGCCGGCCTTGGGGGGAAGAGGGGATTGTCACTCCCTGTGGCTGGGCCGGGCACTGCTCTTCTGCCGCGGTGGCTGCCTGCACCCTCCTGGGGGCCATTTGCCTTCGCCGTGCAGAGGAGCGGAGTGGCCTGTGTTCCCCAGAGGCCTTCCCCCACCAGGAGCTGCCCTTGGCAGACCAGGCCTGAGACCCTGCCAGGCTGGGAACCAGCTTCACTCCCACAGTTCTGCCATCCCCCACCTCATGCGTTGGCTGGGCCCCAGCCACATCTGCCCAAGCACTGCCAAGACTTTGGGCAGTGGTGTTGCTGGTGTGGGCAAGGCCTGGAGAAGCTGTGGCATAGGCAGCCCCTTGGCCTGCATGAGAGCACCAGCTACATCGATTTGGTCACATATTTTAACATGGCTGTCCAATATATTCTGGGACTGTCTTCAAATGGTGGTCGTAGTAGGCAGAAGGGGCCCCCCAGCTGTTGGGATGGCTAGTCCAGGACATCATTTGCTGTAGTTTGTCACTAGCTGAGCACAGGTGGGGGGTTATGCCAGCTTTGCCTTATTTCAGGTTTGCCCAACATACGGCCTGTGGGATGATAAAATACGAATATGGCTTGCCGGCCCACTGGGTGATAAAAAGTTGATGAACCGGCCCCACATTCAAAAACATTGGACACCCCTGATCTAAACCAAGGATATCAAATTCATCCAACCCCATAGGACAGATGAAAGGTGTGGGGCCAATCCATGAGCTGGAACAGACTGAAAAGACCAGGCCAGAGCCTGAGTAAACATGCAGGGCTGGTGTGGTACAGGTACCACATACAGCATGCACCCTTGACCGGCCCCACATGCTGCATGTGGTGCACTACATGCAGCACATGCTGGCCCTTGCCCCATGCAACACATGCAGCATGTGGGGCTGGTCCAAGGCAGGTGCTGTATAAGGCACCCATACTGGGTTGGTCCTGCACATGGGGTTGTTCTGTGGATCCAGCACAGAAAGCTGAGCCAGCAAAGGTACTACATGCCACACATGCCAGACCGGCTCTGCACACTGGTCTGGGGTTGGTGCATACTGTGTACAGCAAGTGGTACTGCTCCAAGATCCACAAGCAGTAATACAGGCCAGATCATAGGGTTCTGTGTGCCAAATCAAACCCATGGACTATATTTCTGACACCCATGATCTACAAAAATGGACTACAGTTCTGCCTCTAATTTTTTATTCTAAATTCAACTCAGACAGATTTCTCTCAGTCAGTTACCAAGCATAGCTTCTCTTAAAGAAAGTTATCAGTAAGTTTATGCTGATACTTCAGCTGATATAAGAGCAGTCTAACATGTCTAACATAGAACTTGTATTAGGGTACTATATGAAATATACATTGGATAGCTATACTACTGATATACAAAGGTCAGGTGCTAAAGGACATCAAAAATTGTGAGAAACTATAGTGATTTTTCAGATGAAACTCTACAATGGAATTTCATTGTATTCCATTTTTCCATGGATTTCTTTAAATACTAGAATGGGTGAATTTTCTGAAATCATATAGAAAGTTAGATTCTGAAAAGATTTCTACTGCTTTCTCTCTACCCTCCCCCCCACCCACAGCTTCTGTGTTAAGGTGGAAGGGAATATTTAAATTGATAAAAGAATTAAGCTCAAATTCAGAACTCTGTCTTTCAGTTAGGAAACTAATACTAATAAATATTCTTCCCAAATTATTGATTCAAAATCTTTGGAAACGGCTGATTTATGTTAAAAAAAAAAGTGGTTCCTTTAAAAAAAAAATCATCTCTAACTAGATGTATCCAAAGCACTTGGAACAAATATCCACCTAAGTATCTTTGTCCAAACTGTCTAAATGTCGTTACCTCCACACAGCTGTGTTGCTTTCATTCATCTTCTATAATCACTTACAGTAGCCCAGGCAAAAGTCTTCAACAGTCCAGAAACTAACAAATCCTGACAGAAGAGTGCAGGGGGAAAAAAAATCCTAAACTCATGCGTCCCTTCCCAAGGGTCTGAGAGAAGAATCTGGCTTTAGACAAATTAACTGAGACTGGAAATGATAAAGTTTCTAAAGAGTGAGAGGCATGATCTTGAACAACCCCAAATACATTTCTCCCCCTTCTATTTTAGGAAAGCTTAAGATGGATAGTTTTAAGCTCAGTCAGTTTATGAAAGGGATTTCAGGACAAAAATGCTTGAGATGGCCAAGGACTGTACTTCATGACTCCGGCGGTCCCTTCAAAGCTGATCTTCCTACAAAAGCTACAACTGTACCACTTCAATAAAGCACACATGGAATGGATTAAGAACTGGAAAACTGAAAGACTGTAAAAAACAGTTTTCATTGGGGAATCACCATTTAATGAGGATGTTTCTAGTGAGGTTCTACAGGAGTTGGTATGAGGCCTAACGTTATTAAATATTTTTATCAATGATCTGGAAGTAATTCAAAAAATCACTGCCTATAAAATCACAGATGGGATAAAAAGTTGAATGGAATAATAAATAACGAGAACAACACACAGTAACAGAGTGATCTGGATTATTCTGCAAGTTGGATCTATAATGGATTGCAATGTGGCTAAATGCAAGGTAATTCATTTAGGGACTATGAATGCAGGCTTTATTCAAATATCAGGGATGCTTACTGGAAAACACTGAAAAATCTCTAGGAGTCAAAATAGAGAAAAACAGATTAGGAGAAGCCCCTTATAATGCTATGGCATATAAGTCCTTGAAATAATTAAAATGGATAGACAAGTGATTTTTTTCTGCACATGGATGTAGTGATAGAAGTTATACTTTAGACAGGCTTCCTATAAAAAAACTGAGGGAGTTCAAAATTGGGAGATGGTTACTTAGCAATAGAACAGCCACCTAGTCAGATAGGCCCCTGTCACAGTGTTATGCATAAGATGCGATTAACCAATTAAATCATGTCTTAAATAGTTACCCAGCCACCTGTTAAAATTATTGGTGTGATAAAACAAGGAATAAGTCAAAAAGTTGTTACACACAAAAAAATGCATAACAACTTTATGCCTGGTTCTTATCATGCCATTCACTGACTGTGTGGCCAGGCTAATTGGAGCTTATAGCACTGAGAGTGCATGGGAGCCC
This sequence comes from Alligator sinensis, assembly GCF_000455745.1. Lineage (NCBI taxonomy): Eukaryota > Metazoa > Chordata > Crocodylia > Alligatoridae > Alligator > Alligator sinensis. The sequence continues at coordinate 835,187 of NW_005842207.1, read as the reverse complement.
TTGACTCCCATGCTCTCTGGAGGCATGTATGACATGACAGGAAGCATGACTGCGGGGATCATGCAGCAGATCCCATTGTGCCTTTAATTGCACATCTGCCCGCAGCCTTAGAGCCAGATGGCAATGGGGTTGTAAAGGCTTGTCTATAGCTCCACAAATAAAGGTTGTTAGTTCTTCTCATTCACATATGCTGGTGCTTACTGAACCCCATGACCATGACATGGTGTCAGAAGTGGCAAATGAGAATGAACTTGAGAGGCTATGGGCATTTATAGCCATTCTCTCCAAGAGCCACTCTAATTAAAAAGTCACATGTATCAATGTCCTCCCACTAAAAATGGTGACCGGGATGCTTTAACTAAAGCTCATCAAACCAGCTTTAAAGTATCCCCACTGCTATTTTTCAGCAGGGAGGGGGTGCAGATCCATGTGATGCTAGGGTCTGCTGAAGCACAGTAATTACCACACTCCAGCAGACTCAATTAATTGAGTTGGTTCCAACACATTGTAATTACAATATGTCAGAGCAGCCTCTCTGCATGTGTATAGGTGTTCTTTGAGATTCAAAGTGAAACAGAAGTTGGAAACTAATAGCAAGTGAAGCAACAAGGCCACACGAAAGGACAATGCCTCCTGTAGCCAATCTGCCTGCACAATTTAATGACAGGTAGTCATGGAAGTTTTGAAACCTCCACCTCCATTTCTATTGTCAGGTAATGCAGCAGAGAACTGGAGGGCATTAACACAAAGGTTTGAGTGACACCTAGCAACCACAGAGGCAGAAGAGAAAAATGACAAAATCAAGTCCTCAATCTTCTCACAGGTTGTGGGGGAGATGATCCTGGCTGTTTATAACAGCCTTACCTTCGCAAAAGGCCAAAACATGTAGTTAAGTATAATACGGTCCAAATTTGAGGAGTACTGCATGTGAACAAAATAATTAGACTCTTGAAAGACACCATTTTTTATGTGCAAACAAACAGCAGGAGAAAGTATAGCTCAATATGTTACTGAACTAAAAAGACTAAATAAAAACTGTGCTTTTGGGAACTTGATAGAATCTCTGATTTGAGATAAGAATCTCAAATCATCTTAATGGCACCACAGACAATGCATTACAAAAAAAAGGCTGTTATTGTCAAGAGGCCTGGCTGCTAAACTACTGGTTACCAGTTACCAATCAATCATGATTCACTCATGGACCAGCTCAATACACAGTTGATAGCTAATGTAACCCATTAATTAGTAATGATTAACACCTACAGAACCACAGACTAAGGAGAGGAAAGAATCAATACAGACAATTAACTGCCCCAAGATGGACACAGCTAGTTGCACAAGCACCCATGTCATGAGTTTTGTCTGTCAGCAGTTAGAGGTGCAGGGCCCCAGAACCCAGAAGCCCTGCACCTATCTCCTCGACAGCTAGCAGGCTTCATGGCCGCAGCAGGGCCTACCACCCCTGCAGCTTTCACCCTGCTGCACCTTAACATGCACAGTGTCACCCATGTCACGAGTTTTGCTTCTCTGCAGGTTGAGGTGCAGTTTCCCCCAAACCCCTGCACTTATCTCCTTGAAACCTGGCAGGCTTTGTGGCCTGAGCAGGGGCCACCACCCCTGCAGTTTTCATCCTGCTGTGCCTTAACACACACAGGGTCATCTATGTCATGAGTTTTTCCTGTCAGTAGCTTGAGGACAGTTCCCCCCAAACTTCTGAACTGATCTTCTTGAAACTTTGCAGACTTTGTGGCCTCACCAGGGGCCACCACTTCTGTAGTTTTCACCCCACTGTGGTATAACACATAGACGTGACATGAGTTTTGCTTTCAGGAATTTGGGATGCAGTTCCCCCCAAATCTCTACACTGACCTTCTTGAAACTTGGCAGGCTTCATACTCTCAGCAGGAGCTGCCACCTCTGCAAGTTTCATCCAAATCAGAAAAAAAACCAATAAAGTTATAGATATTTCATTGGTTCTCCATTATACCCTACGGCTGGATCTCTGAGGCGGCTACGAAGCTTCGGAGCCACTTCAGCTGGATCGAAGTGGGAAACTGATCCAGAGCTCTGGATCAGATCCCTGGCATCCAAAGAGGCTGGATCTGAAGCCAGATCAAAAAGCTGCCTACTCACATAGGCCTAGTAATCACTACAACGGCATTGCTAAGTCTGATACTAGAAAACTGTATATAGTTTTGTTGTGCTTTTTGCAAAATGGGGGCTCAAAAGTTTGAAAGATGCAAAAATTATCTTAAGGGATGGAGAAAACCTTTTGGAATGAGAGAAGTGAAGAACCCAATCTTTAGCTCATCAGAAAGAAGATCAAATGAGTACTTGATTTAGGAGAAGTACTTTCACGTGGAGAAAATACCAAAGGGCTGTTTTATGTAGTGGGGCATAACAAGAAAGGCTGAAGCTGAAGTCAAAATAAAAGACATTCAAAATAAAACTAAAGAACAATTTTTTATTAGAGCAAGCTAACAAGAAAAGTAGAAGATTATTCATCTCCTGCTGTTTTCAGATCAAGACCGGATGTCTCACAGGAGATGTCTTTTAGCTAAATAAGTTATTGGAATCACTACAGGGGGAGCTGGGTAAGATTCTATGGTTTGTTACATAGATGACCTAATAGTTTCTTTGGTCTTGAAAAATTTATGAATGAATCTAGAATTCCTTGCTTTAGGCTCCAGTTGCTTTACATACAAACAAAGAGGCATTTTAGTGCTGTTACAGACAGTATCAGTGTTTACACAGTTGTAGTACCACAACTATCATTTCAGGCTACTTTCAAGGGAATGGGAACAATATAAACCTTGTCTGTCCCCATTTTCCCCATCACACAATATTAGTATAAAAATAAATTACACCACACTTACATAAAAAACTGGGATTGCAAGGACTTATAGCTAGCACAGTAATGAAGTGCTGCATCTGGAATTTATGTTGCTATTAATTTTTGCTATAAAGGTAGCCTACCACACATCAACAATGATATAAGATACAAAGGTCACTACAGCCAAAATGTTCCTAACAAGCTTTACGCTAGAGTAAGTCTGATGGGCAGGTACTCAAAAACACTATTATTAAGAATCAGTACAGTGTTGGGAAACAAGATTTTGTGACTTAATCCTTATTGTAATATTAGTTCACGGTATCATCATAACAAAGTCCATTTATTTATCTTTACTTCAATTTCTTATACCTATAAAACAAGCCAAGGGTCATGAAACCTTCCAGTGAAGAGTGCTTTAAAATATACAAATGAAATGTTCAGCATTTCTTTTCTTGTTGTTATATTAACTCCTTTCAATTTCTCCATGTACAAAATGGTTTAATAAGGATGTGGTGATATCTAATTAGCAAATGCATGTACAATGCTCTGAAAAAAGCACAACTTAAGTTTTGAGCACATTAGAACACTAATATGGATAAGAAAACCTGTTTCCCAGCTGTCACAGGGCACTTAGGTGCCCTGCTCCTAAAAAGGGGAAACTGCCGGGGAAAGAGCCCTAGCAGGGAATAAGGAGCCCAGCTGTGGGTTGCCAGGGCAACCAGGAGGTCAGCTGACTGGAAGGGGAAGGGCCTGGCTCCTATATAAATCACATGCAGGAGGCCAGAAGGAGTGCCCTGCCACCAGTCAGAGAGGAGGGAGCTCCTTGAGCAAAGATGCGAAGAGAAGCCTGACCGCAGGTACAGTCCAAGCCGGGTAAAGGATGGCAGCCCTGGGATGTTTGAGCAACGTGATTATAGCCGGGTGGCTTATGTTTAAGTTATAGCCAAGAGGCTCGAGTTTGTGTTGTTATTTGTTACACCAGTGGTTTGGGTGAGGCTTTTAGGGGTTGGAGGAGGCCTCATAGGGGACTCACAGCGGAGTGTGAGGACCCCAGTGGAGGAGGCCTCATAGGGGACTCACAGCGGAGTGTGAGCCCCCCAGCGCCAGTGAGGGTGCAGGATTCGGGGTGCATAGACCCCAGCCCCAGAGAGGGGCAGTTGAGAAGCCCCAGAAAAGGGGGCATTGCGGAGAAGCCCCAGAGAAGGGGACAGCTTTACTGGTGAGCCCCGAGAGAGGGCGGTGTTGCAGAGAAGGCCCCGAGAGAGAGAGAGAGAGACAGGGCTGTCGAGAGTCCAAGTGCCAGAAAGGGAGTGGAGACAGAGAGAGAGACCAAACAACGTCTATTCCAGCTGCGAGGCTTGGGGCGTGGTATAAGGGGTGGTTGGAGCCATGCATAGCCCCTAAGGCTAGGGTGCCCCTGAAGCACCCATTGTAGAGTGGGACCCATGAAGAGTCCGGGAGTTCACGGGGCCAGAAGTAACTGTGTCCAAGGAGACGTGAGGCAGCCTCCCTAATATATTGGAACATCAAAGACGTGGCAGGTGAGAATCTGAGGGGGCCCTTGGGCTGACTTGGCACGGAGAGGGAGCCTTGAGGCGATCATGGCCCTCCTGTAGGACCCCGCCCGTGACACCAGCAAAGGGACTCATTACCCAGTATGGCATCTCTAATGGATGCTGTGAGGACCCCACCGCCCCCTTGATCGGGGTCCCCCAACTCTCATGCCACAACTTGTTACCTAAGGAAAGGAGGGGTTCAGTTGTGTTCTTCCTCCCGAGCTACCTGATGACGGGGGTACTCACAGCCATGCCGCAGTGTTCCTTGGGGCTCCACCTCCCCTACACCCCGTCCACTTGCCAACCACTCTGGTGTTCTGCTCATGGTTCTGCCATTCCCAGCAAATCCCTTTTAAACGAGTACGGCATCAGCTTCATCGTCCGTCAGTTGCCCATATATTTAGGCACCTGGAGCCTCTGACCCTGATCCCACAGGGCTGAGCTCCCGTTCTCTGGTGTCTTTCTCCCACCCAGGGAGAGGGACGCTCCTGTGAGCTTTGAAATTAAGGTGGCTGGGGAAAGACCATCCCCCAGCCTGAAGCAGGGCGCTGCTTCCCTTGCCTTGAATGCAGAGGCAGCACCTGCAATGTTGCTATTGCCAGTGTTTGGCACGACCACCTGTCTGGCGAGCTCCCTGCTGCTCTCTCCTCCTTCTCCTCCTCACCCTCTGCCAGTTTCTGGTGGGATTTTTTAAATTTCCCACAGTGGCAGAAGTGGCATCAGCTGCTGCAATTAGCTGAGCACTGCCCCGCCTGGGGAGCAGCATTTTGAAGAGCCGGTGTAACGCCGGCTCGCACAGCTGTGGCTGCGGCTCCAGTCCCTCTCCCGGAGGTAAGTTTACCGGGGCATGGGGTTCTGCTTATTCACCCCGGGCGTGCCTGTGGCTGCCCCCAGCACCCTTAGTGCCTGTGGGGGCTTCTTGCCGCCACACCCAGAAAACAAGCCATATTGAAAATTTAAACAAACCAGTATCACCATGTTTACTATGTAACACTACACAGCAAACAAACTGAATGAGTGTTCACAATGAGGCCAGCAGATGGCATCATAGTATTGTAATCAGTCTCTTCAGCATATTGTTGCCTGGACTGTAATGCCATTTTATATTTCACATGGTTTAAATAACACATTGTTCTGCCACAATGTTGACAAAAATGATTTATCATGCTTGATTACTTTGAAGAACTGTAGTAATGCAGTAGTGCTTTGTTCAAGGAAACTTCTATGTTCCTTCTAACAAAAACATGGCTCCAGTTCTTTTCTAGTTAAAGAAAATAAATTTCAGGTGAGACTGGAGCCATTTCTGAGAAACTTGAGCTGAGTTATTTGCTTGTATCATAATCATATAAACTGAGGCTTCACCATAATCAGATACAAATCTGTAGTTTCCTCTATGACATTTATAGTCATTCATATCCCAAATACAGAGATCATGAACCAATACAAGCAAAACAAACCTTTATACAAGTAACTATGAAGGGAAGATGCTGAGTTTGGTTTAGCTTTAATTTTGATCCTGTATGGAATTTAAAAATACAATACAAGAAGTTGTTAGACCATCTCCTTAAGATTTTCAGCCTAAATTTACAACTTAAACTGTCAGGAGATTAGCTGTACTAAACCTCAAGTCTCTTGAGGTTCAGTATAGTTATAATTATGAAGATTATCCTTTTAAGTAATTATCAGAGCATAAAACCTGGTAAGTGCACATTTCTCCTCCTCAAGTTCCAAGCACTTGAAAAAATACAGATAATTTCAATTGCCATTATGCCTTTGAAATACTGTTCAATTTACATTTTGAAACCAAAAGACTAGATCCAGTTGGTCAGAAACCAAAGTTACAAAATGCCTAAGTGTAAGCATACCTCTATTTTGGACTTCAAAGTTCCCTATGTGTCTACATTTTGGCTCCAGAGCAGGCTGAGAAACAAGCAGGTTAGGTGCCTAACTGCACCTGCCTCTCCCCCTAGCTCAATTATAATACAGCTGGGTTTTGGAGAGACACTTAAGCCCCAGAGGGACTAAGGCATTAGGGATGCCTAACTCATACTGATGGCATTGAGTTCAGCTGAAAAACCAGTGGTACTACCACTAATATTCCAGCAATCAGAGCACTCACCCAGGAAACAAGAAGGGCCTAGAACCCAGGCTTCCTACTGTTCAGGGATTGAAATCTAAACATCTTATTTCCCAGGAAATTATCCTATAGCCTGATGGTTGGAATAACTTGGGTGGGGACAATCT
>NW_005842207.1:788538-828544 GCF_000455745.1 Alligator sinensis | reverse complement strand
GGACCCTGTGCCACTGTGCCAGAAGACAAGAGTCATGAAGCCAGGAGAACAAACAACAGGGAGCCTAACTCAGTATAGGATAGAGCAGTGGTGCTCAAACTTTTGGCCCTGCATGTGATGCCCCGATTGGCCCTGCATACTACCAGTCTAGCATGCAGGGCCACATTATCCAGCCAATGGTGCTCCCCATGGGTCTGGAAATTTGATAGCAAGGGAGCCAGTATTAACTCCTACCAAATTTTTGGACCCAGGGGGATTCCCATGGGCCAGATAACATAGCTCTGTGGGCCAGATGTGGCCCATGGGCTGGGGGTTGGGCATCCCTGGGCCAATGCATTCAGTTTCAGAGACAGAAGAGAGAATACTTTGGTGTTGAGGCCCTGCTGGCAGAGTTATTTCTGACCTAAGACTGTCCAATGTAACTGCACAAAGTTTCCTAGCAGCAGAAAGTAATAAGGCTCAATACAAAGATACCTCTCTTCTGTTCTATGGTCTCTGTTGCACATTCCAAATTATCTATGGTCCGGGTTGGATTGCACAATGTTTAAATGTATTAGTTATTTGAAATTACTTTAATTGTTTTCCAAACCATATACCCAGGTCCTAGACAGCTCTTTGTGAATGTTTGCCAGATTTTCTCATATACCTCACATAACCTTTTCCCAAAAATCAGCCCTTCAAAACTGTGGTGTACATCTGTGGCAGGGAAAAGACACTCACTACTAGAAGGTATTTACTGGAAGACGCTGAGCAGTCCAGATGGTGGCTGGAGGCAGCACTGGCAACATCAACCTCTGTGGGAGAAACTCCTGCCCTGACATGGGCACGTTTTATGAGCACGTGCCAACACTGATTGACCAGGTGGAACTCAAGCACAGTGATAAGAACAGGTTGGAAGGAGACAACAGGGGAACTGGAAGTGAGTTCCCAGCATGGAAAGGAAGGAAGTGCAAGCACAGTGGGCCTCTGAAGGGGAGATTGGTGGGAGCCCAATTGGCAGTGGCACCCCCCCAGACACTGGCTCAGAGGAGCCAGGAAACTTACCTGGAGTGGTTGCCTGGGAGTCAGGACCAGATGACTGGATCCTGGATGATGAAGAGTTTGAGAGAAAGAGTAAAAGAGTGTCAGAACCATGAGTAAATGGAGTATTGAGCTTGGTAGTTGTCTGCTCAGCCCCCTAACTGCTGCACAGAGGGTAGAGAACATGGATAAAGGTATATGCTCGACTACAGTGGAAAGACTGTTCATTTACAGTTTTGTTTTGGGACATTGGGTTAGTTCTTTTGAGTACTGTGGATAGAGAATTTTCAGGAGGTTGTTTGCCTCAACCTACTGGATGAGGAGCTTCAACATTGGGTTGGCACTAGGCAGGGTGTAGGGGAGGCAGAGCTCCAAGGGACACACCAGGTCTGGCTGAGGGCCAAAGCTGAAGGGCATGAGATCACCCTTCCTTAAAATTTGAAACATCAAGTCCTGGCAGGTGGGAACAGTCAGTACCCTTAGAAGCTAGAAGTGGCATGCCAAGCTGTCTTCCTGGAAGGACACCAAAACAGGTGGCCGTGCTCAGAAAATTAAATGCCCAGCCAAGGAATGGCATGGTAGATTATGTCTTAAGCAGGGAAGTAGATTTCTGTTTATGCTGTAATGGCTTCTGAGCCTCTCTCTCCTCCTTTCCCAGACAAGGAGGAAGGGGCTAAGTTCAATCTTTAGGTAGCCAAAAGCTGCTGCCAATTCAGCAGAAGTTTGAGATGGTTAAAACTAGCTTTTGCATCAGCAGTGTTGGTCAGAATTCAGCCATGCTTTCAGGATGACTTCGGAAAAATAATTTTTTTCTTTATTCTAACATCAAAAAACAAGGTGCCCATCTTATTTGGAGGCACAGGTATACAAGGAAATATAAAAACAGTTTAACAGGACACAGTGTTGATTAGTTGCATGACACTGTTTCTGTTTCAACATGAAGAAGACTGAAGTGATGTTTCAACCTGCAGCTGGCACACCACCCCAGGAACCATGTCTCATTTAAAGGCCAACAACTGTTGATAGTCAACAAGTTTGCCTATCTAGGCAGCACACTCTCCCATGCTGTCCACATCAACAATTAAGTCAATATGAGGCTAGCAAAAGCCAGTGTGGCCTTTGGCAGACTCCATAAGTAGGTCTGGGACCACAGAGACATCAAAATGTCAATGAAACTGAAGGTTTACAAAGCCATCATTCTCCCAACCATCCTTTATGCCTGTTAAACCTGAACCATCTACCAGCATCATGCCAAGAAACTAAACCACTTTCACCTGTGGTGCCTGTAAAAGATACTAAGAATCAAGTGGCAGGACAGATTTCTGGACACTGAAGTGCTCAGAAGATCAGCTCTCCCCAGTATCCACACCCTACTGAAACTGGCACAGCTAAGATGGGCCAGCCACCTTTCAAGAATGCCCAATACTAGCTTGCCAAAGAAAATGTTCTATGGTGAACTGTCAAATGGAGTATGCTTTCACGGCACACCAAAGAATCAGTACAAGGACACCCTAAAGATGTCCCTAAAGAGTTTCATCATTGACCCAGAGTCATAGGAGCAAGTCACTCATGACCAGCCATCCTGGAGTTCATCGGTCCAGAGCGGAGCATTGGCTTTCGAGCAGTGGCACATGGGAGAAACAGAAAGGAAGCACATGGCTATGAAAATGAGGACCTCTCATGTCCAGTCTTCATCGCTCCCCTGCTCTTGCTGCAGTAGATTCTTCAGGGCAAAGATTGGGCTTATAAATCACCTGTGTACCCACACAACCTAGCCTCCACCCCCCTCCTCTCTCTTCTTTCTCCTTTTTCCTCTCTTTCTCTTCTCTCCCTCTCTTTTTCTTTCCCTCTTCCTTTCCCTCTTCTGCCCTCCTCTCCCCTGCACTGGATGTGGTCATCTTCACTTGCGAAGGACAAACAATGAACAACACTGTTTCTGGTTTCTGATTCATGCAACTGATCAGCTGATTATTCAATTCTGAGGTATGACAGGGGCAAGCTTTCACACCCGGTACAAGCACCTGTCTATGAGCCAGTTGTCCACCTCACTCACCTGCCATGCCTTGATGTAATAACATGATGTTAATCAGGTGGGAGGCTGCCCACTTTGAACCCCAATGTTTAAGGGGAATCTCTGCAGCTCCGTTCCATCCCTACACTGCAGCCCAAGCCTCACAGATGGCATCCCAGGCAGCTAAACTCAGCCATTCCCTTTGCCCATTAGCTGTGGTCCCCACCCTGGGACCTTTGGCTCTCCCTTAGGCCTTGGCCCCATCTCAGGCCAGTCAGGACCCCAAGCTTCTTTGCTTTGTGGGCATCCCTTGTGGTGGGCCTCTGGGTCCTGGCCCCAGCATGGACCAGTCGGGCACCTCGGGTTGGGTCTAAGCTTCTAGCCTGTGTACAAGGCTTGGGGGTCCCCCATTCATGGCTCAGATGTTCTGCAAAGTGTGCCTGGCCCCATGGGCTCACTCACCCCAGCAGGCTCAGGCACTTCAAGAAGCTTGCCTGGCCTTCCCTGCATTATATAATCCACCTGAAGGTGGGGGCTGAAATTAAGGTGCTCCAGCCTGCCTTACAATGGGGAGGTGATCACTCCTGGCATTTACATGGGGACTGCTGTGCCACCAGCAGCCCCAGCAGGCCTTCCTGCCCTGGCAGGTTGCAGTTTTAGGTCATGCTCAGGACCAGTGAAGCCTCCAAGCCATTCCCATAGCCCCACCCTTACCTCCAAGGTATTCCTGGCAGAGCTCAGCAGAAAGGTGTTTCTTCTCTGCTGACTGATCACAAACTGCCATCAGTTCAGGGAGCTGGACCTTAAAATGGCCACCCCCATCAGGTACCTGCCCCTCCCCCCACCGGCCCAGTCCTTAAAGTGGCAGGCACTACCAGTGCCCTGCCACATGAGGATCAAACGATATAATTAATTATACCATTCAAATATTAATTTTAGTGAATATTTGTGCATCTAAGTGTAAAATTCACTTCCCATAAAATGTTCACAGACATAAAGCTTAGTGATCAAACCAAAAATGATTACTGAATTCAAGCTATCCCAGGGGGAAAAACATCATTTTGCTCTTTTCTCAGTGCTAATGAACTGTGTTTTGTCTAACGATAACCATAACGTATTTTAAAGCACCATTGCCTTTTTGAATACCAACCTTACCTGGGAGAATAATTCATTTATTTTTGGAGATTAGATTAGACATTTGTCCAACAATACAGAATTGAAGAGTAGAAACATACAGAATCGTTTGCAGTTCTGAAGACAAGTCAAACAGCAACTTTGCAAGGTACACAATAGTATGATTCAACAAGATCACCTAGAATATTAACCACATATGGAACTTAAACATTAAAGGATTTATAAAAGCACTTAATGCAGTTTCTTCTATTGCATTCTATTAAAAAAGAGAAAAAGAGAGGTTCCATGTGAAAAGTGATCATGCCGTACACAGAGAATTATATTCAAAGGAACATATCCCGTGAAAAAATTCTGTAAATGTGTAATTCTTAAGATTAATAATTTATCTATTTTAGGAATTCATTGTCCCTGTAAATTCTGCAGATTTACACGAGCCAAGTCTGCCATCTAGTTCCTGTGAATTTGTGTTAAATTTTATTTTCTATCCAATAACTGCCAACTCTAAAGTGCTTGCAAAAAGTTTATACCCTTATGATATATTAGCTGTGTTCACTCAGAATTAAAAAGAAAATGCTGTTTCAGTAGTGCAGTTAACATTAAAACTGCTCTCTCTGTGTCATGCAACACTAAAGTAAAGAAAAACTAAGTCTACAAAAGTTTATAGCAGAACGTAAATTACATTCCAAAGAAATATATGTAATTCCAGGCTTCACACTTGTGATAGATGGCAGTATTTCAAGATATGAGTGTTTTGATATGATACTGATGGGGTATTTGAATGGCTTCAATCATATTAACATTGGTTTCTCTCTCTCTTTTATCTTATGTCACACCCTTTGGGTTTGCTGAAAACAATTTTGAAAATGAATCTACCAAGGACCTAAAATTATTGTTCACTGAGAAGAGACCCATAGTTGAAAATCAGTCATTAATTAGACTGCAGACTGTTCTCAATCTGGCCAAAGCCTGGTCACACTGTCATGACTCCTGCACAGCCAAAACCCTGGCTTTTACCCAAAATTTTGCTTGGCTGGCTTTCCTGCTATTTTTACCAGCCAGAATGGGGCGAGGATGGAAAATGGAATTCTCTTCCAATCACTTCCTGAAAGCTACTGTAAATACTTAAGTCATGTGCTTCTTTATCCAAAAGGAAGCTGCTAGATCCAGAGCACTGCATAGTGACTGTACCTTGCCTCAATTCTCTGTGTTGTTTCTACTGGTTAGATGAACGTTCTATCATGTCATTGTGGGATGAATATTATCATCAGCTCTGGTCATGAATTATATTCCTTGATTCTGGAAAAACTATCAAAATTCTTAGCCCAGCAGTAGCTGAGGTAAACATAAAACATTTTAACCAGGTGTAGTCCTTTACTTCAACAATCTCTTGCAAAATATAATAGGTTTTTACCAATACCTCAAATTAGTGTCAACAGGTGATCAGTCAAGACCACTACCTATGATCAAGTGAAACATTAAGTGTGGATTTGGAGAGATACAAGCCAGACATTCCAGGTTGTGTAGTAGGGATGTGCAAAACAGCACTGTTCTGTTTTGACTTGCATTTCGAGGTTTCAATGGAACAGCATTTCATTTTGAATTTCGTTTCGATTTGAAACTGCTGTTCCATTTTGTTTCAACGAAACAGTGACGGTGTTTTGATGCCGTTTCGACGTTTCACCCATAGGCTATAATGGGGAAACTTGAGACAGCCTCTGTCATCCGGCAGGCAGATTGGGGGCCCGCAACCCCAAGAGGGCTGCAAGGGCTGTGCCAGTCCTCCCACAATTGCGGGCCTCAATCTGCCTGCCAGATGAGGAAGGGAAGCTGGGTGCTGCCACCTGGGGCCAGCGAGCTGGGGAAGGGAACTGAGCCTGATCGCTTAGTTCCCCTTCCCAGCACTGTGATCAATCAGGCTGGGGAAGGCAACTGAGCCTGATTGCTCAGTTCCCCTCCCCAGCACTGCAACAGGGCTGGGGAAGGGAACTGAGCCCAGCTGAGCTGAGCTCCCCACCCCCCAGTGCTAGAAGGAACTCAGGCCCTATCATAGCACTGGGGAGGGGCACTCAGCTCAGATGGGCTCAGTTCCCTTCCCCAGCCCCATCGATTGCAGCACCAGGAGGGGAACTGCGCAACTGGGCTCAGATCTCTTCCCCAGCCCAATCGATTGTAGCGCTGGGGAGGTAAACTGTGCGATCAGGCTCAGTTCTCTTCCCCAGCCCAATTGAAAAAGAAGGGAGATTTTTTTTCATCCAAGGTTCCTTCTCAGTATTACAGCATTTGTCAGCAAGCTTTCCTAATTACACCAAGAAAAATTGCCCTGGTTAATTCATTCCTGCATTTCAAATGTAAACTTATTTCATAAAATATTCCATGCAACACTGAATAAAAAATAAAAGGTGAGCACTATGGCCATTCATACACACCACAAAATTGGCCTTTAAAATGGCTAAATGCACTTTTGCACTGCTTTAATGGTGCCACTGTTTGTTGCACATGTCAGCAGCGTAATGTGCTTTAATGGCAGGCTGTTTGCATGTGTCAGTGGCATAATGTGTGTTAAATGACTTTGTGATGAAGCAAAATAAAACATCTCTGAGGTGGTTTAGTTTGCCGTGGATGGAAGCACCAGGCCCCGTGCATCTCAGGAGCTGTGGGGGTAGCCCATGCATGCAGCCCAGCGGCAGCTTGTGCAGGCAGGCTCCGCTGAAAGACAAAAAACAAACAAACCCACAAACGGTGAGCCTGATCTTTTTATTTTTTTTTTTCCCCTCCCCAGAGCCTGCCTGCCTGCCTGAGCTGTGTCAGGGCCCAGTGCTTCCCTTTGCAGCTGCAGTCCCCTCCAGGACCACTCAGGCTGGGTGTTTGCAGGTGGGTGCCACCTGGGGGCACTGCTACTGCCATGGAGGGAAGCACCACCTTCCCCCCCCCCCCCCCCCCCTCTCTTGGCCTTCTGGCAGCTCTCCCTTCCCTCCCAATCACTGGAGAGGCAGGTAAGGGTTGGGTCTGACCCTTGTATATATGCCACAGGGGTTTACTTTGCCTTAAACTGAAGTGGTGTTTTTAAAGACCCACAGCTTCAATTTAGGGAGAATTAAACCGAAGTAAACCCGTGTGGCATGTATAAGAATGAGCTAGAATTTATCACAGTTTTGTTTCTTAGATCCACTAATTATTAGTTCCTCTCTTCCAACCATAGCATATATGAGGTGGAGAGCCTGGATTGAGTGTGGTTCATAAATGTATTTTTAATGGATTAACTAAGATGATCAGGAAGCAACACTTGTAAAAAACCCCACTAAACTCCCCCCTCCTTTTATTTAAAGAATTATGAACATAGAAAATGAGGCAGGAAGTATTCAGCATGTCATGTAAACTGCATACATACCTGCTGCTGACAATGATTGGGATAAGGTTAAAGATTACTGGAATAGATAGTCTGGGCCAAATTACTGTATTTCCTGGTGTGACTCCACTGATGAGGTAATTCCAGGGATGAATTTGGCACACCTTCAGTAAAGTTAAGAAAAGCTGAATTCAATCAAAACCCAGTTGATGAATTATGCAGAAGATTTCTTTCCATAATTCCCAGTAGGGAAAAGGAAGCCCATTTTTAATCGGTCTCATTTTATCCTTTGCTTTGGATTTTTGTGGCAGTTTAAGTGGATGTGTTCTGCTGAAGGTGATAAATTCACAACCCTGGTGATGAAAGACACTTCTATTTCTATAGGACACGTATAGAGCTTGCTTACCTGCACAGTCTTACCAGGTGCCTTTAACAAGCTTAGTCACCGAGCCCATGTAGCCTGACCTCTCTGCCAAGATAGCTAAAGTGCTAATTAATGCTATTTGTGATTGTGGCTTCCTGATGAGTTTGTGCCAATAACAACAATTCATTTGGCACAGGCCATCAGATAACCTTAAGACAACTTTAACAAACTACCAACAGGGACAGAACTAAACTGGTTTAATAAAAAGGCAAACCATGCCCATATTATGAATCAACTCTGCTATGAAAGCCATCTGTCAAGCTTCCTTTTCTTATTCTTTGTGACAAGCTATTTATATCAAACAATTTATGATGCTAGTGCCTGTGTTCAGTAAAAATGAGCAACGGCACATCTTGTACAGTAGACAGTTTGTTAAAAGCATAATATTTTCTTGCACTCTCTCCAATTTTGGGGAGGGCAGCAGTAATATGAATTAGCTGCTTATAGCACTCTACGTTATCTGCCATTACTAAGAAGATTATGTTCTCGTCTCTTAGATGCAGACTTCACCACTGCCCTTGTTACCTCAAAGTTTTATAAATATATCTAGTAGAAGTAAGGGAAAACATTGCAGCCTATTTATTAAAAACATGCAAACAGTGATTACAAAGAAATCTGGATTAGACTCAAAAGTGAAATTATGACTAGTATTTGAGAAACAGCAGGAAGGAGAGGAATTGTATATGGTGGCACAACGGATTATAACTTGGAATAATGAGATAAAAACAATTAAAGGATTTTCTATATTTAATGTCAAAAAAGAAACAGCCAGCACTAAACCCTATTAAACTGGGAACTGCTGGAAATCTGATCATTTAAAAGTAGGCAGTAGAAAACAACACAGAAATATAATGTAATGTACTGCAGAGACTCGTATTACACTGGCAGATGAACCACACAATCTTCTTTTCCTTCTCCAAATTTCTATAGTTTTATGGCATCTGTAATATAAATGGAAACTCTTCCATTTGCCTGGCAGAAATGCTGGAAAATTGATCTGGGATAGATTTTCCTCTGATCATAACACTGTAATGTATACACCACAACATCACTTTTTAGTTTTGTTTAAAATACAGCTTTTTAGAACAAAGTAAGTGCAAATAATGTTGTGGTATTCTTTTGAGTTACAGATGCAATTTAAAAGGAATTTTTCACATAATTTCCCCATGTGCAGATTTAGGGTACTCATGAATGTTCCTACAATGCACTAAAAAAGCAAACTATGTAGCTTTCCATTTCCATTGTAATCTTTTCTGGGAGGCCTGAGTAATCACAGGGCAAACTACAACTACATGATGAGGTAGGCAATAGATTTTATGGGGTCTTTGATCTTTTTCTTCATAAGAAGGCTCCACTTGGGATTTTTTGTTTTTAATGTTTATGCAGTCTGGGCAAAATTTTACCCTACTTTAAACCATGCAGTTGTTATTTTTAAGTTAATATTGAAAATCAGAACAAATAAGATTTCTTTAAATACTAAAAAAATTAAGTATCATTTCCATAAGAGGTAGTCTGGGGGGGAAAAGTATAATGCTATATCCTTGCTAGGAATACTGATGGGGTGGTGTACAATATTTTGAGATGTCTTTCTTTGAAATCCCGTGGGCTTTTAGAATAATTTCTGCAGGATTCTACTTTACTGCCATGTGATGCTATTGGTTACACCCTTGTTGAATTCTTTTGGACCTTCCTATGAAGGCTCAACTCAAAATGCTTAACTGGCCCATTCATTATTTTAAGAGGAAATGAGCATAAATCAACACCAATTTATGGTGTTGGCTTTCTTTTTTTTTTTTTTTTTGGCATGTATGCACAAGTCTTTGAATAAAGCCTCAAATAATCAATACAGAACACCAAAGCAAAATGCTATCTTATCTATTCTTCCATGTAGGTGAAGATAAAGTTGCACTCATCAAACCAATATGCATGTTAAGGCTTTGATGCAATAAGTAAATCTCAGCATAATATTTTACCCTTGCCTCATATAGCACATACACCATTGTTTTTAGTTCTAACCCAACACGAGTACCCCTCAGCAATAAAAATGAATATTGAGACCCCTGACCTTTGCAAAAATAGCCAATTATTAAATGAGTTTTGTCCATTTGCTTAAAGGCAATGTACTCCAAGGAGAGTTGTACCTCCACTTTGATAGCGCAATTAATTAGGAACAAAATGATGTATTCATAGGCAGGCCCAGTATTTCTTAAAGCAGAGTGGGGGAGCAGTAACCAGCACTGTAAGGGTGGCAGCACCCTTACTTCCAGCATTACCCCACCCCCTGGGGTAGGTAAACCACATCGTGGGAGCAGCAGCCAGGGACTGTTCCCAAAGCAGGTAAGAGTCCTGTCCCCCCCCCTACCCTTTTAGCACCCCTCCCTTCAACTTCATGTTCAGTGACACCCCCCTCCATTCCCATTCCCTGCTTGCCCCCTCTACTTATGCCTCTGAGAACTGAGAGCGCCATGTACTGCTGCTACTGCCCCAACTGCTCCTGCCCTTCTGCAGCCAGTGCTATGGGGAGATGGGTATAGGGGAGAGGCTCAGCCAGGAACAGCAGCAGTGGTGGTTGTGGGCAGGTTCCCCCTCCCTGTATCTGTTCCCAGGCTGTCAGGGTACACCTGGGGGTGCAGTTAAGGAAGAAGAATCTGCTTGATGCTGCTGTCCCCACTGAGCCTGGCTCCCAGTGAAACCTGACTGAAGCAGGGCATGATTGGTTCTGGAGGCCCCCCACCTCTGGAGACAATGGAGGCTATGGCAGCAACAAGTAGGGGAGGCAGGGGAAGGAGGGGCGGGGTTGATGAAAGCAAGAACAGGAATTCTTACCTACTTTGGGGACTTAAAATCCCACAACATGGCCTGAAAGTCACCACATCACTGCCTCCCCTCTGGATATGCTCTTGGATATATCTAATGGAATGATTTATACTATGGATAAGTTCTAGGCTTCAGTAATGTGTCTACTGGATAAGATGGAAATGCAAATGGCCACATGGCTTCCAATGTTGTCATGCTACCACTTCCATAATTAATGCTTTCATTTTTCTCCATGAGATCCCCCGTTTTCACAAATAAAATGGCTTCATTTTGTTCATACAAGCTCTTAGATTCCTTTGTAGGTAAGCTGGTTAAAAACAAAAAAGACATTAATCTTGAATTTGACTCAAGGTATGAAAGCACACACTGACCTGTTCTAAAGTTGACACTGACAGGTGACAGATTTATTGAATAATAAAGACTAGCTGAAAAATGTATTTGAAGAAATGATCTTTGTTGCCATTTGATACAAACGTGGCCATGAATTAATTTTCCATCATACCTGATAACTGAAAACATGCGATTTATGATATAATAATGTAAATATTCACCAAAGGATAAATCAAAGGGCCTTTGAGCATATTCCCCACCCCCTGCCTTGATTTGAAATATCTCCTTTTAGGGGAAATTCCACTTTTTTAATTTAAGAATGAAACAACAAAAAACAAAAGAAAACCATACTTGAGACTGGTGAAAAAAACCTCATTAAAAAGTGAGGAAAAGGGAAATTAATTCTGGTGCCTTCAAAATTATGATTACCTATTGAAATGCAACTAAGTTCTTAACAAGACAACACACGTATAGTCAGGTTGTTGATTCGATAGGAAATGCTTGCCTCCAAGAAGAGCTGAATACACCCACTTTCTGAACTGTGGTAAAGGAACTATGTGATCTATACAAAGATAATCTCGTGCAAGAAGACTCATTATTTTTGTTGGACTTTTAAGGAAGGAAGGAAATGACCTTGCCTGCTAAACAGCAAAGACAGAGACAAATTAGTAACTGTGATTTTGGAAAGGAAGTGCTAAATGCATAGCTGTGGTTACTTTTTCTGTTCTTGGTTCTTTCATTAGAAGGAAAAAGGATTGTAGTCACTTGTAAGTTTTAAACTTGAAGTGAATGCACCTTTACATGCATTGGCAGCACCAAGGTGATGTTCACAGTTCAGACAACCAGGATTGCTGTTGGTATTTTAAATGAAATCGCAAAAATTAGGAGCCTGACCCAGCAGGAACTAGATGGAATATCGCATGAAAAAGCATACAAAAAAAAAGCAATAAGCACAACTAACACTACATACCTGAGAGCCCACTGCTCAGACTACAAGTTACTCTGTGGCAGCAGCAGTAGGGTTAAAACAGAATATGCATGCAGCATTAATTCCCTTGTCTCCTCAACCATTCTTCAGTTATTCCTTGTTGGGTTTTTTGCATTGAATAAGAGCAAGAAAGAAGACCTACATGGGGCTAGGCTTGTTTCATTGCCCTGGACATAACAGCATTATTAACCCCGAAGTTATAAGCCAGAGCCAGGCCAAAGAAAAATCATAAAATTGACTTCAATTGGTATTTTTTTATTACTGTATGTTTAATGTTCTAAAATTTCTTGCTAGTTTTTAGCCTTTCAAGCACACTTGTGTCACATTTTCTAGCTTTATCTAATTATGAGAGAGAGGGTTGCTTATTTTTTAAACGAAAGATGAGAAAATGTTGTCCCTAAACTCCAGAAGCTCAGCAGTAAGGTAGAACATGAACTAGCACAAGATTCTTGAAACAGTTATAAGTGCTGCCCATACTACAATAACTTTGTACTCCCTGCTGCTCACCATGCAAGCCCTTGGAAGACAAAAGATGATCATCAGGAAGGCTACCTGGAGGTTTGTTTATTGTAACTTTTGTTTCTGAAGTGCATCCATTTCTTAGTGACATTTTGAATATAATATTTCTTTCTGTGGGAAGATGACTGTTTATTTGAGCAGACTTCTTGAACTATCATTCACTTTAATGAGGCTGTTCGCAGAAGTTGATGCTAACCAACATGAGTAGAAGTAGTGCATGGTCAGTAAATAATCAAACACCTGCTGAGTGTTTGATCTAGCCCTTAAAGTGGCAGGCACCATTGGTGCCCTGACACACTGTCCCTCCTGGGCAGGTTGTTTTTTTTAAACTTTGAGTGGAGCAGGGGACTGGGGTGCACCACTAGAATCCTCCTGGATCTGCCCCTGTATAGGACTGGAGTAATTCAACTAGTGATTAAGACCCTGTATACACTTTAGCTCAAAGTGACAGAAACTAGTAATATTTGGTAAAATAGGATATTACTGTTGCCATATTTGTTTTTGCTTTTGCTGGACCACATTGCTATTTTTTTCAATTTATAGTTATATCACTTTGTCAATTTGTAGTATTGATTAAGTAATGCACCCTCAAGAAGTTGCTCTTACAGGAAAAGGTAAGATGATTAATAGTCTGAACCATTTTTGTTTATGATACAATGTTGCAAAATATATACAGACCTGAAATCATTGGCTCCTGACTTGTGCCAGTATAACTCATGAAATGAGTGGAGTATCTAAAGCTAGACCAAAAATTTCAAACTTCTAAGGAAAACACTAAAAACAATTGTTGTGAGCACATTAAAAATAAAAGAACACATCCTTTTCAACCAGTTCTAATGATATTTTCAGTATAAAGTTTTTCTAAAGCTGATACATTGCAGGACATATCCCTGTCCTCCACTCCCAGTCATTCATCAGTAGCACAAAGCTTCCATAAAGAGGAAGATGGGAACTCTCATGATGTAGTGGAACCCATGGGTGGCATAAAGCTGGCATCCATATTCAAAGCCAATTCCTCTTCAGCAGAATTTGTCTGGCACCACTATTATCTCTGTAAATAATGAATTATTGTAGTTTAAATTCCTAATTGGGTATACTTAAAGTTCTTGATACAAAGAACTGCAATCCTCACCTTTAAAAGTTAAAAAAAACCTGTTACCACACATGCCCACCCACCAGGAGAAGCTAGGGGCCTGAAGGCTCTGGGAGTTTGGATAACTGAAGGGCTGCACAGTAGGCCTGTGAAAATAGGAAAGTATTCGATTCAGATTTGGCCGATTCAGAGGACAGTGATTCAATTCTGAGATTCAGATCACTGTCCTGAATTGATTTGGCTGAATCAGCTTCAGAAGATTCTCCAAATCTCTCCGAATCAGCGCCGATTCAGATTGGCCAGGGAGAGGCAGGCACAGCCAGGCAGCTGTAGGTTCTCCCATGGCTCCTCTAGCTGTGCCTGTCTCTCCCTGGGCAGGGGGAGCTGCGGGAGAAGCCTTCATGGCTGCACTGCCTGACCCCATCCCCAACCTGGCCCCAGCCTCCTGGCACTTTAAAAAAGCTCCGCACTCACTGGCTATAACAGGGGCTGTGGGGCCTCTTGGAAGAGTCCCCCTGCAGAGTCCCCACTCCCTAATTGCCCCGCTTCCCAGCCCCACCCCTGATGCCCCCCCATCTGGCCCTAGCAAGTTCAGGAATCAAACCCCGCCCCCCCAAAAAAACCCTGCACTCACTGGCAGTAGCAGCAGCAGTGGGGGCTTTGGGGCCATGTTGCAGAGCCCCACTACATAGCCCCTGCTCCCTGATCTCCCCCCCACCCACTCCTGATGGCTGCCCTGCCGAGCCCCAGCATCCCGACAATTAAAAAAAGAAGAAGAAAAAGCCCTGCATTCACTGGCTGCAGCAGCAGTGATAGGGGCCTCTGGGCACTTGTGGCAGAGCCCCCGCATGCAGCATGGCTCAGCAGGGTACTGCACACTGTCTAGGAGCTGGGGCAGCACCACTCAGCCCCAGTGGCCCCAGTTCCCAGGCAGTGTGTGGCACCCTGCTGAGCCATGCTGCACCCACACCATGGGACAATCACTGCTGCACCCCCACTGCTCTGCACTGCACAGGGGAGGCTCTGTCATGTGTGCCCAGAGGCCCCAATCCCCGCTGCCAGAGCCAGTGAGTGCAAGGCTCTTTTTTTTTTTTAAATGCTGGAGGTGTTGGCTACAAATGTCCAACTTGGGATCCTTAAAATTCTGGTTTATTAGGTGGATTGAAGCACCTAATCATAAACCTTGGGGCTGGTCACCCCCCACACACACACACACACAGTAGCAAGCTACAAGAGTCAGGTATACCTATCCCACAGGCACTGGAGTCTGCCGTTGAGGCTTCTTTCAGTGTGGTGTTATCTTCCAGAAGGTGGACGCTGGCTGGTCCTTCTGGCTGGACAGGTCGGGTGCTGGTCAAGTTGGAGATCAAGAGTGCGCCACTGAGGGTCACTTTTCACTGCTTTGTATCTGTCCTTGGCAGACTTTGGTGACTCCCCAGTTTCCAGGTTTGCCCAATCCAGGGGTCGTTGACCCTCGTGGGACTTCCCCCCTTGGTGGCTACTGGATAGCATCTGTCAGCCCCAGGGGTCGTCCGCATGTACGTGCAGGTTTGGGAGTCCGTTGGTGAATTTTTAACATGGCTCTGAGAGCTGTCGATTTGGAGATATTCATCCCAAAAGTTGGTCCCCGGTGTTGATTAACTCAGACCAGGGCTTCTAGCCCTTGATCAGTGACGTTTAGAGATTTCTCGGTTGTTACGTTGTCTTCTATTGAGTTCTTCCGTTGGTTGATCTGTAGTTTCCTTAGGTGTTAATTACTGTCTGCTGCTACAGTGTTACACATTCAATCACTGATTCACTCACTCTTTCAGGGGCCAGCCTGATACAGGGAAGCAGCAGTTTGACTCCTGCCCTTGTTAACATTGTTACTAAACACATTTATAGTTGAAAGTTGAAAGGTGAGGAATATAAAATATAAGCTACAAATGCCATGGCACACAAATAGATAAAAATACCAACATACACGGGGAGATACAAAATGCACACATACAAATTTTAAAACACAATCCCTTATCTTAAAGTGAAAGAAAGAGGAAGGAAGAAAAGGTAGAAGAGGAAAAACATATTTAAAGAGGGGAGAGCAAATGCAGGCAAGAGGAAAAGGGGGCTTTCTGCTACAGAGGCTGGGCCAGATGGGGGCGGGGGGCATAGCCCCCACTCCCAGCACTGCCATTCCCACATCAGCACTGAGAGCTGGGGCTCTGCCCTGCTGCTGTTTTTCTCCTTCTGCCTGGAGTGAGTCACACTCACATCCCATGCCCCACGCCTGCCCTGGCTGGGCAAGTAGAAGCAGGGCAGAGCCCCCATTTCCAGCTCTGCCACACCAGCATCCCACTCTCCCCTGCTCCAGCTGGGCAGCTTGTCCCAGCCTCAATCCCTCCCTCCCCACAACCCCAACAGATTTACCAGCTGGAGGCAGGTGTCAACTGCCTGTTTAGTCTATGGCCGAATCTCCAAATCAGCTGAATCTTTTCTGAAGCTTTTCCAAATCAATTCAGAAGCTTCAAATGAATTCAGACCTTTTACTTGGTCTCCTGATTCGATTCGGATCAGGCCGAATCTTCTCCAAATTGAATCAGCTACTGAAGCTTTGCACAGCCCTACTGGACCGTATGGAAGCTCCAGAAGCCCTGCACAATGCCGGGGGCTTGGTGCTGAGCAGAAAAGCTGCCAGGAAAAAGAGAGGTTGCCATTAGATCCCTGCTTGGGTGGATGGGTCTTATAGGGATTTTGATAGAATAGACATAAGCATAATAAATGCATCAAACCAACATTTTCAGATGGAAGAGAGTCCAAACACTTCTGACAAGCTCTAGATGCTAGGCAGAAGAGCTTATAAGATACTCTAACAGCAATTGGGCCAATATCATGCATGCACATATGCTCCTATGAACATATGCTTATTATCCATTTAAAAGAGGAAAGTGTTGAATACCCATCACCAAAAGAATGCTTTAACCTTCACCCTCCCTGGACACTCCATCAAGGACCTCAAGATTGCTCTTCTCATGCCGAAAAAAAATTAAAAACCAGTTTGAATGGGAAATTACAGAACAAAAATCATCCAACTGGACTGTATTAAGCATGATTTAAACAGGGACTACAGATTCTTATCCCATTACCTAGATTAGCTTTTGTGACCCCTTTGTCCTTATGGGTTCTTTGCTTGTATGCCCTCACAGTAGCCTTCTGCCCTCCTTTCTTCCCTTCCCTCCTGCTTTCCCATCTATTGTATTCTAATCACAAGCTCCAGTTTATACTCTGCTCTATATTGTCCTTTCAAAGCATCTTGTGGAGTGAACTTGGGTTCATGAATGCTCATTCTCTCCCTCTATAGATCTTATTTAGTTAGATATCCCCTTTACAGACTACCCAGGCACCTGACTGACTTCAGACTCAAACAGCTAGCTATTTTATTGATTTTACAGTAACATCCAGGTTTAGTCCCAAACAATAATGAATGGATCATGTTGGATTGTGAGATTTACCAGCAATCCATTCCTTTTTTTAGCTTGGGTGCTGAATCCCAAACATTGTGCATGCCAAAAAAGACCAACTTAACTGTAGGTGGCATTCTTCATCTGTTCAGCTGCTTATTGTTGATGAATGAAAGGAGAAAAGAAAAAAAAGTAAGTTCATGAATCTTTGATGAATGTTATCAGAAATCTTTCCAGTTTAATTAATTAAATTGTATTTTCAGTCAGTTGGAAGGAATGTGGATTCATAACATTAGAAACTGCATAACTTGTTACCTTAAAGGTATTTTCTGCTACTCCCAACCTAAAAGCTGAGGAAATGACACACATTTGAGCAATTTGAAATATTCCCAGGATAATTCTTTTTTAATGTCCTATCAAGAAAGAAGCCTCTAAATGTCCAAAAGCTTTCGCTATAATCTATTGTTCAGTTTTAGCTACTTCACAGCTGAAAAGTGAGTAAATCCAACAACATTTACATTTTATAAGAACAGTCCAAGCTATAAAGACACCTTCAGTAATTTCCTTTATAAAGAGTCTTTTGTACTCACAGCACTACTTGCGTCCATTGGATTTGTTGGCATAACTGTTTACTTCTTGCAGCAGCTTTTAATACTATTTATTCAGTTTTGATTTTTGGTATTTTGCTTCCTTGAAGTGGGCAAAGAACTGCAAGTATGAGATCAATAATATTTGTCTAGAGCCAATTTCTGCTGTGTGCAGGCAAGTTCTGTGAGAATCTTTTACCTAGGTCTGCTACTGTACTTCAGCATCAATCCTAGACCTCTTCTGAGAAATGCTGTCTATTGTGTCCAATTATGTAGCAGTATTATGATTGTAGGCAAATAGGAATGAGCTCATTTTCATTTTAGAACATAAGAGAACAAGCATTTTTTAATTTTATGACTACCTCTTCCAGACAGAAACATAGGCCATGTCCACATGAGTGTGAACATTTGTGTCCCTTTGGACAAACAGCAGCAGGACACCTTGTGCTGCCTCTAGTTGTCCCCAAGGAATGCCTGTTTCATGCCTCCTCTGGTGCGTGGCAGGTCACCCCTAGTGGGGTAGGGGAGGCTGGGGCCAGCACTGGGCAGGCCCTAGCAATCTTACCTGGGGTCCTGGAGCCTCCTGGGGCTGCAGCAGTGCCAATCCTGCCACTTGGAGTCCATCCAGCCAGGTTCCAGTTTTGAGCAGTGAGTGCTGCCCCCATGTGCACTGCTCCACTTTTTTTGGTGTGGATTTTTTTGACCCCTGGATATCTAGGGGTCACCCCTCCCCACCCCACGCACTACTCCCTTGAAGCGCAAAGAACAGCTGAATATGTGGTGAAATAGCATCACCAGAACATACCTGTTTCAATATTTCATTTCCACTTTATTAATATATAATTCATATCAACTGTTTTGACCTCCTCCTAAATGTAACATTTTTAGAAAATTTAATTTCAGCATTTTTGTATTTCAAAATGTTTCAAATTTTTTGTTCCAATTTAGGTTAAAACAAAATATCCAAATCCAAGTCTCTTGCAGACTAGAAATTCCATTTTCTGACCAACATTAGTTACATTTTCATGCAAGGAGCTCAAAGAGATTTACAGATATTAACCCTTTAAATCTCACAATGATTGACAACAAGACAAGCACTATTATGTCTAGTTTGCATTAGAGGTATGGACAGCATCTCAGCCCTTCCATGTTCCCTGATAATCCTTCCAAATAAGGTGAAAATAATTTGGAATGCTGCCAAGGTAGTGGAATTTCCAGGCCTCCTGCCCTCTGCCATGCTATTTTCCATAAAAGGGGGGGGTGACAATTTAGCTTTTACGGTGCTGCCTGCCAAGTCTATCATTTATTCAGACTGCTGAGCTGTATACATATTGCCTAATGCTCTAGGATATTGCTACTCTGAAAATACATGGTGTCTTGAATATAGCTGAAATTAAGGCAAGCTTTCTTTCTTATTTATTTGTCTTTCTTGAATATATTGTTCTTGGCTTTGGAATTTATTGCCAGACAATTTGAGGGGAACAAAGAGGCTATTATAAATACCCGAAGGCAAAAAGCATTGATTTTTCTGAATGCCGCATGCATCATTAGCAACTTTTTCAGTCTCTTCTTGGAAATAAGAATCTTACTTGCTGGAATAAGTCATCGTGCCTTTGTCATTCATTAAATAAGGTTTTTCTCTTCACTCAGAGTTCCTGATATACTACTTAATCTACAAGGGAAAAAGGATGTTTAGCAGAAATCAAGCTGTTTCCTGCCATAATCATCCTTAGAAAAGTTTGCCAAATGTAACCTCTTTTATGGTCATTCTAGTTGAGTCTTTATGCAATCAGAACAAAAAGTAGTATTCTGAGTTCTCCTCTGTGATAATTTAGGAGCAAATGTGGACCTTCTATAGGCTATTTTTGAAACATCCTGTATAATTCTCTCTGCTCTCAAATCTGGTAGCATGGCTCATTCTATAGAAATAATTTTATTACAATAAATTCTGGAGCACTTTTCAATAAGTGTCTCTGGACAGCTGCATCAGAAAGCTTACCCTTACTGAGATTTACTTAATTTTTCCCCCCTAAGTGAAAATATGCCTTAAAATGGCTTGCATGATATGCAGCTCTGAATATATGCTTTGATTAATCGTACCCTAAGGGATACAGAACAGAACTCAAGTCATCATCACAAGAGCAATTCCAAGGACAAAAAGCTTATTTTGGAAAATTAATATGAAAATAGAAGCATTCAAAGCATCAGGTTTGATAATGACATTTCTATTTTATCTTCACTGGAAGACTTTACAATCTTCAAACAAAAATTCATTAATGTAATATTGCTACGGCAATGGAGCTGTATTCTTACTGAGCGGGAGATGTTCATCTATATATTTTAGGAGCCAGTCTGAACTCTTAAGTACAAAAATACTGTCTTAAAAGGAAGGTACATTACAGTCTGGAAAAATGAAAGATGTCAGTTCTGGATGTCAACATAGTAGTTAACCAAAACACTATACAAGAATCTAAAATCCAAAAGGCAAAGGATTAAGGGTATAGGTCAATATGAGTCAACTACCTCATCCCACAGTACAACAATATGATTTTAAATCGAAAAAGTGTTTCCAGTTTGGCTAGTATTTACAAACTTCAGACAAATGACTAATCTATTATCTCTTTCCACTTTCCCTCAATAACCTTCATTAGTCATCCTGAGTAGGCATGTTATCTACAGTTTTATCATTAGCATAATGAAAGTAATTAGCTGAGAAACAGCATGTAAAATAAAGATAATTTCATATAAGCAAGCAAACAAATTATAATTTATAGTAGTCTCTGTTCTTTCAAAAATTAATATGTGTAAGCCTACATGAAAGGGCATGTTCTGTACAATTTCTAATCCAAACAAGAGCAAAAAAAAAAAGGAGTTAGTGTTTTGGGTTGAACAAGAACATATAGCTAACTCTTTGCTCAAACTAAATGAAGAGCTACACAGATAAAAATGCAGCAGAAAGATGGCCGTAAGTACCATGCCCAAAAAGAGAAGTTTTACTAAAACAACCAGTAGACAAAACAACATTTCAGAAATTGCTGGAAGGAAAACTTATGCAAAATAAGAATCAGAGAAAGCACACAAAAGAAATAGCAAAGAAAAATAAATACCCAGTGAATCAAATAAAGCAGAACTTTACATAAAGGAAGAACTCAAAACAGAGTATTACATCTCCAATAAGAACAAATTGGGTGCCTACTTTTATAGTGCTAAGGATAAACAGTCCAATTAAAACAGTAGTAAAACAGTTTTGCCAGCATAGATACAGCTAGGAAATACAGGCTATATGCAACATGTCCCCAAACTTTATATTGTTGTTCTGACCTTTATGAACACAAATACCATGCATGTAATGAAATAACATTATACCAATATATATATATATATATATATATATATATATATTGCAAGTTTTTTTTAAAATAATGTTTGCATAATTTTATTGCATTTGGAATACTACTTAGTGAAGTGAAAGACATGTATGTTATATACCCAGTGTTGCCCAGGGCACAGCTGTAAAATATTTATAAACAATTTCAATTTTTTAAATTTCTTCTCATACATTATATCCTGAAAAGGTTAAAATATTTTTCTAGTTGACATGTTTACACTTCAGTTATGAAGAGATGCAATTTTGGGGCTTTAATATTTTCCCCAAATGGGAGCTCCATAAGCTGCTCTCCAAAGCCAAATTCTATATTCAGGTCTCTGTTTTATCTGTAAAACGTGTAAGATGCTGAGTTATATGTCAGTTATACACACCGAGGGTCTTAAATGTAACATCAATTTTTAATCAGAACTCTCTACTAATTCCAACAGCGAGCTCCACTTAAAGGTTAACAGCAGAAAATAGCTTAACATGAGGAAGTTCCCCAGTATCGGTTTATCCTTCTGAGATCATTATGGTCAGTTGTAACTAGGTCCAATTCAACTCTTCATTGAAATCAATGGATTCTGTACTAAACATTCCCATTCTGAGTTCAGCTTGCAAAAGCCTTTACATTTAAAGAGAACATACAGGTCAACTTTTCAAATGCTAAAAGCTGCCTTCTTCCATCAGCGCCTGTATTTTCTGATTGTCTTCATTGTGCTATTCTAAATAACAGAGAGTTCTTGTCAACACCATAGTTAAATAAAATACAACACAAGGAATAAAAGATGTATACATACATACATGCAAGACAAGATAAACACATAGGATATCATATTTTTCTCCCTTATATAAGTAATTTAAATAGAAAACCAAGCAGATGTAGTCATAAAAATATAACTTAGCAAATAAAAAGTGTTTAAAATACAGCATTATTTTAGTACTTTAATCTTCATCTCTGAGCTGTGAATTTAGAGGCACTCTGATACACAGACATTTCATTATAAGATCAAGACAAAGACTGCCTGGAAGACATAGGGCTAAATTCTACATGAATTTATATGTTTAAATGGCACAGTTATGTAGCCACATAACTGTGTGTTTTTAGCACTTACACATAGACCTACAATAGGCATGCTCAGTAAAGCTTGCACTCCAGCTGGGCACTACAATACAATATTATCTAAAATATACACATGTGCCCTACCCCCCCCCATCTCTCTCTCTTTCTCTTGCCCTGCCCTCCCTTGTCTTGTATATCCTAATTTCTCTTTCTTTCGTATACTGTTTTCTGCATGTCCATTCACAGCATCTGATGAAGTGGGTTCACAAAAGCTTGTGCTCTCTCTCTATTTATATATATTATTCGTTAGTCTGTAAGGGGTCATATCTATTCTGCCTTCCAGTAAGCCCTAACATTTTGGCCACAGGAAAGCCATGATCAGTGGTTATTAGAAGCCAGAGGAGGAGAAAAACCCTCTCACCTTCTAGTAAAACAGCTTTGAGTTTAAGGCAGGAAACCAGGTTGTAGGTATGCTTTACTGAAAGGGGTGAACCTTATTCCCTTGCTTCCCAGCAAGGGGCTCAGCCCACATAGCTGCAGGCTAAGCATTGCTCAGAGCATTACTGAAATGTATAAAGTTCCCATCCTCTTTCTTTTTCGCTTGTTAAAATTATCATCCAAAATAGTTCTTTAGCTCTTCCACACCCTTAAAAATACATATAATTGGAATTATTTGTTGGGGGGGGGGGGAAGAGAGAAGTAAACTGCTGTCAAACCACACTTCTACTGATCTAAAAAGAAAAGCAAAACATGTTGTGGCTTTGCCTTAAATATTTCTTTTCCCTGACATAGTGGGGGAAACAGATTATATTCAGGAATGAATGCTCTTCACAGATGAATGCAACGAACACTGAATCTTTGCCAAAAACAAATGTTTTAAAACTTGTAATTTTTTTCTGATAAGAAAAAATTTTTCTTACCTCTCCAACCAAAAGATTTTGCCAATCAAATGACTATATTGTATATTGCAGGGGTGTAGGTTGCAGCCATGTTGGTCTAAGGACATAGGCAGACAAGGTTCTTTGGGTGAATATGATATCTTCTATTAGACCAACTTAAATAGTTGGGAAAAAATGTTTTTTTCCCAACTATTTAAGTTGGTCTAATAAAATATATCAGATTCACACAAATAACCTTGCCTGCCTATATTGTATATTGAAATTCAGAAATGTAAGAAAATGACATTTAGTTTGCACATGAAAATTTAAGGAATGAAGTAAAAAAATTAATAGTTTGCAAGACCTCTGATTATAGTCATTGACTGGTGTTCACTACAGCAGGTCAAATAAGGTTTGATTCAAGTGAGTGTCAAGACTGTATGGAGTTTTAGATTAGGCCCATAATGAGAAAGGTTCAAGAATATGTCCACAAACAGTTTAAACTAAAATTGCTGGATTTTACTGTTCATTCTTCACAAGTATTCATATAACCACAAAGTACAGATGGAAGCTGTTCATGTATCCTAAAATCTTCATAAATCTGTAGCAAAAGTGCTACTTATGGTCTGTTACAGAACTTTCATCATTCTGTTAGGAAGCAAAAACTCAATGTGTTGCTAGTCCAAAGCTATGAACAAAAAGCTGAAAAACAAAAATGTCAAATGAGCATTTTGTTAACAACCTAGAGTAAAAAAGTAACTCAAACACTTCAGAAAATAGATTTATCAAGTATATTTGTGATCCACATTACTAGCAAGCAAATGCGTTGAGAGCCTCCAAAAAGCCAAGATTCAATTTATTTTTTAATAAGAACTACTCATTCAGTCCAACCACACTACAAAGATGTAAGTTTCCACTGGCAATTCAGCATGTAACCAGTTTTCATTATCATTCCAAATTTTGTGTCTCAGTAAAATGTATAAGGAATAATGCCCTAAAAATTGCTATACATAAACAGTAAAACCTATTTTTTTTTAAATTGCAAGTAAAGTAGATAAAAATATTTATGCACATATATCCATAGAATTCAGAAAGTCTAACTTTTACCTTTAAAAAATGGAAAGAAAAATATGGCTTGGGTTTCAAATAATCGTAACAGAATGTACAAAAATAAAACTAATGATGAAACATTGGCTAATGTAAGATGACACATTAGCTCCAAATGGCCTTTAGGTAGAACTCCAAGTGACTGAGGAGACCTTCATTTTCATTTTGAAAAAGTCTTGGGACACTTTTTTTGTGGAGAAGACAAACAGTAAGCCAACAGCTACCAGAGAAGCCATTCACTACATTAAAGTTAACAAGATACCTTGGTTGAAATAATAATTTAAAAAACAAGTTCCCCACCAATAGAAAATTATCCTAAAATTTCCACACACCACTCCAGATTGTCTTGAGTATATACAAATAAAAACCAACAGATGTTTAATTTGTTAATTTGTTGAAGTAATTTAAGTGCTTTTTGGCATATAGTGACTTTCTGAATGTTATAATGCAAATGTAAGTGTTGTTAAAAATAAAGTTGTCAGCATGACAAATTAGACTATGAATTTTTAGGGTTTTTTGGAAAGTGACACAGTCTCAGAAATATTAACTTTGTAATTTCTGCCTTTTGTTTATTTTTTCCTAATACCTACCCATTTTATTTACCAGTCCTATTGCACTCTCAATTTGAGCTTCACTTTGGGTTTGTTTGTGTTTTTTAATCTGGAAATTCTTCTGAAATATATTATTTAAAGATCAATTAAGCTTTTTGGCTTTAACAAGATAATGCTCTCTACAATACAAATGAAAAAAACCCAAACCATCCAGTGGATAAATAAGCCTTACTCCAAGAGAAAACTGCAATATGAAACCAGAAATTCAGTCAGATTAGAGAAATGTTCCTCTCTCCAACTGGTAACTATTAACAGTATGGTTTATTTGTATTTTATACAAGGTTTTGTTGCTTATTTCCTTTTACCAAATTGTTTTACAATAGGAGCTTATAGCAGGTAGAATGCAGAGTAAGTTCTCCTGGTACTGAATCTGTATTTCAATGTGAAACCTAAAATATGTATATTTTGAAAACAGAGATTTTACAGAAAAGTTGCTTGTCAGAAGCAAATGGTTCAGTAGCATTTTCAATATCAGGAAATCCTCTCCCTACAATAGATACTTTGTAATGCCAACAGGCAGATCCAAAATTACACGATGACTCATTCATATGGCATTTAAACATTTTTTATTTTCTTAAATGTCTGGAGTTTGAATCATCCAAGACTCTGTCAAAAGAGACAAAAACCTACTTTCAGACAAAATCTTTACAGAAAGAACTGAGGTTTCAGCTAATACAGATGGAACAATATTGAGTTCAAAGGTCAGTACTAGGCAGAAAATCGTGCTGATAATATTTTGGGGCTTTAATCAAACTAATTACCAACTTGTCTCTACAGATTTTATGCTTTTAACATGTAGCCCTTCAAAGGGCTACAAGTACTTTGTCTGTTACAAGGTATGTGTAAATCATAACAACTTTTTACAGTGTGTGTAGGGTTGCAATTAATCTGTTTGGACAAGTTTTTTACCTGATTCACAGCTTAAATAATAACCCCTTGTCAAAGTTTGAATGCAGCCTTGTTAATTTCCATCATTTTTGCTGTTCATTCAAGGCAGTTTTATCACAAATTCTCACATTAGTGCAGAAACAACAAGTGTCTTCAAAAGTTAACGTCCAGAAAATAACACGGCCTTTAAAAGCTATTTTAATCACTAGTAATAGTGTTCTGGGCAGCACCAGGAAATTCAAAAGGTGTTTAAGAATTAGGCTAGGTATAGATGTTATACTTATACCAGTATAAGTGCTTGGAAACCAGCCTGCACTTGTAACTGTATAGAAGCACACACAGATGGGTTTAAAAATGGTGGATCCTGATCTAAGATAGTCCTGGACTTTGGTCACCATTCGCAGGCATCTTTGTGGTCCCCCTGCTCCCCTCCCTACCACCCACAGGGAGATGGGCTCACCTCAGCCAGCACTCATCTTCTCTGGACAAGCACTGTGCCAGCCCTGCCCCTGGGCTGTGACAGAGAGGAGGCAGTAAAGCCTCTGTCTCCTGCCTGTGCACCAGCAGCAGACGGATGGTGGGGCAGTGGAGGGGAGCAAAGGCCCCTCCCAGGGCTTGAAGATAGAGTGGGGGGGAGGCAGGGAAAGAGCAGAGGTGCAGGGAAGTAGAGTCCTCAGCCATGTAGCCTGCTCCCCTCCTCCAGCTGTGCTGGCTCAGGCCAGCAAGGTACTCTACTCCTCCCCACCCCCCAGCACTGACAGCTGGCTGTTCATGGGGCAGGCAGGACCGGCGAGCGGAGGTGCTCTGCCCAGCCAGGATGGGCAGCAGTGGTGGAAACCCCTACTGGTCAGGCCCCCCCAACCTGCGCTAGCTTGGGGCAGGGCCTGGGGCTGTGGCTGAGGCCAGAGCTATGGCTGGGGGCTCTATTACCTCTTCTACCACTGCCCAGCTTCACTGATAGGTGCAGGGAAGAGGTCTGGCTCTTGCCTGTGCCAGTGAGTGGAGCCAGGCAGCAGTGGGGGCGGGGGGGTAACAGAGGCCTCCGCCACCTGGTCCTGGCCCCAGCCCCACAAGACCCAAGCCAGCACAGCTGGGAGGGCTCATCCCCCACCTATCTGCCACTGATACCAACAGCTGGCTGAGGGAGGGGGCAGGCCGGGGGAAAGGGGCTATGCTGGCCAATCAGGGGTGGTCCAGCTGCTAGGAAGAATGTGAGAGCAACCCCAACCTGCTGGTCTCGGCCAGTGCAAGCAGCCTGTGTACCCACCCACCACAAAGGAGAACGTGTGTTCTGTTTGCTCCTGACCTAACTGATGCTTAGATTGAAGCCCAAAATGTAGATTGCTTCTGCCTTAGGCTTTTTGAATGCCTGTACTTAGCCTTAGTGTCTAGATATCTAAGCAGCCAATGTACTTTTAAAAATACCACTGAATAAACCTGTTATGGATTTTATTTTAGACACTACAAAGTCTACCCTTTTTCTTTGTTTCCCATACAAGTTTCTGCTACGTTATTCTTTAACTTTTTCTGATAAGCAGTTGAAAAATGTGCCCAAAGATTGGGGAATGCGGGGGGAGAAGTGGGGGACAGACACGGGCGGACACAGGCTATTTTTATCTCCCTCCCCATTTCAGTCATTCAATTTTAGTCATCTTTGTAAGTGCACACATTAACTACACACCTAGCAAGTGATTTTTAAAAAATCACTTTAGGAGAATTCACACCTGGGATGTGATCAAAATAGTTTAACCTAGTCAATAATGGAAGAGAAACAATACTGTATGATTTGAAAATGAAGCACATTTAAGAAATACAGCTCATAATTTCAAGTAGCAAGTTGCAGACATTTCCTCCATACCCCAAATGAAAATAATTTTGAAGAAACAGTTACAATTCAGATAACTGATATCACTTTTGACATTTTGTTCTGCAAACAAGAGAAGCAAAACTGAACAAATTGTTATGAATTATTCACTCAGTACTCATGCGAACCAAATTACACTGAAGCATAAAACTTAGTATTTACCACCTTGATCTTGCAGACACTTACTTACATCTTAATTTTACCATTCAACGTGGCAAAATTCTGCTGGGATGAACGGAACTAATCAAAGTCATAAATCATGTGGGGGTGTATTATTTGCAGAATTGGAATCTTATGCCAAGTAAATACAATTTTTTTAGAAATGTGTTATTAAAAACACAAGCATCTGAAAATTACTTTACCTTTCACATTTCTAGAATGTTTAAATTTGTTGGTCTCTTCCAAACCAGTTTCACTGGAGCAGCATGCTATCAACTATTTGCTATAATTAATTATATAGCCTGGAATTCAACCCATGGACTATTTTTAAACAAACAAAAAAATGTAGCTTGAATATTCAGTTTTGCAATTAGAAGCAAATCTGCATAAAAAAAGAATTATAAAACCTATAAGCAAATGAAGTATATAATACATAATGGAAATGTCAAGTATGATTATTTATAGGAAGCTAACATTTCCAAGCATTGGATATTTTTGTTGTTGTTTTGTTGTTCAACTTAGGAAGGAGGGAGTCTCAACTTGAAACAACTAACAGCATTCTTTCAGGATTTATGAAGGTCCAGAACTCCAAGACATGTAGTCAATAGCAGATGCTGACACCAAGCATCACTAAAACTAAGCTGTAGGCATCTCAAACTCAGTCACTCAATAGACACTGGCTTAACACAGAATTGCCTATGGCTTCAATGGCTCCTAAATAAATGGCTACACCTTTCAAAAATCCTGTGCACCCAGCTGCTTCTGTTGACTGCACTGGGAGTTGCTGGGTGCTAAATACTTAAGTCTATAATTAGGAATGACTTTTAGATGCTCATTTTTTAAATTCCTGTGAAGTAGAATACATTTGAAAAGAATGTTACTGATTTGTACAGACCAGTGCTCCAAGTTTAATCTTTTCCCTACCTCACTCCAGCTATTAATACAGAAGTATCATTTTCTATTTTTTACTTAGAGATGTACATGCTATCAAATGCTTTCAGTAGGCAATTAGTAACTGAGGGCACATCCAGGTGAGCCTGCACATGCCTGTTGCAGTGTCTCAGAGCAGTCTGAGATGCCACAAGAGGCATGCTGGGAACAAAAAAATGTTCCCTGTGCTGCATATTTGTAGCGTGGAATGAAAATTTGTTACCTGGAAATCCAGGTGCAGCCCCATAGCACACAGCTTGGTGTGGGACTGTGCACCTTTGGGCAGCTCTGGGCCACTTGAGCTGTCACCCAGGGCCTGGCACCACTCTCAGGCACCGTCTCACACAGGTGCTGGCCCCAGGTTCTAGCTCCCCCTAGCTGCAGATCTGGGAGGAGCTGAGCAGGGTCAATTTGCCCCAAGTGGCAGAAGCAGCCCCACACCAAAGTGCATGTCCAGGCACATGCACCAAGGCAAAAACCCCAGCCACAGGAGAAAATATTATTGGGGGGTGGGGGGCTGACTCCTGCCCCTCCCTCCCATAAAGTCATTGCAGGGCCAGTGCACACTGGTACTATATACAGTGGTGGAAGAGTGCACTGTGGGGGCGTTGGGCACAGCTCTGCAGCAGCAGGGCATGGCGGTGGCACCATGCAGTGCATGGTGGTGCACTAGCAGAGAGCAGATTTAGACTGGACATTAGGAAGAACTTCTTCACAGTTAGAGTGGCCAGGGTCTGGAATGGGCTCCCAAGGGAGGTGGTGCTCTCCCCTACCCTGGGGGTCTTCAAGAGGAGGTTAAATAGGCAACTCGCTGGGGTCATCTAGACCCAGCACTCTTTCCTGCCTATGCAGGGGGTCAGACTCGATGATCTATTGAGGTCCCTTCCGACCCTAACATCTATGAATCTATGAATCTATGGTGCTGCTGCTATTCCCAACCTCTGCAAAATTAATTTGGGGAGGGCTAAGCCCCATTAGCCCTGGCCTTTCACCACCTATGCCTCCATCAGCTCTCCAGTAGTGGGTATAATCCCCCGGTTCACACATCTGCTCAGGGTACTAAAGGAGCTTGTGACAGCTGATCTTCTCTTCTTCCATCATTACTATTATACTAACTAAACATCTGACAAAGTCTCCCCTATAATACATCACTCTCAGCCATAGATTACAAAACACTAACAGATGGTTCCCAGTCCACACTTGGTTATGGTACCACAGTAACTAGATATCATTAATGCATTCTCAGTTTTGTCAGCAGAATATGAAGTGAGAGACATCTTAGATTGCACATGTACAAAAAAAGAGAACAAGAAGGAAAAAGACATGGCCTGCAGCACTTTGTTAGAGTAATACATTTCCTTTGATCTTCAACTTTAGAAAACAAAGGCGGGATTTCCATTTTGCTTTTGAAACAGAGAACCAGCAGCATTAAATGCATATGCTTTTGCTTTTTATACAAGTTTTCCTTCCATTTTTCCATACCAGGAAAATGTTGAAAAGTAGCATGAAAGTGTGTTTCATATTTTTGTTTTATTATTTTTCACTTATGAGTGGAAAAAATGAGAGGACTAAAAAAAGTCTTTGAAATTGTATGAGGTAAAAATATATTGGCCTTTGATATAAAAGTTAGGTTTTTTTCCTACATTTCAAAATTGATACACGTTAGACATTGATATATATAATTTCCTTCCCTGCCCTCCCCATCAGATAAAGTTTTCTACAAAAAAAAATGTGGGTTTTCGGATTTGCTCTTCCAGGCCTTTGATGGGTAAATTGCAAATGTTAACCGTAAAACAGAGTTTGCTTCAGTATGGTCCTTTTCACAGCTTCTAATTTTGAATGCTTTATGTTTCTTACTGTTGACAGATATCATGCTGGGCAGGAGAAGAGACAATAGAAACAAAATCTCTTAAAGAGGTTTTAATAGATGCACTGTATAATTAATCATGGATTATGACCTATTCCAGCTGCAGAAAATCTCTCCTTCCTCCTTTCAGGAGAACAATATAAAATAACATTAATGAAAAAGGATAAAAATATAGCAAAAGTACTGTTTTAAAAAGAAGAAAAAAGTTATTTGATTTTTATTATATACCTTTTGAATAACTTTATTGTTTGCTGTGTCCCTCATTTTCTTGCCTTATGAAATTTATTGGTAACTAATTTAGTATTTAAGAGATTAATTTCCTTCCATGGATTTCTTCTTTTGTTTTGTATTACAGTGATGGATTTTTGACAGGTAACAGTTGCTTGTAAGTTCCTGTTTTGTGTATGAATCTTCCCTGTAAATATCACTCTCTCTCTCTCACACACACCTCCATTCCCTATATAGATATCTGTAGATGTGTATTTTTGCTATTTTTAATCTAAAAATCTTTAATAAGTAAAAAGTGATATCCTGTAAACTAATCAGAAGATGCTTCATCCAGGAAAATGACTTGGTGACCAACAAATAAGAGTCATTTACAGGCTTGCTGACATCAAGAAACATAAAACCTTTTACAACAACTAAGTTTGGATGTATTGACTCAAGGTTTTGAAATCTGATCCACATAAAGGAACTCAGGCAATGCCCCATTAACAATGTTGGAAGAATGTGCACTTGGATCAGATTGCATGATTAGGGAAACAAGACATTTCTAAATGCACCAGTATAGACTACGTAATGATCTCAACACAAACAAAGAAGAAAAATAGAAAATTACTCCTTAAGTAAAGCATAAAAGAGAAGGCAGTGAATCCAGAATGAAGGGAGAGGGAAACAGGAAAAAGTCCAGAGAAAAGAAAAAGTTTAGGAAGGGATTTTTTAAAAACACAAAAAGGCATTAGCAACTCAGAGCCTGAGTTTTAGAAAGTGTGTAAAGATACAGCTAGCTTCTGAAGAAAAACAAATAATCACACACATACACAAGTATGCAGCCCCCAGTAATTTCATTTATACCTTTGAAAACCTTTCCCCTAAATTTGCTTTTTCTATTTAATGTAATCACTACAATTGTCTGAATCAGGAGACTTTTTCTGTTTCAAAGTACTTTTTCCCACATGCCTTATACAAAGAGGTAGGAGTCAATATTTAAAGTATTTTTCCTTTTAATAATAATAAAAAAAGGGTACAAGACAATATGCCAGCAGGACAGCCCTTCAAAGAAGGCTGCCGTTTCTATTCACCAATACACCTACACATTTCACGTTATCCCTTTCTATGGCAATATAAGCAAACTAAATACAATAAGTTTGAGTTTTCTTTTTAATAGCTGCACACACATGCTCTCTTTTAGAAACAGAATAGCTATGATAATAAAAGAACCTTCTTATCTCCTGTAAGAGCTACCCAAGTTTCACAACAGCAGAAATTCCATCCGTCTCCAATATCACTCCTTTTGAAGTACACTTATCCCTCATTCAAGACTGTAAGTTACTTGTGTTACACATATGTTTGGTGTTCTCTCATTTTCATTGCTAAAAGTTATTTAGCTCAGAAATCAAGAATCATGAAACTGGGATTGTAGGAAGCCGAGTTTGCACTAATGGGTTGGCTTCTCCTAAATGTTTAAATCCCTTGTTATTGCTCTGGGAGCAGAGGCGGCAGGGAAGGAGCATGACCAATGGCACCTAAGCAAAATGATATTTCAGTATCATGTATAAATGACACAGCATTTTAAGCTTTGTCCTTCTCATTTCGCAACTTTATCACATGCCACATATTTGGGAGTTGGCCATCTCTTGTGTCTTTCTGTGAAAAAGTCACAATCCAATTTCTACGATTAATCAGCCTTGTTTTGGATGGAACAGCATTTTCCTCAGAGTCGAAAACAGCATCACATTGCTATAACTTCATTGATGGCGAGGGAATAAATCCTGTGGAAGTGACACGCAGACCTACAGGGAGCTCTGAATTCTCCTGGCTTGGGTAATAGCCAAAGACTGACAATGGGTTTGTATAAGCATTCAAAAGATTTGAGAGGACTCTACCAGTTATGTTCTCCTACTAGAAAAACCTACTGGGGGAGCACTGTATAAATGTGCTCTGTGCTCAACTGAAGCCATGGAGTCTGGCCCAATCACAGACTATCTTCCTGGAGTGAGTGCTGGGCTTTTTATTTATTTTTTTTAAAGCGTCAGGAGGATGGGACCAGGCAGAGCAGCCATGGGGACTTTTCTTGTGGTTCTCCCCACTGGGGCAGAGGCAGGCACAGGCGAAGGAGCTTCTGGAGAACCTGCAGCCACCCGGCTGTGCCTGTCTCTCCCCGGCCAATCCGAATCTCCGAAATAGCGTCAAAACTCTGAAACCAAAATCTTTGTTTTGTGTTGCCTTCAGCATTTGCTCTGTCCATACAGAACCTGAAGTTACAAAACAGGATAAGTAACCCAGTAGATTTTATTATGGGATTGGTCAGCTGCTAATGTGCATAAAGACTGCCTTAAGAACATGCCCTAGAATGTATAGGGGGGCAGAGGTCATGTCTGAACAGCATTGATTGTTCAAATTGCTTATCCAATTTTCCTATTTCCATAAATATTAAGAGCTGAATTCTTACTGTGTAAAGATGGTGTTACAATGTTTTGGATTGTAGCACTTTCCAGGCTGTCCTTAGTTCCTAGCACCAGTCTTCAGCTCTGAGACACTTATGCAACTTCAAAAGGTTTCATAGAAGCATAGGCTAGAAGAGACCTCAAGTGTAATTTAATCCAATACCTGCTCAAAATGCAGGATTTTCTATTCTTAAACTATGCCAACTAGAAACCTGTCCAGACCATCTTGAAAACCTTCAATGAAGGAGGTTCCATGCCTGCACTCCCCACACACTGCACTATGTATCCATGCCTCCCCACAGTGCCATGCCCCTGTGTCCCCCTCCTCCCCTGTTACACAGCATGCCCATGCAGCCCAACCCACCTTCAGCTCCCTGTACTGTGCAACACCATGCTGTACCCTGGGGCAAAGGCAGGAAGCATGGAGGAAAAAGTGGGGAGCCTGGAGGCTCCAGCAGCAGCCCAGGCAATGGAGGCAGTGGGAACCCAGGTGTCACAACTTAACCCCTTGCAGGCTGCATACAGCCCAGAGGCCAGCAATTGGGCAGCCTTGATAAAGAGCATTCCATATAAAAAGGTAGTATCACCATCCCAATTTTACAGAGGGGGAGCAAGGCATGGAGAGACCACATCTCATTCAACAACCCAAAGTAAAGTTTGTGGCTGATCTGGGAGCTAAACTTCTTGAATCCCAACTGAAGGCCATAACCATAAAGCACTGCATGAACAGATCTTTTGTGGCCCTTTTCAGCTCCTCAAAAGTGATATTTCAATTATGCAGGCAACATCCCCTGCTTTTTTGGCTACTCTGTTCAAATTCATTCTCTTCTCTGAAATTTAGGTCAAATTGTCCTTTTTGATGCATTAGTTATAAGAACTTTTTTTGCTTTTTTTTTTCCCCCCCCTCAAAACTGACCTCTAATTTCAGGAATGTACTACTAACCCATCTGTAGCATATTCCAGGAGTGCTCCACAGCACTATTTATAGTTATGTCAACAACAAAATCTATTTTAAAATGATTTTATATATCTAATATTCTCCTAAAATTCAGCCACTAAAACTTAACTTTTTTTTTTCATCTGGATTATGCTCCATCTGCCTTTTGTCCTACGAACATGCTGTCATTCTAACTGTAAATGATGTGATATTTTCTCTTGAGCAATTTACAAATAAAACCACCAATCTGCTATACCTCAGGTCATTTTCAGGAATTTGGTGATGGCAATAATTAGATGTTTGCCTGACATCTTGGCTTTTTATACATCTTCTGTTGAACTTTAACTTTGCTTATTGCTCATAATGCTAGACTACATTTTTATGGATCATTAGTTGCCAATGACTTAAGCAGGTTGCATCATTGTGTTCTGAGGCAATTATTACTTCTGGACAGACTTTTCGTTTTGACATTAACCTCAATATCTTCCTGTAATTGAGCTATTTAAATATTTCATGTAGTGTCTCACCATGATTAGTCAGATCTGAAAAAGTGCTCTCAATAATTAAGACCACATTCTTAGCAGTTCATTGATACCTGGTGATCTGAATTACAGTGTTCAGACCCTTTAGCTTACTGCTTTTCTTCCTCAGTTTTGAAAGTAAGATCATTAAGAGGCAAAACTGGTGATCTTTCAATAAAAATTCACTCAGTGTTTTGCAGGTTTATTTTTTTTAAGCAGACTTGTTTTCAGTGTATTTGTATTAATTCCTTTTAGTATTTATTTGTATTTTAACAGTATTGTGGATCCTAAGACATGACTAGGGCTCCTGTGTGTCCTGTAGAAAAAAAATACGTAACAGAGAGAGTCCTGCTCTGAACAACTTACAGTCTTTCCTGTTTCCTGGGAATATTCTAAAAGTTGGTTCACACCTTTTTGCAACAGCAAAAGCAAGTTTCAAGTGGCTATTGAAGAAAACTAACCCTGCATTTATAATCATTCATAAATGCACTGGAAACCCAATTCCCACAGATACAGACATCTGATCACATCATGTATTGGCTACTCCAAAAAGCACATACTTAGGTTCAAATGTCTGCATGGAAAGTATTTGCCAAGAACTGCTATTTTTTAGAACTACCTTCTAGCCCTGCTCTAAAATCCCTCCTGCTTCCACTAGAGCATTTTCCATATTCAAAGGGGTTTTTTTTCCCCACCCAAATCTTCTAACCCCAGGGGGAAAAAAGAGTTATCATAGTAGGAACAGAACTTAACTCTAACATACTGATCCATTATTAATACACTTTAGCTTACACTAACCCTGATGCAAAGCTGCCCTTTTCCCCTGCACAAAGCAGCAGAGAAATTTTGCAGCATCGTGCTTGGCTGCTCTCATTTTTTACTCAGATTCTGGGTGGGTTTTTTAAATATATTGAGTGATTTGATGAACATGTCAACAGAGTGGTCAGGCACATCGGTTTTCATTCTGTGTAATATTGCCAAAACATTTTTTATTGAAACCAAGACTCTTTTGCAATTCCTACTCATTCCCCTGTGATGTTTCACTGTGATTACTGAAACCTGTTTCTTGAGACACCCTTTGCAGCTTTACCTCTGTTGTTATAAGATGTTAGAAGAAATATGCACACACATCCACTTTACTACCCACTCTACATATACCCATGACAAATATAACCAGCTTCTGAATTTTTTAACATTATACTTTTGATTTTAGAATGTTTTCTAATATCCCGCCCACTATTTGTGGTTCATTAATCAGCAAGTTAAGGCTGCCTTTTGGACAAGAACTATTTTTTAGGCTATTGGGAATGACTCATGTAA
This sequence comes from Alligator sinensis, assembly GCF_000455745.1. Lineage (NCBI taxonomy): Eukaryota > Metazoa > Chordata > Crocodylia > Alligatoridae > Alligator > Alligator sinensis. The sequence continues at coordinate 792,660 of NW_005842207.1, read as the reverse complement.
ATTGAACGATTACAAAGAAACCCAAGTCTAGGCAAGATGATACACTGCCTGCTAAGCAAACAGAAGTAAAACTGAAGCCCCCTAAATGTGGAAAAATCTGTTTATTCATGAGAGCAAAAAGGTGAACAAAACTAGTTTTCCTGTCTTCACCTACCTCCAAATCGTCACCTTGTAAAATGCCCTTTAGGAAATCCAATGAGCTCCCATACCTTCGCAATCCTAAACTCATACCTTAGTTTTACAGCTTTAGGACCCAATCCAACAAAGCACTTAGTATTTCCAAGACAAGTAAGTCAATGCTTAACTCTCACAAATTTGATCTCCAAAGCAGAATCCAAACCCCAGAGTTATGCACTGAGGCTCTCTGTGTAGCACACACAAAGCAAAGAAACACCTCAAAAGGAGAACTAAAAATTCCACACATTGAGGAAGCATCTACCTAAAGCAAGTCAACAGGAAATACTGGGCCTAATCTTGCATCTGAATTCCTGCCCCTCTCTGGAGCTTAGGTGACTGACTCAGAGCTGTAAGGGAAATTCCTCCACCTATTCAGGATCCAGAGCTGGGAACACACTTTTGAGTGTAGGTGCTAATAAGCATTCCTTGTAAATAGCAGTTGACAGCCAGGAGACCAAGCTCTCCTTAGCCTAAGGGGAATTTAAACCCACCCAGCATCTCATCTCCCAGGGAGTCTCCTAGCCACCAGGCTGTCATCTGTGTTTGGAACACACTCTCTAATCCAGCAGTTCCCAAAGTGTGGGTTGCAACCTCAAATGGGGTCACAACATCAGCATTTGGGACTGCAATAAACAGGGATCAGGGTTTTTCCAGCTGGTGGGACCCAGCTCAGGAGGGAGCCGTGCACCATCATGGCCACCAAGGTGAGGTGCTGTAGCAGTAGCGGTGTGGACTTGTGCCCTGCCCTGCTGCAACAGGCAGGGAGTGCCTCAGCTTGGTGGCCATGGTGGCACAGCACTCCCACCCGTGCCAGGTCCAGCCTGCAGGGCTGTGAAGCCCCTGGGAGGAGGGCAGCAGGGCAGGGAGCCCCAATGCTGCAGCAGGCAGCCTGCATCCTCCCCCTGCCTGGGCTCTGCTCCAGCTGTGCCGCCTGCTGGGGAGGCGACAGGGGAGAGACTAACTGACCTAACCATTAAGCAACAGATCCAGTAGTCTTCTTGACTATTCTCATTTGAGCTTACAGTCCTTTCTGTATAGTGATTCAGCCTCAACAGTAGGATGGAAAGTATCTTATACCCAATCAACCAGGTAGCCTTGTGGTTTGGACATGATTGTATTAGATGGGAGAGTGTGTTTAAATCCCTAGGATAACAAGGGCCTGGAAGCCAGGTCTCTTACTTCCTGAGCAAGTGCTCTGACCACTACATTCTCATTAAAAAAGCAACCATGCTATCTTCTGCTTTGGCCACCTCTTTGAATGAAAGCAGTTGTAGCTGGTGAGCTTTGGGCTAAACTCCATACTCTTGGGGCAGGCATTCTTGTTATACAGGCCTATCTGGGAGCTTCAGTCCCACTCAACATAATTTCTGAAGCCAAATGAGTTGTCAGTAGAAGCTAAGCATTCAACTGCTAGTTTGGGACATCACCACAAATTAACATCAGGGAGAACTATAAACACTTTGGGAAATTTCAGATGAAGAAGAGAGTTGCCCAGTGAATTTATGCATCACCATAGTTTAGGAGAGAATGAGCAGGATTTTTTGGACATAGGCAGCTGAAATCTGCTTAAGTGCTTTTTTGCATCAAGCCCTATATCCATCCTACAGCTAGAAGTGGGAGATTTCAAAGTTTGCGGCTCTTCTTTTGCTCCAAAAGAGTAGGGCCTTTACTGGAGCCTTTGAAAGGATAGTTTGTTATAGAGTAAGAAAAACAGAGGTGAACTGGGGAATTTGGAGGGAGGTTTCCTGATATACACAAGTTAGGGGAGCATTTAATTTGGATAGGTCCTATTATTAGTTTCTTCTTTCTGGCTCCAGCTGCAGGCCTCAGGAAACAACCCCCCCCCCCCCCCCAATTCATTTTTCTCTATCTTTTTAACAGTTGCAATATAATTACTCATAACCTACTTTTTGGATTTGGAAGGTAACCTTAGACTTTACCGGTATGTACAATATTCACATGGTCATTTTTTTTAAAGTATGTCACATTTCCCCACCTCCTGAAAGTTTCCCAGAACTCAGTAGGGGAGCAGTCTAGTAACCCAATTAGTGTAATGGCCACTACCCACAAAGCACTAGATCAATATCATCATTAATTTTGTTAGGTCTGTCCTTTAAAAGGTATGGCTAAAGGCCACTCAGGAAAGTTAATGCTTATTGATTTTTAAAGTTGATTAGTTAAATTACATTAAACTTCTGTGCAAATATTCTTATTCTTTTGAAGTAGAATAAGTGAGTAAATTAAAGCCAAAGGTTTAATGCAATTTCACTAACCTAGTTTAAGTTCACACCCTTAGTGGATTCCTGTTAATTTCCCTGAATGGCCCTACCTTAACAGCTCCTGGGTCAACATCCATTTTTAGTAGGTTGGCCATTTCTATTAACAATGGCGCTGGTAGAATTATTCATTTTTATTAATACTGAATAATAGAAAATTGTTTGGAATGTGATAGGAAGGGATACAAGTTCTAAAGCTATGTTTCAGTTACTGTAGAATGGTTTAATAAGAGTTTTACTTGTTTTTCCATGGAAAGTTAGAAAAGCAGAGAAAAGGTTACACACAAAAAACTTCACTTTTGAAGTTGTGATGTAGCCAGTTAAATTCTATGGAGATTTGAGTTGCTGTGGGTGCCAGTGTGTTCCAAATCCTCATGGAATTCAATAATATTTTCCTTCATATTTAACCTCTTTTACCCGTGATTCATATTAGTTCATCTCATTTTCCATGAACAAGTTATTTTTTAACAAGTGGTTTATGCATAAATGAGTGCCAGGTCCTTTGGTTTAGAGCTGTGCCCATGGAAAATTATTCAAGAACTTCTGGTGTGGCTATTTTTTGCTTACCCTAAGAACAATAGTCATATATTCTCTATCATATCATATCATATCATATCATATCATATCATAAATGTAAAGTGCATCTGATAATTCATGGTAAATGCTGGTTTGCATAAACTTGTGCTAAATTCAAGGGGGATGTGTGTGTGTGTGTGTGTGTGTGTGTGTGTTTATATAATTTTATATAAACAGCCCTTATGTACATATACATACATATATATATATATACACACATATATATATGGGCTGTATGAAGCTTTGGGTGCCGATTCAATTTGGAGGAGATTTGGCCCGATTCGGCAGCCGAATCTCAGAATCAAAATTGAATCAGGAGACCAGTTAAAAGGTCCAGATCTATTTGAAGGGCTCTAAATCGATTTGGAAAAGATTCGGAGAGCTTTGGAGTTTTGGACAGTCCCTGCTCGCCGCTGCAGCAAGCTGGACCTGGACTCCGTGCTGGTAAGTAGGGGGCAGGGAAGGGGGGGGCTGGAGGAGGGGGGAGGGGACCATGGGGGGACCCCCACCAGGACCCTTCCCTTCCTGCTCTCCAGCCCCACTGAGTGCCCTCTGACCCCTGCCCTCTCTCCAGCATTGGGGCTTCTGTGGGCTCATGGCAGAGCCGCCCATGCAGCATGGAGCAGTGGAGGTAGCAGGTTTCGTCCCCCCTGCCTGGTAGCTGCCGGTGAGTGCCAAGCTTTTGTTTTTCTTTTTTAAAGAGCCGGGAGCTGGGGTGGATGAGGCAGCCATGGGTGCGGGGGGGAGAGAGTGGGCAGGGATCAGGGGGCTCATGGAAGAGCGCACCAGACTGTGGGACAGTGGGGATTGCCCTCCTTCCTGGAAGCAGCCAGCGTGTGGGAGCTTTTTTGTTTTTTGTTTTTGGTTTTTTTTTAAAAGAGCCAGGAGCTGAAGTCAAGAGAGTGGGTGGGGGTCGGGGGGCCTCGTGGCAGAGTCCCCCACTCAATGTGGACCAGTGAGGGGCAGCGGGGAATTGCTCCCCTGTCTGGCAGCAGCTGGTTAGTGCCAGGAGTTGAGGCTGGGCAGGGGAGCCATTGATGGGGCTGAGAGAGTGGGCGGGGGGGGGGGCCGGTTTGGAGAGGGGGGTGATTTG
>NW_005842207.1:777679-788326 GCF_000455745.1 Alligator sinensis | reverse complement strand
CACACACACACACACACACACACACACACACACACACACACACACACACCCCCATTGAATTTAGCACAGGTCAAGAGCATGCAGAGCAGCAGTTACCTTGAATTATCAGATGCACTTTAAAGTCATGCCTAGAAACCCAAACATATGCTCGTATGTGAATTCACTCCTTTTTTGAATTGCTGTTTGTTATTTGAGGAGCTAGAGCATCATCCTTCAAAGAGTGTTCCACAACACCAGCTTGTGCTGAAGAGGTCTGGCCTCACCTGGCAGAGCTCTCAACAGCACTTGGGTACATCAAGTCCCAAGTGAAAAGCTTCTGATAAGGAACAGAGAAGAATGTCTCCAACATTAAGTAAATAGTTAAGCTACAGCTGTATTATTCCAGTAATGGTATCCTGGAAATATCAGCTCCCATCAGATCAAGTTAACCACAAACATCCTTAAGGTTTAAACACTCATAAAATTGACTACCGCTTCTGTCTCCTAAACCCTGTCTGTCTATTAAGAGCATGTGTAGTAGCAGCAGAGAGTCAGCATCAAGCAGATTTCCTCTGAAAATAAGGTGATATCATATACTGAAGGGTTAGCAAAATAACATTTTTTAAGCATTGTTCACATGCTCTTTTTTCCTTCTTGGAGAAAGAAAAGAAGTGGGCATTATAAGGCACTACATACCACAGTTATGCAACTTCCACTTTGCAAGTCACTGGAATGTCATACTAGTATGCTAACACTTTCAAAGTTGAGAAGCTTAAGAGTACTGAGTACTAGCAAAAACTACTGCCTATAACATGTGTTGTGGGTGTTCAGTAGCTTCAGGAATCATGTCACCAGCTTAATGTGACATGGTATATTTGTCCCTTGACTCTAAAATACCTTTTAAATTTAGGAAAGCAGTAGCTACTCCCACACCCAGTTACTTACCCACGGCTCAGAAAGCCAGAAACCAGACAGTAGCTAGAAATAGGTCCTAATAATGATGCTCAGCTTTAATACACAGTATAAAAACTCATCCACAGGAGAAGGGTTCAGCTTTTCCTTTTGCTACATGGCTGCTACATCATTTTTCCCCTCTCTGGGGGGAAACCAAGGTTGACTTGTTAGTTTGTTCAAAAAAACAAATTAAGACTTTCATTTTCAAGTAAAGGAAGAGGCTTAAACAGGCAACTTGGGCAGACTTGTCCCTTTGCATATAAGTACCCCTCTGCATCTCAGAGCTCCATAGCTCTTTCCCAAGAAACTACAAATTAGCTAGCCTTCATTCTGTTCCTGGATCCTTGAAAGCCTATCAGCAATAAGTGAAAAGGTTTCTCCATATCACTTCCAGCACATTAGAATCTAGCCATCTGCTCTCATATCAGACACTTTTGATAGCTGATACTTGGAGACGTAGATATCTTCCCTCTTCCAAAGGTTCCCAGAGAGCTAAATAAATAAGGGTGCCACTCAGACTGGTCTGTTTGACTATTAAATTAGTACTGCTACTTAAGGAGGTCAGCTTATCTGCCTTATGGACCATCATCCCAGCCCGTCTATAGACTCCTTTAGCTTCTTTCACAGGCTTTCCTTGCGTTCCTAGTTCCCTCCTTCCATGAGGAGGCAATTCCCATAATCAGGGACAACCACCACATACAGATGGCAGCCGGGCCTTACTTCCTCCTAAAGGACCAGATAATCATGTACCTAAAGCAAACTAAGGCATTAACATTTTTCTCCATCCTAAATGAATTTCCTGTGTCTCCCTTATCTTGCCCAGGGCCTGTGTCAGGTATGTTCCCCAGGTTGAGGCTGATAGGCCTCAGCAGAAAAGGAGCTGGGTCCTGATCCAGCAATGATTTCCACATGAACAAATATCTGTGCTTGTGCTGAATTCTGTGCATGTGTTGGGGCAGGGGTTAGTTCTCTCCACATGTTCGTGAGTGGGATTTTATTCCCCTTACTAGCTCTGGTCTTTTCATATATTTTCTACCATAATAGCTTGAACAAGTCTTTAAAAATCAGATGCACTTTTGACATTAATCATCTCTCTGATTAGGTCCCTGTCACCAAAAGCTTGATAAAAACTGTGAGAGATTTGAAACATCCCTGTACATTTACTGTTTTTAAGACACCAAGCTTGGCTCTTATTATCACTTTGCCTAAATCTTGAAGTGGACAAAAATCTAATAAACAACAGAGTGTTGCATTCAAGCAGAAGAAAATGCTTTTCAATCCACGTACAGCTATAGATAGAGAAAGAAAAAGCAAGCCAGCATCAGAGAAGGAAATGAATACAAAGAAGAGAAGGAACATCAAGAATTCAAATTCTGCTATTCATTATGTTAGTATAAGGTCTCAATATTTTACATGCAGCTTCAGTTCATATTTCTAACATATTACTTTGATTTTTGTTAGTGAATTCAGTGTGTAGCTGCAGACTATCTGGTAACATTTATGCAAATCAACTGGAGTCTTTGGGCCAAATTGTGTTTTTAATTATGCTGGTGTAAATCAGACACATATATATGTACATTGGCCAAATAAAGAGCCAGCAGCCACCCACATAAATCACTAACAACGAGAATAAAGTCATAGATTAGAAATGTGAACTGGATCAGTATGCAGAGTTTTGAAAGCTGTAAAGTCTTTAGATCAACATACAATATTACTGGTAGCCAATGAAAAGATTTGAGGTTAGGAATGCCTCGTTGAGAATGGCTGGACCCAATGAAAACTTGGCTTGGCTCAGGCTGATTGCTCATCTCTGCATTTATGAATAAACATTAGCCAAAGAAAAGCCAAACTAGTTCTAACATCTGGCATTATTTCCTACTGGTCACAAAGACCCTTTTTATTATAATAATATGTGCTCTCTTTTCATGTTCATTTGTGTACCGTGTAGTGAGTCTTGGCATTTAGAACCAAAATTTAGAACCTCCTATTTTTTTTCAGCTTGGCACTATTGTGAAGGACTTAGGCTTGCAAGGCAAGCTTCACACAGGTAAAAGAAAGTTATAGCAAATCAGAAAATCAACAACATAGTCTGACCAGTGGACTTTAGAATAGATGAATTCTTGATAAGTTCAATTACCTGAACTAGAATTTACAGGCTGATCCAAACATGTTTGTAGTCAATTCAGGAGTCTTCACTTCAGTGGATTTTGAATCAGGACTATAGTTAGGACAGCAACATAGACAGCATTCTTCTTAGGATCTTTAAGGACCAGAGTAATTCCTTTACACGTGATGAATAGTACATCACTCCATGAGTAGTCCCACTGAAATCTCTTGGTGTCTGGGTCCACTCATGGAAAAAGGCTCCACTCAGTGAGCTTCTAGCCCTTGTATGATAAAAAGTAGCCAAGCCCTTTATTTGTGCCTTGTTTAAAAGATGGTACCATCAGTACCTCATGAAACTATACTAGAGGGATGACTCAGGACTGATTAAAAGGGGAAAATGCCACCTACTGCTCTGTCAATAAAACTTGCAGCATCCTGGATTTTCCCGGCAGAGCTATAATCCAAGAACTGACTTGGAAGCAGCTGTTTAGCTAGTGAGATGTCAAGTGCACTGCCCAGAAAAAATGAATGGATTATTTCAGTGGAAATTAACATTCTGTTTCACATGCCTTGCAAATTATTATATACCACATAGAATCAGGCCCTTTATTCAGGCAAATTATCCACTGCAGTCAATGAGAATTTTACCAAGTAAAAACTGTGGATAAAAACCGTACATGATATTTATCAATCTGTACTGTGGTTTAAAGCTCAACGTGAATTACCAGAAAAGTAATCCATTATTTTATTTTTATGTTCCAGTATGTGTTTGGTCAAGTCTTACAAATGGAACCTTTGTGGTTATACTGGAGCAAAAGAAACAGCAATATCAATAAATAATAGCACTACAACAGCAAAGTAGAGACTAAGGTATTCTCTCCCCAATTTTCACTAGATCTTTTTTCCTGTTAGCAGAATTCCCAAAGAAAAACTTCAGTAGAATTTATATTCAGCGGGATAAACTCATCCCTGAAGTAATTCCATTGACGTCAATAGAACTGTTCCAAGAATGAAAATAGTTCATTATAATACAGGAACTCAAAATGTAAGGGCCAAATTCTGGTTATACTGATCAAAGTCTGCATGAGTGTCAGACTGACACTTCTATGACTTGGATCAGAGCTTAATTTTTAAGGCTCTTGCATAATATTTTCCTTAATCATTAATACTAAAAAAAGTTGTACACATCAAATAGACTTTTCCTTATTAATGTGGTTTACTGTAGCAAACTCTCTCAGCTTGCACAGTGAAAGCACATTGGCTGGTTACACATGGCATGTCAGACTCTGCTCTTGCTTATACTAGTCTAACTATGGATTAGCTCTATTTATTTCAAAGGCATTTATCCATATTAGCAAGCACTGAACTGAATTTGCTACTGTTAAAAGTGATTGGATCAAACTCTACTCTTAATTACATTGATAGGCATCCAAAACAACTCTACTAAGCCCCACAGACTTCTTTAGCAATAGTGTAACTTCAAGGAGTAAGACTGGGGCAGCAGCCAGGCACTCTTTTTGAGGTGTGAAAAAATAGTTGCCACCACAGCTGATGGGTGGCTGCACTGCTCCAGTCTGTAGTGCAGCAGCCTGCACTACTTCATGCACTGTTGCTGCCCATGGGCTCTTGTACATGTAACAAAATTTGCCCTTTCTTGAGTTCTAATGGTGTTACTGTTTGCATATGTGGGTTTTCCTGACGCTTTATAAGTCTTCCTGGTGCACTGAAGTAAAATTCATCCAGACATAGTTTAGTTTGAGTCGCCATGACTTAAAACGTCACCTCTATGGATTCGTTACATGCAAACAGAAATGCACTCAAAGACGTGTAATGAGCCCCTTTGTCCACCAGATGGTGCTGCAATTTTTTGTAGTTCACCCCTTTGTCCAGTAGATGTTGTTTCAAATTGCAGATAGTAGGGGATGAGGTTAGCTGCCCTGTTTCAATAACTGGGTAATGTGTTTCTTGGGACAGCAGGTGTTGCATGCTATCTGGTCCACCCAGCACAACATCTTCTTTCATTCTCCCATACAGACACCTGCACCCCCTCCCACTCACTGCCCCGGCCATGCCCTGGCCAGAGTGACAATGGCACCATCACTCCATAAGCTGTCCTTGCCCCTGAATGAATGCTGATTTTTTTTCTTCTTGTGCTGGCTGCCATACTATTTGCACTTGCTCATGGTCACCCTCACAGTCAGACCCTTGGCAGCTGGCAGCTGTTAATGAGAATGGGATAGTTACCATATTATCTGCCTCTGGTTCAATCCAGGAAGGAAGAACCGTTTGGGTGCACAGAGGGGGAGCCACAGACTGCTTTCATTTGCCTGTCAGTCAGACAGAGTAAATGATGGCTGCCTTCTCATAGCACTGAATGCAGGTAGCCCATAGCCACTACACTTCCTTGTGCTGCCACTCGCATGGGTCATGATTGCACAGTTTCACCCCACACTCAGACCCACACCTGTGCCCCCCCCCCTCACTCCGCCAGCCATGCCCTGGCCAGGGCGACAATGGCACTGTCAGCCCATAAGCTGCCCCTGCCCATGACTGAATGCCACTTTTTTTTTCTTGGCTGCTGCACCATTCACGATTGCACAAGGACGGTCACCCCACAGTCACAGTCAGACAGATGGCAGCAGGTGACATGCCCTTAGAGCGACTGGTGCCTGAGTGCAGGTAGCCTGTAGCTGCCATGCTCCCTTGTGCTGATGCTGACAATTGCACAGTCTCACCCCACAGTCAGACCCACAAAGACCCCCTGCATAATGGTGCCCTGGTCCAGCCCAATTTGTTGTCCCTCACCATAGGACTCAGGACCCTGAGCCATCCTGCTGCCCCTAACTCATGACCAGGGCACCCCTGGCCCTGGCAGTGCCCCCCACAACCTGCAGTACCGTGCCCTCTGGGCCATGCTGTTTCCTCTTGGGAGTATACTGGTTTTTCTAGTTTGGCAAGTTAGGCAACCCTCCCTAATGTTGCAAACAACTGTTCATTTAGCACAAAGGCTGGGACCCTGGCCCAATGATCTCCTGATAGCCACCCACGTTGAAAGAAAAGAAGGCAGAAATGTTCATTTACATAATTAGCCTTTACTGATTTCTTAAGCATGACTTAAAGACATAACCAACCATTACTGAATTTTCAAGGTAAACTTTAGCAAGAAGCAGGCAATATGCAATGATTTTCATTAGAAGACCTTTTTTACAAAGTACTTATGGTGCTAACAATCCTATCTGTCTGGGAATCATCATTCTCAGGCTTCCTATGTAGTCTGCATTTTTTCGGTGGTGGCAGTGTACCTAGTGGTGCTGAAAAACAAGGAAGGAATGAATGTGGGGGATTATTGTGTGCTCTGAGACTCAGATGAGTAGATAAGCAGCACAGATTAGGAGAAGGGGGAGGAGGAAGACATCAATTCAGATGCGGTTAACACATCAGAGGTCCTCCATAGACCCAAAGATTGGTTTCTGTTCCCGAAATGCAAGAGGATGTGCAACCAGGGACTTGTAAGTATCAGGGAATGGGCATTATATCCATTAGCGCCACTCTGGCAGGCACTGTCAGTGCCATTGGGTTGGATGTGCTGCGGGGGTTGTGTATGTAGCATTGGAGGTGGGTCACCGTCCTTTTTAACATTTGGGGAACAGATATTTCACCACACCACAAATGCTTTGTTTTCCTGTTCCTGTTACCAGCTACCATATCAGATGCTAGCTGCATGAAACTGGCCACGCTTCCATTACATCACGAACCAGTTCAGCGTGGCTCCCTGCACAGCCAGGATGGTGAGTCGTGAGGTATGCCAGTTGCTGTAAGATATCACGGCGAACAACTTTATTTGCCTCAATAACCCCTAGGAAGCTATTGATGGCTTCAATGCCATGGGGTTCCCTAACTGCATGGGGGCCTTAGACAGCATGCACATCCCTGGCAATTCCCCTTGCTGGTGAGCTGCTTATTCATGAACAGGAAGGGATTTGCCTCAGTGATCCTGCAAGCCATAGTGGATCATAGTGGGGCTGGTTTACTAACATTTATACAGGCTGGGCCAGCAGAGCGCATTATGTGCATGTGTTTAGAAGCTCTCCACTGCCTCGCTTGATGGAGAAAGGACACTATGCACCCAGGGTCCCCAACATAGTGATCCATGGTGTTGCCATCCCCCAGCTTATAATAGCAGACGCTGCTTACCCCCTCAAGCCATGGCACATGAAGCATTTTGGAGGATACATTACTGACCCACAGAAGATGGCTTTTAACTACTATCTCAGCAGCAGGATGGCTGTTGAATGCACCTTTGGCCGCCTCAAAGCATGGGTGAGGCTCGAGTTGGAGTCAGAAAACATAACGGGTTTTATAGTGGCAGCCTGCATGCTCCACAATATTGTTGAAACCAGGGGAGAGGTTTTCAGTGAGTCGTGGGCTGCTGAAGCAGTGGGCAGACAGAGACATGGGTGGGCAGTATATGGCACCCCACAACATCAGCATGGAGACGCTGGTTGGACGGCCCTTATGCGAGATTGCCTGGCTGTACATATTATGGATGCTGCTGATAACTTGCATTGGCTGGTTCTTCTGATAAAACTAACATTTTTGCTATGTTACTTTTTCAGGGTGGGGGATCATGCATAATTCAGTGCCCAAACCTAGTAGCCTAGGCTCCTGGGATAAAACATGTCCTGTGAAAGGTTAATAAAACCACTCCTTGGCACAGGTTTGGGGGGAGGGGTTTGGTTCTTGTGAGGACAGTAATCAAGACCAGAGTAGAAATAGTTCAGAGGTGAAACATGAGCTATTGCAGGGCAGGGCTCTGTTCTGGGGAGATGTTTCTTTTGAAACCTGGGTTCCTGAAGGGCAGGCCTGTTTTCTGGGGAGATGATTCCTTCAAGGCAGGTTATTGTTTAACAGCTGCCAGCCATGGGAGGTAGGGGGGCAAGGATACCCATGCACGACTATGTGCCTAACAGACACCTGGCACAGGTCCACAAGCCCAGGTAACCTAGCCTCCCAGAATGGAACATGTCCTGTAAAGGGATAATGAAATCACTCCTTGGCATAGGTGGGGAGGGGGTGGAGGTTAGTATGAGCCACCAGGAGGGAGTCTGTGGCTTTTTGGTGGGGGGAGGGAGGGGTGCTTGGTGAGAGGACAATTATCAAGACTGGGCTGTAATAGACAGTTCAAAAGTAAAATGCTAAGTAGTAAGTGAATAGACATGGAAATATAAATGGAGATAAATAGAAATAAAGAATTGACAGAATAGGTGTTTTGGTGAGGAGGGAATTGGTATGTACAAGTTGGGAATATGGGAATTGGGTGCATGAGCCTTGGTGAGAGGGAGGTGGCTGGCACCTGAGCCCAAATGAATCTTAATCTACCCATGCAGAACATTACATGTAGCCCCCACAGTTCCATGGGCTACCAGTGGGTTTGTTCGGAACAGGACCGGCCAGGTGAGACATGGATCATCTACCCCTGGGGGAAGTTGCACCCCAACAGAAAAGTTCCTTGGGTAGCAGCAGGTTTGCTTGTAACACACACTCCTGTCCAGCAGGGCAGATGGAGGGACAGACCCCTGCCTTGACCCCACCAGTTATAAGGCTGGTACCAGTGGTGGTGGTTGTTCCACCACCCCTGCCACCGGTAATGCTTGCTTCCCTCCACCCCTGTGCTTTCCCCACTATCCTCAGCCCCTTAATAACACCCACCCTAGAATCCACTCATCCAGCAGGAGGTGCAGCAGGTGCCATAGGTGGTAAATTTACCATTGAGGGGGTGTGCTTTGGCACATGTTACCATGTTATTGGTAACTTGCACCACTCCTATAATTATAATTGCCTTTCAGAAAATCCATGCATGGTGAACACATGGTCCCAGACCCTTCGCCCAGGATATGCTGCTGCCAGGCTGATGAATAGGTATAGAAATCTCCCACAGGGGATTTTGTAGCCTGTAGTGGGGAGGCCAAGAAAGTGGTTTGGGAGCATGGGGCCAAACTTATCTTCTTTCTTCCCCTACAGAACAATAAGACATTGAAGATAATGTGATGCCACGATTGTGCACTGGTTTCTGTTCATTTATATTATTCTTGCTTTTTTATTTAGTTGTTTGTTTTCCTTGATTTTTTTTTCATTTTTGGTTTTGTAAATAAAAGGTTGTATTGTAATTAATACAGTTGCTTTTGGGTGCAGTGTGTATTTTTTTCATAACAGGTGACTGTGGGTGGTGAAGTGAATGGGGGGCTTTCTGCAATTACCTGAAGGATGAGTACATGGCCGCCACCACTGGGGACTGCGGCAGGGCATGTGGGGAGGTGAGGGAGTACCTGCCTAGGTGGGGAAAGGGGGTTGTTGTTTGCAGGCTGCCACCCATGGCCCTGGAGCCAGAGCACCATGGGGGGTGCGGGGTGGGGGCACAAACGACTCATTACCTGACACCCGGCATGGGTCCACAACCCTAGCTAGCTTACCTTCTCTGGATGGGCCATGTCCTGTGAAGGGTTAATGAAACTGCTCCTTGGCACAGGTGGGCAGGGGGTGGGGGGAGGATGTTGGTATGAGCCTGCAGGAGTCTGAGGCTTTTTGTTTGCAGGGTTGGTATGAGGACAATTATCAAATTATCAAGACTTGGTAGTTACCGGATATGGGTGCGTGCCCTTACGTCCGGCTGACATTCACTGGCCTTCCCAGGGGTGCTTGCAACCTTTGGTCAATCTAGGTGGGGCTCTTATGCTCTCTTTCTTCCCGCTTTCCATGACTTCGATGTTGAAAGGATTTTTCTTTATTTGCTGGAGATGTTAATGAAAGCGGGGGGGGGTGACTACCCTGCCTTAGTTACCGGATATGGGTGCGTGCCCTTACGTCCGGCTGACATTCACTGGCCTTCCCAGGGGTGCTTGCAACCTTTGGTCAATCTAGGTGGGGCTCTTATGCTCTCTTTCTTCCCGCTTTCCATGACTTCGATGTTGAAAGGATTTTTCTTTATTTGCTGGAGATGTTAATGAAAGCGGGGGGGGGGGACTACCCTGCCACCACCACGCCTGACTGCCAGTTTCCATCCCAGTTCTGAGGCCATGAACAGAGGAAATGGCTAAATGATTAGTCTGAAGAGATTCCTTTCTCTCTCTTTTTTTATTATTGTTAAAACATCTAGTGGATTTTTAGACGATCGGGTCCTGGTCACCCCTTGGATTCATTTGATGCTTCTCCTGGCATTGGCTTCCCTGTACTTCCTGGCGGGCTGGGGAGTTACCCTTTCCCCTCGGGACTGATTGTGGCCATGTCCAGCTTAATTAGCAGTGCATAGCTGTTTAATGAGCCAAAATACTTCAACGAAATAGAAATGGTGGGATGTGGGAGGACGTTGCCTTCCCCACCCTCTTTCCTCAGCCAGCCTTGGCTTTCTCTTTCCTCAGGTTCTGAGCTGCGGCATCCATAGAGAGGCAGGTTTTCATTACCTTCTTTTTAAGAGGCTCTCTCCTTCGCTATCTATTTCCTCTTCTTGCCGCAGCCGCGCCTGTCTCAATTGGCGGCCAGCAGTGATTAATCAGTGTTCCCAAACAAGCAAAAGAAAAACAGAGTCAATGGCTCAGGAGCATCCACCCTCTT
>NW_005842207.1:756538-777669 GCF_000455745.1 Alligator sinensis | reverse complement strand
TCCCTCCTACTTCCTTCTTCTTCCCTTTCCCTTTTCTTTCACCCTTTTAGTGAGGGTTTCTCAGCGCCTTCAGAGCCCAATCAGGCGCTTACCCAGCTCCCAAGACATCAGCCTAGAGTCGAGCACTCTCAGCCTCCATCCTGCTGGTGTTCCACCATCCTTGACTTTTCCTCCCCCCCAGACTCTGCCCCCGGGCCCCGGATATTACCCTGGCTGTGGATTTGCACCAATCCTCCTCACCTGCCAAGGTGATAAAACTGGGCTGGGGTGCACCGGGAGCTCACACTGCAGCGTGGAGGTCCTGTTCTGGCGGGGTCTGTGCTCTTGGCCAAGGGGCACACAGGTGAGTATCCTTCAGTTCCCCACACTTGGTTACAGACCAGGGGTGGGCAATTATTTTGGGCAGAAGGCCACTTACTGTGTTTTGGCAAGCCATTGAGGGCCACATGACAGGAAACCAGGGGCAGATAAATATTAATTTTCTAAATTTTTTAGGGGTCCCGTGGGCCAGATAGAATGGCCTGGTGGGCCGCATCCTTCTGCAAGAGAAGGTTGAGAGGCAACCTTGTGGCTGCCTATAAG
Source organism: Alligator sinensis (assembly GCF_000455745.1). Classification (NCBI taxonomy): domain Eukaryota; kingdom Metazoa; phylum Chordata; order Crocodylia; family Alligatoridae; genus Alligator; species Alligator sinensis. Next base: position 777,087 of record NW_005842207.1, on the reverse strand, counting down.
TTCATCACGGGGGCACAGAAGGGAATTGGTGAGGTTTTATTCACCAAGACGCCCCCGGGGGTTACAAGAAATAATGGCCACAAGCTAGCAGAGAGCAGATTTAGACTGGACATTAGGAAGAACTTATTTACAGTCAGAGTGGCCAAGGTCTGGAACGGGCTCCCAAGGGAGGTGGTGCTCTCCCTTACCCTGGGGGTCTTCAAGAGGAGGTTGGATATGCATCTAGCTGGGGTCATCTAGCCCCAGCACTCTTTCCTGCCTATGCAGGGGGTCAGACTCGATCTATTAAGGTCCTTTCTGACCCTAACATCTATGAATCTATGAATCTATGAATCCGGCCCCCAAGCTGCATTTTGCCCACCACTGGTACAGACAGTTCAAAAGTAAAGTGACATTGAAATACAAATAGAAATACATACATGGAAATGGAATAGACATACAGTAGAATACAATCAATTAATACAATATAAAATAGAGAGTAGTGATAGAATAGATAGTATCAAATATAGAATATAAAATAGGAATAGGGTAGAATATAGAATAAAGTCATGAAAGCTTGTTTCTGTTGCTTCTGCAGATTGCCTATTTTAAATTTTTTTATTCAAACGTGTGTACAAGTACTTGTCATTACCTAGTTACCTATTTAGTTATTTTTAAGTCAGTTATAAAAGCCATATAATGCAAATTTAAATTTGTATAAAGTAGGGGGGGGGTTTGCAACTATATTATTCCTTGATTATGTTTTTAATACTATATCCAAGTAAAGTGTGAAGAATATTTTCAGGAAGACAATAAAGGTGTCGATTTTGTGCAGTTATTTCTGGACATGCTGCGATGCAGCTACATGCCAAGCCACTCCTCATGATGCAGCTCCATAACATGCCATGTGCTCTGTCATTAGGTCTGGTGGCAAGGTGGCAGGGGGTGGGAGCTATAGCCAGCTATAGCCATCCCAAAAGTGCACAGCTGAGTGCATCTGGGCAGATATTCATGGCATCACAGCACAGCTGCCGCATGGGCCTCCATGGAAACTGGTCCAAAACACAACTGCAGGGGACGCTGGGAAATGTAGTCCTGAAACAAATAGAAGAAAATGGCAGACAGGCAAGGGTCTTATTCTCCACCCCCAATGAAGACCATTTTGGTGCTGTCGTGCTGGTTGTGCACTCAAGCAACCTGTGGTGCTGGTTGTGCACTCACTACTACCACCACTGCCACCAGCACAGGTGTTCTACATACTTCCTCCTCCACCCCAGCCATGACCACCAGTGACATGGAGGAGGAGGAGGAATGGGGCAGCACCAGCAAATGGTAAATTTGCAGCTAATGGTGTGTGGCACCTCCGCTTAGTACTTTAATACTTTGAGATAACTTTCATATTTCTTACAATTGCATTCCAGAAGCACGAGCAGCACCAAGGGCATATGCTGCATGCCAGACCTGCCCTCTGGGATACAATGCATCCCAAGTAATATAAGGAACTGTCAGAAATATTCTGCTAACTATGTATCCTGTAGGAAGAAGGTGAGTAAGGTGCTTTTTGGGACTGTGGAGAGGAGCAGGCAAGGGAGATGGACAATGAGAAAAAGCTCCCCGCAGTGAAAGAAGAGGCTGCCAATAAGGAGCCAGAAGTGCAGGATGGAGAACGGGAGCCATGGGAGCAGCATTTCCAAAGCTGCTCTCTAAAGATAGAGCAGCTCCAGGAAGCAGGGTCGGGGCATGGAGAGCAGGGGGAGAGAGAGGTGTGCTCAGGGGCCCGGGGCGGGGAGCGAGAGCTGGGAAAAGCTGGGGAGCTGGCTCTGAGTGGGGAGAAGAGCTCAGCCAGGCTCTACTGAGCCAGAGACTGTGGGCTGAAGAGGCACCGTTGGCAGGATTGGGCTCCATCAGATAGGGCCAAGCTGTGGGAGGAGTGGCTACCCCAGACAGGTTCCAGCTGCTGCTGAGGTTTTTTTCTTCTTTATTTTTCATTGCCCAAGACTGGGTTTGTGTTCTTTGGATCCCAGGGAGGTCCACATAGGGAGGGAGCTTGTGTGAGGGAGCCCCACCCAAAGCTCAAGAAAGGGCAGGATTGCCCAGAGCCACAGGTGGTGACCAGGACCCAGCCAGGGGTGAGGCAACACGGTGAGAGAAGCACAGGTCAGGAGCCTAGAGGGGGAATCAAGTCCCGGGACTAAAGGCCCCAGATAGGGCTGTCCTGCACTTTTGGTTGAGATTATTTTAAAACACAGTGGTAGAGGGCAAGCTACCCTGAGAGAGGGAGGACAGTAAAGCCCTCCCACAACATCACGCAAGACTTACCTGATGCTGAAAGGAAGCCAGGTGGCCAGTTCCCTCATACTGTAAAGCATTCCAAGACCAAACCTTGAATGAAAGAAAATAAAGAAAGTTAGATTACTTAAGAAAGGCTTTAATTGTAATTGGTAATGTAACATCTGGGTGGTGCTAGCATGGGGTATAGGGGAGGCTGGAGTCCCAGAAGAAATCCCTGTGCACGTTGCTGTTAGCCAACTATGGTAGAGAGCAAACAACACCTCCCAACTAGTAATATCAAAAGAAAATCCAAGATATAGCAGGTGAGAGTCAGACCTCACCACAGCAATCTACAGGCAAGTAATAGTGGGATGAATGGATTAGGCCAAGAGGGTCCCAGTTTGCTGAGTATTTAACTTCAGTCAGGGATAGCCCTCTCACAGGGACTATGGGCCAAAACCAAATTTCTTTTTCTTTCTTCCCCGGCAGAAGACTGAAAAAAATCAGACATAGAAAAAGAATCTAATCAAGAATAAGAAAAGACAACATATAAGAAGAGAACAAATAAGAGTAACCAATAAGAAACTGGAATAGAAATAGATATAGATAGATGTAGATATGTAAAATGAAGAAAAAGAAATTAACAGTTTAGAGTATAGAGTAGAAATAGAAGTGTATAAGTAGTATAAAGAAGTGGAAATGGTATAAATAGTATAAATATTTTAAATAAGTATAAATAGTATATATAGTATTGTTGCAGAGCACGGAGGTGCCCTGCTCCTAGAGAGTGGAAACTGCCGGGGAGAGAGCCCTGGCAGGACATAACGAGCACAGCTGCGGGTTGCCCGGGGCAACCAGGAAGTTAGCTGACCGGAGGGGGCAGGGCCTGGCCCTTATAAAGCCCAGGGCTGAGGCCAGGCTGGCAGTTCCCTGCCAGCAGCTGGAGAGGCAGGAGCTCCCTCAGCCAAGATATGGGAAGAAGCCTGATTGCAAGTACAGCTCATGATAGCTCTGGAGGCTTGAGCAATGATACTAAGTTATAGCCAGGCGGCTTATAGTTATGTTGTAGCCTAGGGGCTCATGGTTTTGTTTTGTTGTGTATTACACTGGTGGTTTGGGCGAGGCTATTAGGGGTTGGAGGAGGCCTCGTAGGGACCCACAGGGGTGTGGGGCCCTAGCGCCAGTGAGGGTGCAGTATTCTCAGGGGGAACCCCCAGCGGTGTGGGAACCCTGGTGCCAGGGAGGGTGCAGTATTATTAGGGAGCCCAGCATGGGCACAGCAAGCCCCAGAGAGGGGGCAGTATTATTAGGGAGCCCAGCGTGGGCACAGCAAGCTCCAGAGAAAGGGAACTACTGAGCAGCCTAGTTCAGGCGCGGTGAGCCTCTGAAGAAGGGCTTAGCGCTGCAGCAAACCCCGGAGAAGGGTGAAGTGCTGCGGTGAACCCCGGCGAGAGGGGGTAGTGGTGCGGTGAGCCCTGGGAGAAGGGGGTAGCAGTGCGGTGGGCCCGAGAGTCAGAGGGCATAGCCGAGAAGTCCCTAGAGTAGGCACGGAAGGCCCCAGGAAGGGAGCAACGTTGAGAAGTCTAAGCGTGGGTGCAGAGAGCCCCAGACAGGGGGCGGTATTTTAGAAGCCCAAGTGTGGGCGCAGAGAGTGCCCCAGAAAGGGGACATTATCGAGAAGCTCCAGCGTGGGCGTAGCAGGCCCCAGGCGGGGGTGCTATTGCGAAGGCCCCAGACCGGGGGGGGGCGACATTACAGGGAAGGCCCCCGAGAGGGGTTACAAGGAGGCCCCGCGTGGGCTCGGAGAGCCCAAGAGGGGGCAGCACAACAGAGGAGGCCCCAGAGAGCGGGCGAGTGCATAGAGGAGGCCCAAGAGACGGGCAGTGTACGTATAGAAAGACAGACCAACGTCTATCCCATCTGCGAGGCTTGGGGTGTGGTATCAGGGGTGGTTGGAGCCACGCGTAGCCCATAAGGCTAGGGTGCCTGGAACGCACCCATCATACAGGGAGACCCCCGGTGGGTCCAGGAAAACACGGGAACAGAGGTCCCAGCTAACCGTGCCCAAGGAGACGTGAGGCAGCCTCCCAACTTTACCTAAACAGCAAAGACGTGGCGGGCGAGAATCTGAGGGTGCCCTTGGGCCGACTTGGCACAGAGAGGGGGCCTTAAGGAGATCACGGCCCTCCTGCAGGACCCTGCCGTGACAAGTATAAATATTTTAAAATATTTTAATAATGGTATTATTCTTCATATTGCATTTTTAGAATATTTTTAAACATTTTATATTGATTTGTATCTCTTTTTATAATCTTTTAATGTTTTTGTTTGTATAATGTCTTATACTGGGTTATAATGTTTTTAATGGGTTTTTAGAATGCTTGTACTTTTACTTATTTCTTATTTATATTTATAATTCATTTATTCCTTTATATGATCATTTATTTATACCTATATTTATTTATTTACTTATACTTATATTTGTATTTTATTTATTAATTTTATTCAAATTTCACTTTTAAAAATTGTTTTTTTTAATCTATTTACCTACTTAATGCATTTTAATGTACTGTTTTTGGTAAAAATATATATCATCATGGCCTTCCTTAAAAAAATAAAGAGTTTAAAATTAAGATTTGACATGTTTTATTTCATAGGTGGGATGGTTTGGGAATGTAGAAGGAGATGCATGCAGGTTGGCATGAGGGTCCCTGGATAGAGGCCCCCCCAGCAATGATACTTGGGAGTGCTGGGCAAGTGGGGGAAGCTGTGTGGCATGGGCATAGGGCAAGGAATGTGGTGGGATGCAGGGGAGCAGTGTGGTGTGGGAATGGGGGATGCATGGTCAGAGGGTACAGTACGGGTGTGTGGATAAATGGCTGGTGCAGGAGCTGGGGCTGAGGCTGGGGCTGGGGCAATGACTGAAAGCATGGGTAAAGTGGGGGTAGAGCACACCTGGAGGGTCCCTTGCAGCAGTTCAGGGATTACTGGTTTGATGGTGCCCTCTGCTATAATCAAGTAGCTAAAACGGCAGCGGGGTGGATTGGTAAGTGGCTCTCCCTGCTGCAATTTACTGGGAATTATGCACTCGGCTTAATTCGTTATAAAGGCTGTTACATGCAACAATGATGAAACGTTCTTAAATAAACCATTTTGAATTTAATAAACCTATTTAATTTAATGAGGATTAAGCCCCATTATGTGTACAAGTGCCCCTTGGCATCAAGCTTCCCTGCTGTTCCTCTTTACTTTAGGTTTCTATGGGCCCAGTGCCCACGTAACATTTTCCTTCTTGTGATAAGACAAACTTCATTTGGATTAAGTTTCTGAACTCTTTTCTTGAGAAGATAATGGGTGCAATTCTCTGGAGTCATCAATAGATCAATTTAATTAGATCATGGAGCTGTCTCTATAGTCATTTTGTATTATTGGGGTGGCATAAAGTGCCTAGCATAATCTAGCCCCAAATATTGTCATAATCTTTTTGTTCATTTGTGTATATATAAGTAACTAGATCACTAGTGCCAGGGCTGTACTGACTGCCTTTTATGGCTTTCTGTCAGGATTCACAAACTTAAGCTAAAGCACAATCCTCCCTGGACTTTACAACCAAAAGGCTGACTGCTTTTCCCATTTGGATCAATGGGACTTTTTCCATTAACTTCTATGCACCAGGTTGGAGTGCTAAATGGGACGTGTTAAAGATGCCACCCATTTTGTAAGCAGGCAGGAGCACACACATGCAGGAAACCACTGTATAAGCCTGTAATTGTATAAAAGATGTGTACAGCAGCTTCAGGAATATGTATATTCTGCTACATAAGTCACTTGCACAGTAAAGATGCCTTTTGGCATCAGGGATAAAGTATACAAGCTATCAGCCATATGCTTAAAACATGCATTTTTCACTTCTGCCTCTATTATTCTTTTTCTGGCAGGCCCTCAAGTTTATATCCTGAATTGAATTTAATGAAGACTGTTTTCTTATAGCAGATCAGATTTCAGGATTTTTTTTCTTACATCTACCAGTGAGAGTTCAGGTTACTTTATGATGCATGAAGTTGGAAAGGGAATCTAGCTTGCCTACTTTAGTTAGGCAAAGTTTAGACTAAAATAGTAGACTAGTTAGTCAAGAAATAAATTGGGTATTAGAGTATAATTTGCTATTGAAAGAGCATTCTCTGTTGCAGAGTTTTTTAGAACCTATATTAGGATAAAAGTTAAGAAATGATCAGTGGCAAGAATGTTTTATTTAACAAACCACCTATTAGTCATCCTAATTTCATTTTTACATGGCTATTGACCTCCTCCATCAAAAAAAATGAACATGTACTGAAAATAAAGCATTTAATGAGAGTGTGAGAGCTTCAAGTGTCTCTTTCTTGGTATGGGTGACCAGATGGGAATTCTAAAGCTATGGATATTTCATATCAGCTCCTCTATCTATTAGCCTTGGACAAGAAATAAGCCAACTGGGACATACCAGTGGAAAGGGCTTGGCCTCACCTCTTCTTCCTCCTGAGAAAGGGAGGTGTTGTATTCTTTTCCCCATCCTCTTATTCCCATTTCAACCCTTATATCTTATTTTCATAAAATGGGAGGAAAGGAACAGAAAGAATAGTCTGGTTACAAGAAAGGGAATAGTGTGAGTTGGGAGGTATAAAAGTTTGTCAGTAGTAGGCTGCTGCTTTTCTCTCGGCTGAGCCTGGCCCAGAGAGGAGAATCAGTGGTAACAGGAACTGGGCAGGCAGATTAACCATTCCCTGCCTGCTTCCCTGGACAGACAGTGCAGGCAGCCACGATTCAGCAAGGGCAGTAAAGAAGGATCTAGGGTGCTAGAGCAGAGGGGGTCAGGGGGGCTAAACCTTGGTGTAAATGCCCCACCCTTCTCCACTGGTCCAGATCAGGCTCGCTGCTCCTTCCACTCTCTCCAGCACCCCAGATCCTTGCTTACTGCCCCCCCATTTACTTGTGGTTGCCTGTGCTGTCTGTCTCATGGGAGCAGGCAGGGAAAGGTTAAATTGCCTGCTTGGCCACTGATACTACTGCTGCTTTCTGGGCCAGAAAAGCAACAGCCCCTCACCAGTGGCAGCTGGACAGGAAGGTTAACCCTTCCCTTGGGACAGACAGCACAGGCAACCACAAGTAAGTAATGCCCCAGAGGCAAAGGAAGGCAGGGGGGAAAGCCTGGATTGGAAGGGGTGGGAATTCTTACTTTTCAGTCCTCCAGGCCCCTGCTGGCCTGAATGTGTGATTGCTTCAAACTCAAGCTAGTACTAACACTGGTTACCATTTGTACAGTTCACAGTATAGAGTGTAACAAGGCCTTTAATGTAACACAAGCTGGGTGATACAGCTCAGAGATATGCCACTCCAGGGCAAGCTTAACTTTGAGCTGCCTAATGAGTAGTTAAAACTAGTTTCAGGTGTTAATGTGTGGACATTCCAGGTGTTAAAGACCTCCAGGAGCTGCCCAAAATTATCATGTAACACAGTCCTTAGATTTAATGATGACATATCCATTGACAACTGGGTGAACTGAAGACAGTCTTTGCAGTGAGTCCAGACCAAAACTGGGTCTGCAGAAAGACATCTGAATCACTTTGCCACCAGATCTCTCACTAGATCTTCCACCGTGGGACAATTAAACTTGCTGATAAGGACAATAATGCAGACTGCCTCAATGAAAATGTGAAAGAAGAGAGTTTGAAAGCAAGCCATTTGGAAGCATCTGAATTATCTCCAGTTAGTTCGCACCATTATTTTTTCCTGCAATCAATTAATAGGAAAAAACTTATTTGCATTGGCACTTTTTCCACTCTGCAAGCACAGTGAGTTTGCTTAAAAATACATGTGGCCAAAAGAAAAAAGATCCATTAAATCATGCCACTGGCAATGATGGTGTCTTGACATTTACCTTGCTTATTGCTCATTATAGCAGTGCATACTTAATAAAGGCTCTGTCAGAATTTCCATTGTATGACACTTAATCAGAAATATTTGCTTCAGGATGAAATGAAGTATGCTGTACATGGGACTTATTTTATTAGGCAAATGACAACTGAAACAGAAGTATGCCTTTATCCTACATCAGCATCCCCTAGCACAGTATCTGTGAGCCTCTGGGAAATTAGATTGAAACTACTGATATTCCAAGTATGAGAGGATCCATGACTAAGATTCCCTGGCAGAATCAGGTCCTTGCTACCCTAAAACGATATGTAGTATTGACTCTCATCATCATAGATTTTAAAGTTTCCATCCCAATTTCAGACACTATTTTCCATTTTTCACAACAGTTTGCTATTTCTAAGTTACATTGTGCAGGTGATTGGGCCACAATCCTCCCACTGGTTTTGTGTGGGCAGGCCCTTGTATCAACCTAGAACCCTAGTGAAGTCAAACGGGCTCTATGCAGTCAGATGGAAAAGTCCCTGAAAAGCATTTTGGTACCTATGGATTTGGGGCGTAAATGAGAACATTCACTTCAGTGTTTCCTGACTATTGGCAGAACCTATTTATTGTTTTCTGGAGGTGAAATGAATCACCCATTATATCAACCTGTAAAAGTACTGCAAAAATATACATCTTTGCCAATAATTTTTTGTGTGTCCTGCCAGTATAATTATCTTGTATTTTTTTTGGTTATTATTTTTTGAAAGACTTTCTGTAATATTTTCTAACATAGATACTATCACATTCACTTCAAAGCAGAGATTGTTATGTCCCTGATTGCCCAGTACCTAAATGAAGAAAGGATTGTGGTCTCCTACTGGATTTATGCTCCTTTAGTAAATGCCTATAAGAGTTTGGTATAAAAAGATCATTACAATGGCAAATTTACCTGTTCTTGCTCATAAGCACAACCATTATAGTGCCAGTTCTGTAGCTTCTGGTCCTGCTCAGCCAGATCAATCATTTTGATACTAGTGAGGTTGTGTGTGAGACTGGGACTTCTGCTATGTGGGGATATTTGCAAGCTTGAGGTCATACTGACTTTGTAATGTCTTGATCCCAAGGAATAGTGCTATGAGGAATACTTAAATGTAAACTGCAAAAGTAACACATATCAAGAGATATGTGTATTACCCTATGTAATATGTGTATTACCCTATCATAATATGTCTTATCCTATATGAGGGGAATACTCAAGGACCCAGCAAAGCCAAAATAGTGTGAAGCAGATAGGTCCTAGTAGAGAAGGAAGGTAACTATCTTACAAGAATCTTCTTAATCTGTTTGTTGGAACAGAAAATGCTTCTGATAGTTCAGAGCAGATCAGTGACAAGGAAGGTACTTCTGCTGAACTGGAAAACACAGAGGGGAAAACTGGGGCTGAATTTAAAGATTTTGCCACATATAAGCATTCATTTCCAGCAACAGAAAACTTTTACCACTAGAAATAATTCCAGGAGAAGGAGCAGTACAGTTGCTCAGCCTGCAACTGTCCCCTCTTCCTGGCTCCTTATGCCTTCCCGAGATTGGGGTGATCCTGGTCTAGGGAAAATGTGAGGAGCACCAAAGGAAAACAGAGACTGGTGTGAGGAGTGGGCATGGGGCTTGCAGTACTTCTCCCTCTGCTTGGCCCCCAGTGTATGAGGAGCCAGTGGGAAGCAGCTTGTGGTTGCTACTCCACTACCCTCCTGTTCTATGGTGGCGGAGAGGAAGAAGCTGCTCCCTGAACCTTCATTAGACTGAGGTGACTCTACAGTGAGGCCCCCTTACACATTACACTTAAAGCACGATTAACCAGATAATCATGCCTTAGGTTGTGACCCAGCTACACATTCAACCAATCAATGGTGTGATAAAACAAGCAATAAGCCAGAAAGTTATTCCACAAAAAAAGTGTAATTAGCTTGTTCCAATCACACCATTAATTGAATGTGTGGCCAGGTGCTCCCCTGTGGCTGGGAGCCCTTCAATGGAGGGGCTCCCAGTCACAGGAATGCAACCACCTCCTGGTATCCCCACAGCTGACAAAGCTTGCAGTGGTAGCAGCATTGTCAGTTGTGGGGCTTTCAGTGGGGCACCAGAGAGAACACTCATTCTTCCCACTGCCACCACTGCAAGCTCCACAGCTGATGATGCTCACAGAAGGGGCAGCATTCCCATCACTGCCACTGCTGCAAGCCCCACAGCCCAGGCTACGGGACTTGCAGCAGATGCAATGCCAGGAATGCTGCCCCTGCTGTGAGCCAGCCAAACTCTGTCAGTTGTGGGGCTCGCAGCCATGGGAGCTGGTGCAAGGGGAGCCCAGAATTGTGACTCCAGGCTTCCCCTGCACTGGCAATAAGGTACCATTGGGATGCCATGCATGTGTGGCATGGCAGAAGGCATGATTGTGTGGATCATACATTAGATCCCATTGCACCTTTACCTGCATGTGTAGAGAGGCCCTGAAAAGCACAGGCTTTCCCTGGAGCTCAACTCCTCTTGGTACCTGAGAGGATAAGCCATGGGGAAATGTACAAACATTCATTCTTCAGGGAGAAACTCCCCCAAAAGCAACTTCTTTCAGATTGGTGTTGAGTTACATTTCTCCCAGATTTGTCATTTTTGGTCCAGGAGAAACAACATGAATATGGTTACACTTGTGGTTTCTATCAGGAGAGTGGTGATTCTTCCAGTAGAAGACATGTAATGCTTGTATGTGGACTTCATTTATAGCAGCCAGTGCACAAAGGTACCCAATTTTCTTCTGTGCTTTCAGTCTAGCAGCGTGAAAGTCTAGCCTCTCCTAAAGGGGTGGGAGAGAGGGGAAAAAATCCTTTCCTCTTGTTAAAGTAGCAAACTTGAAAAAATTCACCCTCCCATTCCTCTTAATGCTGGTAGGTATCAGAGGTGACAATGGCAATCAGCAAATGCAACAGGGAAAAACAGCAGGACCATAAGGAGTCAGTATCACTCACCCAGGAATTGTGCTATCCAGGAAGAGAACCAGCTGAATGCAAAAATTGTCTATACAGTAGCCCAAGGCAAGAATTCTTGCTGCCGATAGCTTTTATTAGGCCTACTGCATGGTTATGATAGACTAAGGCTGCATACACATTTTCAAATAATCTGGAAGAATTCTCCCAGGTTTCTTCTCTTGGTAGAAAAACTTACCCAGAACTATGTACACAGACATTCAAATGCTGAGGCTCTGAAGAGTGGAGAGCTTGCATTGCTGTGCAGCTGGGTAAAGGTCATGTGCACAAATATTAGTGAGCACTGCAAGATCTCTTAGTCTACCTGGAGACAGATGGCAGTAGTGCATAGGGCAGCCTTGATTGGCTAACCCAGAGTACCCATGGCCAGCCTATGTTGCTCTGCAGCACAATGTGGGGATGGTGAAGGGGGCATGTGTTTTTTTTCCTTGTTGAAGAAGCAGAGTCCAGTGAGCAACACAGTCTCCCTGGGAAAGTAGAGGGAGGGATGCTGGAGGACTGTGTTTTATTTTGAGAGAAGCCACAGCATGTACAAAAATACTCTCCTGGGTATGATTTAAATCTGGTTGTTCATTCCCAGGTTATTTTTTTTTCCTGGAGTGGCCATTTTAACTCTGGGAGACAAAATATGAACATCTGTACACTTTCAGTTTCTCCTGGGAGAGCAGCAGCTGTCCCACAGGAGAAAGTAAATATCTGTAGAGGCCATAGGCAAGCTTTTGGGTAACACAGTACCCTTCCTCAGACCTCTGAGAGAAAGGCAGACACAAAAGAGCTGAATAGCAGATGGAACAAAAGCTTATGTAAAACTCCATATGTAAATAAAAACAGGATATAAGAGAAATTATCAGGTAGTGATTCAAGTCACCGAATTGAATCACTGTCCCCCAAATCGGCCAGATCCAAATCTGAAGTAAATACTTGCTGCTTTGCACAGGCCTAATGTTTATACTAACTAATGCAATTGCAGATAATGCTTATATAAATGACTAATGCATGTAGTAGTCATATAAACAGCTAAGCACCCAAAATTTCCTGTTGCAGACTACCTAGGACTTAAGGGCCATGCCTAGTTTGCATGTCTAGTGACACTTTTCCAAATGTGGAAAGCCACCATGACCACTGAATCTGTTTAACTCTTTCAGTGAGGGCTAGACTATGACTGACACTTGCCTAGATATACCTGAAGGGAAGGGCAGAAGCCTTTTCTATTGGTGCCACCCTTGATCCATGGGCTGTCACAATATCAGCCTCTCCAATTACCTCCTAAAGTTAACACTTTAGGAGGCAATTACTAATGGGAGTAGGAACAGATGAGGTGGAAACATGAAGTGCTCTGCATCAGTACCAGACAGCAAAGGGGATGAAATACCGAGAGGGCAGCATGCTACCAGTTTTCATGAGGATCCAAGGCACAAGCTTTTCCTGAGCAACCCCTTTGGGCAGAATGTTTCCACATTATCCCACATGCAGGTCAATTCTGGTGCAGTCTGACCTAATTAGGAGAAACTGCTGGTGATTTGAATTCTCCAGTAATATATAATCATGCAGTTGATTAGCCTTGTCCTTACCATGCAGATCAGTGAGAAGACTGTTATCTTAACTCTTCCATGTTTGTTACCTTTTATTTTTATTACATTTCTTTTTCTCCTTTTGCTATGCAACAGGGTTGTCTTTTGTAAATATGGTTCACTCATGTATATTTTTTGTTATTTTTCCTTACAGATTTTCTTGACAAACTAAATAAAATTAATCCTATTAATCTGCTCTCATATGGAAGGCCCTCAGTTCTCTAATCATGTTGTCCAGCTCTGGACTCATTCCTGTTATGTCCTTTGTTTAAATTAGATTTGCCACATTATTAACAGCAATACACAAAAAAGTGCTGCAAAGGAAAAGAGCTTCTGCCATGGTTTCCACATATTGATGTTTTTTTCATTTGGAGGAGGGGAGTGATTTTTCTTCATTTTGTTCTTTTTCTCCTCTTTCCTCCTTTTTATTTTCCTCCTGTTTCTAGTGGCAGAAGAAAAAATGAATACCAAAACTTCGTTTTTTCAACAAAATGTTTTCTTTTGTTTTTCAAGAAAATGTTTTCTATAGAAGTCTTAAAGAAGTGTCTGTCACAAAGGCTGCATGGGAAAATTTTTGCATGAATTTTTTAATGCAATATCAAGTGCCAATTATAATTATTATTATTACAGTATATTTAGAATGACTTGCAAATGAGTGATACAAATAAATGCAATAGAGAGAGAGAGAATATGTGCACCTCTGCAAGAGAATGCAGCATAAGAGCAGTGTCCTTAAATAGATTATATGGGACAAGTTGTGCAAATGCTTCTAGTGCTACTCAATAATTCTGTCAACTGTTTTGTTAATGTGTTGCATAGTAGGAGGATGCATAGAGAAAAAGTACAAGGAAGCTGAGTGTATTTGCTAAATATGGATACAGACTATACTTGTTTGAAAGTGTATGTTTCAATGCAATGAATAGCAGAGTCATGGCAGATGTAAAGGTGAAGAGATAAAGTCTCTATTGCCATTTACTTGTTATGGATATGTTATTTATGACTTAATGAAGAAGTGACAAACTTAATATAACATTTAAAAAATGACAAGTTGAGCCTCCCAAAATAATGAGATTGTTTAAAATAATAAAATTAAAGAAAAATAAATGTAGAGTTATCATCTGCCCTCTGCTTTTCTGTCTGTAAACTTAATATTTCACACTTTTCTCATCAACCACAAGGACTAGAAACTTAGGGCACTGACAGAAGTGATGGTTTGTTGTGTGATCAGGCCTTGAAACACTCTACAGCTATGCACTGACAGAAGTGGATTGCTGCAGAGTGCTTTAAAAATGCCTGATCATGAAACAGTCTGAACCTTCATTACATGAGGTTGCAGATAGAGGTGCTCCAAAATGGAGCACCTTCTTTAATGTCTGTCACCATGCTCTGGGAGCACCTCTGGTGCTGTCCTCAGAAGGGGATGGAAAGAAGGGAATGAAGGGAGCTCCATCTGGGGCTTGCCCAGCCTGCAATGGAGGGTGGGGCAGGTGGATTGGACCCTCCAATTTAGAGCTAATTAGCTGAGGTGGAGTACTTCAAGGACAAACTGACATCATTGGCTTTACGTGGTACTGTCCTGTGCAGTGTAGACATCTACTTTCTTTTCCTAGAGGAAGAAAACAAGTTAAGATCTTGTTGCATTCCTAGGATTCCAAGTTGTTAGAAGAAATACAACGTATTGTGATATGCTGTGTCAGGGATGTACGTTCCTTAACAGATTGTTGTCATTGTTCCAAATGCTCAGCTATTGTACCATCAGAATCCATGGATCATGTAATGTCTATCCAAGAATGTGGTACACCTCCTCCAGCACACCAAATGCCCTCATAACAGTTGTGTGGGTGAAAGCACACAAAAACTATACTCCAGAATGAATGATCATGGTCAATGATGAAATACTAGAACACAGGGAGAAGAACATTTGTTGCAGAAAAATCACTCACTGTCTGACCTCACAGTTCTTGTGTTCAAAGGAAATCTACCCAGTAACCTTACAAGATGAACAGAGGAACAGAAATATATTAGCCTATTAGATACTAAATACTAGGGACTTAATATAGACTTCATGGTCAATTATAATCTCCCTGATGCTCACTAATTTCTGCTTTTCACAGGTGATAACAACCCCCAGAACTTCTTTGTCAGGTTTTTGCTGAATCTCTCCTACTTGCTGGCTACCTGATAATTTCTTCTTGAATCAACCAGGCCAGGCCCATCCCCCTCCCACTCTGCCAGTCTGGCAATGGCTGCCCTGCCCTGCCCACCCCAGCTCCTGGCACTTATTAAAAAAAAATCCTGACTCAGTGGATGCTGCTGGGCAAGGGGCAATACCTGCTGCCCCCCACTGTGTGGGGGGGCTCTGCAGAAGCCCCCCATGGTCCCCTTCCCCCTCCCCCACCACTAGTACTTACCAGCTTGGAGTCAGCTGTGGCTCCCTGCTGCAGCCACCGGGGACTGCCCGAATCATCTTCAGAAAAGGTTCAGAGAGCTTTGAAACAATTCAGACCTTTAAATTTGCCCCCTGATTGGATTCAGATTCGAAGATTTGTCTACCTAATCAAACCGAATCTCCTCCAAATTGAATCACCACCTGAAGCTTCACACAGCCCTAATAAACATAATTGAGAACAGTCAAGCTTCTCGCCAGCTAAATTTAGAAATAGATTCTCCTACCTTCCTCGCAATATGTCATAACCCAAAAGCATCAATTTGTCTCTGTAAAATCCCTCCTGCAAAAGATAAACAATGAAAGCAAGTAGGTCACAGAGCATAATTGTTGTTCCCTGGATTTGTGAGTCCATGTGAACCTCCAGTGAGAATTTTTGCAGTTAACTCCATTTCTAGGGATACTCAAACTATTACTTTCAAATTTGTAATTATTTGTGCCTAGGAAACTATCACCTAGACATCTGCAGAAAGCAAATAGAAATAGTCATAAAATAATTGTAGATATTAGTGCCTTCAATGTTTTTAAAAGGCATTGGACATTAATTTGCCTAAGCCAGATAGAGAAAGGATGCTTGGTAAAACTGGCCAGATCCATTATAGGGGATTTTTTTACCATCTTCTCTCTAAGCATCCTGCATAGCCCTTGAACACCCAAGTTCAAAATACCAGATATTGTGGGCACCCCACCCTATAATCCCTTTATATTTTGGGTGCCTCAGTTTGGGTGAATCAGTATAGCAAAGCCCCAAAGAAACCACACTGACTTCCTTCAACTGACAGTCTGGCCCCCTATAACCAGCACACCATATTGTTTGTTATTTATATCAGCCATTTGTACATGCCACAAAATTAGCCCTTAAAGTGGCTTAATGCCCTTTTGCACCACTTTAATTGTGCAGCTGTTTACACGTCAGCAGCATAATGCGCATTAAATGACATTGGGACGCAGCAAAATAAAACATGTCCAAGGTGTTTTAGTTTGCTACCTTACAGCAGTGTTCCCCAACCTTTCTTACCCCAAGGCACACTTACCTAAATAAAAAAGCACCGCGGCACACCAGACACAGAGCAGGGGGGAAGTGGGGTGGTGCACAGCCAGCCAGACACCGATGGGGAGGGGTGGCACGCGGCCAGCCAGATGGCATTTTGGGCTGGAGCCATGCTCCACATCTGTCTGTCCGCAGCAGCAGCAGGCAGAGGGAGTGGCTCCAGCCAGGTAGGGGGCATGGCTCCAGCCCAAAATGTCATGTTGCACTGGTTGAGAAATGCTGCCTTACAGCTGTGGAGGGAAGCACTGGGCCCTGTGCAGCTCAGGGGCTGTGCAGGCAGCCTGTAAAAGCAGCCGGGTAGCAGGCCATACAGGCAGGCTCCACTGAAGGGGGAAAAAAAAAAGCAGTGGGTCTGATCTTTTTTTTTTTTCTCCCCCAGAGCCTGCCTGCCTGCTGAGCTGCACAGTGGCCCAGTGCTTCCCTCTAGCTGCGGTGCCCCCTGGGACTGCCCAGCCCGGGTGCCTGCAGGTGGGTGCCACCTGGGGGGTGCCACCACTGCCACAGAGGGAAGCATCAGCCCCTCCCCCACAACTCAGAGACCACTTGGCCCTTCAGCAGCTTGCCCTTCCCTCCCTGCTGCCAGAGAGGCAGGTAAGGATTGGGCCCGACCCTTGTGTACATGCCATGGGGTGGGGGGGGCTGATAAACACTGAGAGAGGGGTGACACTGTTATCACCCCATTATGAAAACAGAGGGACATTACCAGTTACCTGTTGATTCTGCCTGTTGATTCAGCATGGACCCAGCATGTGGTCTGTTAGCTAATACACATGTAGCCCGGGTATACACGGGTTTGTACTTCCCTCTTCAATTGAGGGAATTAATGGCAGGGCAGTGTGCTGTGGAGGGACACAACAGCCCAGTGGCTGCCGCCGTCCCCTATAGAGTCAGGTCCAGTCAATCAATTACTTAACTATATACAGGTTTATTATTACAACAAAACCATTAAAGGGTAAGGACATATATTATTTATATATGTACAGATTTACAAAATAATAAACCCTATTTTTATATACACACACACACACACACACACACACACAGATATACACATACCCAGTTATCATTTAAAATACAGATAAACAATAGAACAAACCAGACCAAAGAATATTGATTGGGCAACCTTATAACTCTATTCATATACAAACTATTACTTCAAATTATTCACATAAACTGTAAGGCACAGTCCACAAATATAATCAGCCGTCCTTAGACTACCTGGGTGCCCTCCAAGGCAGGGGCCCCACTCCCAAGGTACCACTGCAGGAAAGGAGGTGGGGGGAAAGAAAAAGGAGAGGAAAACCCTAAAGACTCCTAAGCTCCCCTGCTATCACCCTGGAGCCGCCCACGTGGTGCCCCTTCACAACCCTTGGGGGGTCTCTCCCCTGTGAGGACCCTCTCTCCAGAGTAACTTACTACTCCACAGTCCTGGAGGGTTGCCTCTTGTTCTCCAGGTCAAGCTGTGTTCCCTGCCGGCTTTTCCTGCTGCCTGACTCTGCTGCCACTGTCCTGGCTTAGGGCCACATGCACTGCTGTGTATAGTAGGCGGTTCGCCTTGTGCTGGGGGTTGGATGCCTGGACAGCCTTGTGCAGCACCAGGGCTTGGTTTGTTCCTGGACCATCTGGGCAGAGTTGTCTGCACTGAGCTGCTGCCCCATGTCAGCAGTTGTAGATCCAAGCCACCTCAAGTGACTCCAAGGGTCTCTCACCCTCGGTGCAGTGCCTCCTGCACCAAGCTCCCAGCCTCCTTCTAGGGGTTTGAAGACCTGAGCCACCCCAGGGGCTCCAAAGATCCTGCTACATGCACCGGCCTGTTCACCGTGTCTCTGGCCGCTCACCAGAGGTTGCAAACCTGAGCTGCCTCACACAGCTCCCAGGATCTAGACGCTGCATACCAAGAACCCAACCACTAGAGCCGTGCCACGCTCCCCACTGATAGAAGTCTTCAGGGGCTCTTCCTGGACTACTGCTTCACCCTGCTGAGCAGCTCTCCTCAGCTCTTCTAAGCCCTGCTCTTTTCTCTTCTCTGTCCCCAACGCATCTGCCCCTCATGCTGGGCACGTAGCTCCTTTTATACGCTCCAGGGCTCCACCTCTGAAGTCTTCCTGACTTGACAGTTTGCAGTCTTCAATCAGGTCTAAGGGAGCTCTTCTTCCCCTCCCCTCAGGAAAGGGGTGTGATGTTATTTCTCTTGCTGCCTCTTGATTGGTGGATGGACTCCGCCAATCAAAAAGCAGGCCTGGGATTCAACCCAAGCTCTGAAAGGTAATCCTGCTACACACAGATACCTTCTCCACAAGGCAGAGGGGAGAGAATTCCTGCTTAGCAGGGAGTGGTGAGGAGCTGGGGGAGCAAACAGTTTTTCCAAGGAAGGACATAAAGCTACCTGTTGAATAGCTCCAAAAAGCCTGTCTGCCTCTATCATCTTCCACAGTATGGACCGTAACCAGCATGTGGTCTGCTAGCTAATGCTGAGATGTCTGTGTTGGATGGGGGAATGTCTGCTTAGCATAGAGTGGGGAGGGGAGGCAGGGAGCAGGAGCCAGGCAGATGCTTGTGGAGACTGCTGAGCTCCAGTGGGGCAGCAGAGGGGAGGGGTCAGCCCTGCTATGGATCAGAGAGCCCTGCCCACCCGGAGAGCATGCCAGGATGCTGGGGGACTCAGATGTATCTTAAACCAGCAAGGGGTCTGGGACAGACATTACATAAACTGGTATGAGCCAGATCAGTTAAGTCTGATACATGTAGATTCAACCAGGTTTATCTCAAACCAATTTCAGTCATTTTCATACTGATTTATGTGCACTGAACATCTTGTTCTGTTACAGGTTTAAACCAGTTCCTGATCACTTAAACCAGTTTATGTGTAATGTCTGTACCTAGCCTTAGGGAGAATTAAACCGAAGTGAACCCCCGTGGTGCGTACAAATGGCCATCAATGCCACTTGACGCTTACACTCTTTTAATATATTCTAAATCCTACTGTCCTTTTCCAAATAATTCTTTAGTATTTTGAAAAATATGTACAGCTCACTAGCAAATGTTTAAGGTTTCACAAACCCACATCTGGGTTTCTCCTTGATTGTAACTGGCCAATCTCGCAAAGCCAAACACTTAACTTAATGGCACTTCCCTGTGTGCATGTTAGGGCATCAAAGGGAGCTGAGCAGGGAGGCCTAGGATAAAAATCAGTTTCCAGTGAACTTGTGAGTAGTGAAGAGGTGCAGCAAACTGAAAAGTGTTGGAGGAAGTTTAGAGAGTTATGAGAGACTTATTTCTTATGTTCAGTTCTACATGCAGTCTCAGCCTGTGAAAGGCTGGCCATACACAGCTGCTCAGCAAACAGGTAATACTAGTGTAGCAGGACACTAGAGGAAAATTAACTAGCCAGAGGGGAGTGAAGGAATCTATAGACCACCCACATAGATACTGACTCAAGTTTCATGGGCTGAGGAATGTAAACTAGGATCTCCCTGCTTTGGTGCCTCTTGTTCATGCTTTGCAATTGACTTTTAAAATGATTTCTCTGTAGAAGCTTACAGGAGTCCTGCAGTAACTGCTGTGGAAGTTATTGTCCTCATTGCTATTAATCATTCACACAGCCAACAGTTTAGTAGTTGGGCTAGGCTCCCTACTGTGAAATCCTCCTTTTTCCTATCAGACTTCTTCCTTCTTTAGTGCTAAAGTCCTGGTATTGCTATCAGTCCCCAATATGAGAAGGCTGTTCTTTGCCATTATGTTCTCTGTCTGGACTTCACTACACACAGAGGCCACATCTACACATGCAGGGACATGTGGTATGTGGTACCACAAACCTCTTTGTGGCACCACAGATCACATACTTTGCACGTTAAATGGTGTACTACACTGCTAATTTGCAGTGTGTGGCAAAATTGGTTACTGGGATTTTCCAGTAGCTAAAAAAAAAAAGCCCTGATAAAAAAAAAAAAACCCAGGGCAAAGCAAGCAAAAGTAGTGAGCACCTGGACAAATGCAGAGACAGGAGAGCAGAAAGACCCATCTCGGTGCACTGTGGAGTACCCTAGCTCTGCCCCCATGCTGAGGCACATTGCACCCCAGCCACCCATGGAGCGCAGCATGGCTGGGGCACAGTGTGCTTTGAGACGGGGTACCCATGTACCTCACCATGGGGTCTCCATGGCATACAGAGATGGGGGAGGCCAGGACTGCCTGCTCCCCTATCTCCATGTGCCGCTACCTGGCTGCCTGGGGCACAGGGTGTCTCAGCACAGAGGCTGCTGCTGGCCAGCCCCCACCCCCAAGACTCTCTGGCCCCCGCA
>NW_005842207.1:754804-756204 GCF_000455745.1 Alligator sinensis | reverse complement strand
TTTTGTGGTTTTTGTTATTTTGTTTTTTTGTTTTTTGTTTTTTTTTTTTGGGGGGGGGGGGGTTCTGGAGTTAAAGTAAGATTATCTTTATTCTAACACTCTTTATCTTTCACTCTTTCTTGTACAATGCCATAAGAGTTCTTATAATGTTGGGTCTCATAATGTCCTTTAAAAACTCCAGTTATAATATGAGAATCACAGGTCTCTCTATATATTTGTCTTTCTGGTTGCAGAGAAAATCTTGAACATACATAAAGGCTTAAACATATGAAAGCATATATATAAGACCCTCAAAAACCATTATTCTTTAATCTCATTATATTTAAACAAATTTAATTACTTTTTATGCCAAACCCATATTTGAGATGGGTTTGGAAATATTGGAATATTTGAGGTCAGCAGAGCAGTAGTTGAGTTACTGTGCTATTTGTAAATGGCTTTGATTGGGTGCTAAAAGGCATCAGTCATCACACCTGGAAAAGAAACTCTGTCTTAGGGCCTTGTGACATGATATACCATGGGTGCATCTACACAAGACATTTACTATGGAGCTGCCTAATTAGTTCTGCACTAAAGTCTCTACTTCTACACATGTGGCGTTATTAGGCTGCAATAAACTAACTTCACCACAGGATAGTATTTGTATTTAAAAGTATTTACAAGTACTATACTATGGCAGAGTTATTTACTGTGCAGCATTGCATGTGTAGAGGCTGATATGGCTTGCTGGGGCACACAGGTGCTTGTGTGTGGACTGTCTGGGGCTAGCCCCACCCAGGAGCACCCTTGTGCCCCAACCAGCAAGCCACTCTGTAGCACATTGAGCTGGACTGGGACAGCCTGGGCTGCCCTGACCCTGCTCAATGTTCTGTGGTTCTGGGCGCATGTTCAAACATGGCACTCAATGGCAGTGGGACCAATCTATGACAGCAGAGGACATAGAGGCAGGCAGAGTGTTTACACTAAGGTGCAGTTTGAGTGTCTGTACCTTACTGTAAAGGGCCTTATTACATGGTAATTCTGGACAGTTCCTGGAGCTTTTAACTGCTGGATTGTCTACACATGAACACCTAAAACTGGTTTTAAGTGCTTGTTATGCAGCTTAAAGTTATGCCACTCCAAGGCAGGATTGTCTCTGAGCCATATTACCCAGTTTATGTTTTGAAGATGTAGCCTAGAGCAGCCCACTCATCTGCACCCCCCAGATTAGTCCCCCTGTCCCCCACTTGCCTCTCCAGATCCCTACTCCCTCCCCCCCACAACCATCCCCTGTTTATTTGTGGCTGCCTGCATTGTCTGTCCCAGGGGAGCAGGCAGGGACAGACACCACCACCACTGCTGTTCTTTGGGCCAGAAGAGCAGCAGCCCAGCAACAGTGGTGGCTGGGGCAGCCGAGTTAA
>NW_005842207.1:753077-754794 GCF_000455745.1 Alligator sinensis | reverse complement strand
GGGGCAGACAATGCAGGCAGCCACAAGTAAGTAATGTCCCAGAGGCAGGGGAGGCAGGAGGGAACCCTGAGGGGCAGGGGGGAGCCCTGGGGGTGGGGAGAAGCCTGGAATGGCAGGTGCAGGATTCTTACTTTTCAGTCCTCCAGGTCCCTACTGGCCTTCAGTGTGACTGCTTCAAACTCGAGTTAGCACTAACATCGGTCAACATTTGTGCAGCTCACAGTGTAAGGTGTAACAAGGACCTAACATGAGGTGGGCAACATGGATCAGAGATAATCCTGCCCTGAAGTATCGTAACTTTGAGCCATTTAATGAGTTTTTTAAATTAGTTTCAGGTGTTAATGTGCAGATAATCCAGGGGCTAAGAGCTCTAGGAGCCGCCCAAAATTACAGTGTAACAAGGCCCTTAGGAAATAACTGCAGCGGGAAGATAAGGGTTCTACCTCTGGAAAAGAGAAAAAAATCAAACCTTAGCAAACAGCAATACCAACAACAACCAGGGGGCTGCTCTTGTTCCCTCTTCCTCTACCAAACAGAAGTGGGTCTTTTGCTTACCAAATTTGTATCTGTGCTGTTGCATGGAGGATACCCCTTTGTATTACCTTAGGATTATCCAGAATCCTCACCGTGCTGTGGTCTCTGACACACTTGCAAACATGGTGCCCAAGAGCAATAAACTCCAATGTGATATACACCAGAATTTATTGCTACATGCTAGTTGCACCTGTAGATGCACTCACTTAGACCTGTATAACACCATTGAATTTCTGACTAAACAGAAATGCAAGGAAAGGGAGAATCAAGACAATGATTTGCATTTCTTCATGACTTACATTTTGCTTGACAGGTATGGATCTGCCACTAATTCTTAATTGGTAACCAACTTAATAATATAAACCATTAATTAATTAATGTGTCTCCTGTACACCTATGTATTGCCAAGTCTCAACTCCAACTCACACCTCTAACTCACTTTCTGATATACACACTTTACTATATAGCCCAACACATATACAGAGGTAAAGGAAAAATGTAATTTCTTGGTTCTTTGCATGTATTGCATATTTCCTAGTTTCACGAAGGTAAGGTAAAAGTTATTCCCAAAATGATGGTGCTAAAACTATCTAAGTATAGGACTAAAATAACTTACACATATAACAGTTTTTCTTCTAGGAGAATTGTTGTTATCAAGAAATGTTAATAAGATTCCCCTTCAGTAACCACATTACAAATGTAAGCATAGCAAGTGTTCATAATTCATTGTGTCAAACAGCATGTAAATAGGTGTCTGACTAATAATCACTGGAGAACAGGAAATAATAGTGCCTTCATTCACTACCTTATAGAAAGCATTCAACAAAAAAGACAATTCAAAGCCTTTTTCTTTATATTTCTCTAAATTCAATATGCAGCAGGCCCCTTCTGGAAAATGTACACGTTTCATGTGTTTAGTCAAAATCAAAAACAGAAGGCCAGATTCTGGTTGCTCTTACAAGTGTGTGTAAAGAGGAAACAAGGAATATGGAATATTCCTTGCTTCACAATCTGTTATGGAGGAGTTTAAATCTTGGGGTACATGCAGAAATCTGCCATACCCAAACTACAATCATGCACTTTAAGATGAGTGAGTATAAATCGGGAGTAGATTGTGCACGCTTTCACTGGTGCCAGAAGCTGTGCCAGGAACCCAGTCTAAGTAACTTGGGGGGGGGGGTCC
>NW_005842207.1:741143-753046 GCF_000455745.1 Alligator sinensis | reverse complement strand
AGGGGTGGCAGTGACGCCTGTTGAGGTACGTGGGGGGGGGGGTCCATGAGGGGGGTTGGCAGGTCCAGGGTGGGCAGAATTGGGGAGTGGGGCTGGCAGATTTTCAGGGGAGGGGTTAGTGGGTCCACAGGGAGTCTACCTGGGACTGGGGAGGTAGGTGGACTAAAAATAGCTGGATCATGGTGAAGTGGGGGATAGGAAGGGCACAGCATCAGGGCTGGAGCAAGTATTTGGGCTATTCTAGCCCCAGGGCTGAGCTTTGAATGTGTGCAGCCATTCAGTAGACTGGGCTATCCCATTCCCAATCTAAATTAGTTCACCTCCTCAGGTGAACTAATTTAAATTGGGTCAGCCATTTTTGTCCTATTTAACCTCCTCAAATATGTACAAAGATGGGCACTTAGATTACCCTAACCCTGGTTAGGGTGATCTGAGTGTAACATCTGCACATATCCCATGTGAAATCACATGTGAATTCGAGCATAGATACCAAAGGTCTATACCAAAAGCCCCATCTCCTGGACTCACATGCTAAAATTAGAATCTTATTTATTATAACAATAGCAAAGAAAAAAGATTGTAAACATTATTAAAATATAAGGAAGCCATGATGTCTATCGGAGAGTGCTAACCACCTGAATCTAAAACTCCAAGAGGCACAAACTGCCCATTCTTCTCAACAAGAGTATTAACTGTAAAATCCACTGTGCATACCTATCAAAGGACTTTGGGTGGGCCTAAGGTGAATAGTGCAACACACTCACTTATGTACTCACACAAGAACAACTCTCAGCTACTGGTGTGAATAACTGGAGCTGCTACTTAATACCAGCCCTATAGCTTTCATATGAAAACAGGAACAAATTTCTGTCCCATTGTTGCCATATGGAGGGAGGCCTATGGCTATTCCTGGGGGACCAAAAAAGTTTCCACTTGGTTGGGAGTGAAAAGGTAGCCCCTAGTACCATACCTCAAGGCAAGATTATAGTGTAGGATGTGACCAGGTAACTGGAGATCCAGGGAAATGCTTGTTTAAGTGTGCTGCCATCCTGGATAACTGCTCAACCTCAGCATAAATTGTTCAAAGAACCAACAGTGACTTTCAAATGGTCAGAAAAGACATGGTGGAGTGAGAACAAGGCCATAGCTCCTGGCCTTGTCTGAAGTGGTTGTTTGAAAAAGGTTGACAGTAGATGAGCAGAGGCTGAATCCTATAAAAGCACTGACTAAAATGCATGCCTGTGATCTCTGCAGAAAGAATGCTCTGAGTTATGCTCTCTGAATGCTCTCCCCATGAAGTGGGAGACTGAGGTTCTATGCCTCCTTCACCCAAATATAGTATAAATCGGCATCTCCTGCTTCCATGGGTCAGGTATTACCCAGACCCACTACAGGCATCTTCTTGAAGCTGGTTCCCTGGGCAACCAAGAGAAGAGATTTTTTGAGCAGGGAGAACAAAACCAAGCAGAAGGTACGTGTTTCAGTGAGAGGGAGTGGAACCCATTTTTGAGCTTAGGCTCTTGCTTCTCCACTGTTCCCCATTATCTACAATGACTATTAAATGCAGGGTGGAGTTGGTCACTGCACTCCTCTAGTTTTACTCATTGTTAGCAAACTTGCCAATGAAGTACTGAAAAAAAGAAAGTTAGTGATTGTATTTCTCTGGAGGATCAATAGCTTTTTTCCCAGAATATACATAAGATGATTAAATATGGTAAATGACAAAAAAGTGTAGAGCTGCGATAGAAGAATTGATTACTTCTTTCTACCATGTGGAAAAACTGTAAAGGCAAAGAGGGAAGTGAACTGATTCAAGTACATTTAAAAAAAAAACAACGAACATTTTAAGGAATGTTTTAGAGATGTTGACAGCCAAGAGGGCGGCAAACACAGAAGGAAGTCACCCTGTCCTCTTAAGTCTTGCCATCTCCTTGCAATCCCTGAGGGCTCTTCCAGGCTCCAACAGAAAACAGCAGTAATTTCTTCAAAGGAAATGGGTGAATCACAGCTTGGATTGTATTTTATTCCCCCTGTATTCTTTAATGCAGAGTACTGTATTCTAACTCAAAGCTTTACATTTCAAAACAAGAGAACAATTTAAAAGCTCATTCAAATGCATCCAACCTGTTAGGGAACAGAAACCAAAAATAGCTGGGATGTGTAACATTGTGTCCTTGTAACAACAATTCCTATGAACATTATGTAAGCATTAAATCAGGGGTGTCAAACTCATCTGGCCCCGTGGGCTGGATGAGTGACATGGGGCTGGGCTATGGGCTGAAATGAGCCAAAAGGCCCACGGACCTCCACTTCAGCTGCTCTGGGATCTGTTCTGCATGTGGTGCCCATCGTGGAATGACCTAGATGGGCAGCGAGTGTGGTATAGATATCAGACCAGCCAAGATGGTGACCACATGTAACACAGATTCTGGTATGGCAGGGCAGGTAGTGTACCACCCACCCCAACTGGACTGTGCCTTGCATTAAGGATCTGCACTACATGTGGTGGCCACAGTAGCTGATCCAGGATTGCACCACACATGACACCCACTCCAGCTTGTCCAGGATCTGTGCTGCATGTGTTGCCTATGGGTACTGCATGCAGGGCTGGTCCCAGACCAGCTGGAGCAGGCACTGTGTGTGGCACATGGCCCAGAGCATCTGGGGAGGGCAACACATGCAGCATGGTTTCCAGAGTGGCCAGACCAGGAGCCTTCTGCAGCACGTGTCCTAAGCCACAGGGCTGGTCTGGGTCAGTTCAGACTCAGAGGCAGCACCTGGGGCTGGATAACAAGGCTCTGTAGGCTGGACCTGGCCTGTGGTCCTGCTCAGTTGATCCCAGGAAGAGGACCATACTCCCTGCTAGAGAGGAAGTAAAAAACCCCCACAATCTGTCCTAATTGGTCCATAGGGTAAAATTCCTTCATGACCCCAAATATAAGTCTAACACTGAATGGAGGGACATGACTCTCTGGCCAGGAACCCTTGGCTTTATGTCCCACCAAGAGCATTGGCACCCCCGAATCATAATCCCCAGCCTTGGCTGCAGCCAACACCCACCCGGCCTCTAATGGCAACCAGCAAAGCCCAGAAGCAGGGGGGTGTCCATAGTACAGCATAGATATAACTACTCCTAAATTATCCCAGATCAATGCCTGTCCAACCTCTTCTTGAACACTTCCAGTGTTAGAGATACTCCAACTTCCCTAGTCAGTCTATTTCACTGCCTCACTGTTCTAACAGTGAAGTTTTTCCTGATGTCCAGTCTAAACCTACTTTGCTGCAACTTCAAGCCACTGGCCCATGTTTGACTCTGGAGCAAGAGAGAAAAGATGTTTTCTCTCTTTTTTTGCAGCCCTTCAGGTATTTGAAGACTACTTTCATGTCTCCTCTCAAGCACCTTTCCACAACCTGAACATGTCTGCATCCTTCAGTCTCTCCTTGTAGGACTCGCTTTCCAAGCCATTACCTGCCTCTAGACCTTCTCTAACTTCTCCATGTCCTTTTAAAAATGTGGATTCCAAAACTGTATACAGTACACTATATGACACCTAACCAATGCCTGGTAGAAGCACTGTCACCTCCCATTTCTTGAATTTGGTTTGTGTGTGGCTGCATTTTACTGTAAAATCATGCTGAGTCTGTGATCTGTCAGTACCCACAAATCCTTCTCCATAGAGCTGCCATCCTGTCAAATGTTACCCATTTTGTATTTGTACTTTTGATAATTCTTCTCAAGGCATAGCATCTTGCATTTGTCAGCCTTGAACTTCATCCTATTAGCTCCAGCCCAATTTTCTATTCTGGCTAGATCCCTCTGAACTGCTTATCTGTCCCCCAATGTGTTCACAGCTATTCCCAGTTCCATGTTGTCTGCAGACTTGCTCAAGAAGCTTTCTATGCCAGCATCTAAATCATTAATAAATGCATAACCAGCACTGGGCTGAGAATCCCCTGTGGAATTTTGGGCTATTGGTAAATTCAAAGACAAATTCAACTATTCATAAATTCTGTCAACAAAAAAACATCCAACAGAAGGAGAAGTAAATTAAATTCTTAAATGCATATGATGGATAGTTTGTTCAGATGGAATGTATGTCAGAGAAAGAAAGAAATATCAGGTTTTAATGCTACATAATGTCACTTTATATGGCAGAATATGACAGAGCTCAAGTCTGTTGTCCATAAAGACAAGCAGAAAAAATCAATTATTCAACCAGGCTTTTTTAGAGGAAGCTGAGGAGTAAGAGATAAGTTACTTTTTGTTGGTGCATTATTGTGTATAGTTTATTGACGAGTTTGAACTAATGTAGCTTTAGGTGCACCTAGAGATTGGGATAACCATAAAGTAAATTGAAATAAATAACCAAACAAACAGAAATGCCCAGGAGGAGATGTATGATCTATATAGTACCTGCTATCTTTCCACCACTATCTACAAGGTAATATAATCTGTTGGTCTGTCTATGAATTTATAATGCTTCCATCAAGTGTAGTATCTAGATACCATAATAAACATGCTTTAAAATATTGATTGAAGAACACTAGTGGAGAGTTCTATTTAAAGGAACTCTTAGAGACATGAGTTTAGAGGGAACTGATAAATATTTCAGATATGCCTAAGAAATAATATGTCAGTACTTCTGGATAAAGGATTAGGTATAGCTCTAATGCCAATGGAGACATGACTCTGATGGCTTGTCTACATGGTAAAGTTATAGGGTAGTAAGCTAGGGTGTCAATTTACAGCACACCTCCTCCATTTCAGTTTCTTGTGTGGTTGCTGCAAAGGTACAGTAAATATAAGGTAGCCTACTCCATTTTCAGAGTACACACTAACTCTCCTACGCAGACAGTCTTTTTGTCTTCAATGACAAAAGGTGCTTTTTGTTTCAGCAAGGTAAATTACACCTAGATTTTATCTCACTGTGAAATCCTACATGAACACAAAGCATTAGTAATGTTTACCGCAAGGTTGTAAGGTGAGATCAGTACTATGTGACCCACCTGTGGGTGGCTCAGTTCTTTGTCTCTGCTACCTTTTCATGTGTGATAACTAATATGCATTAATTAGCCCACAGTATAAACATGCCTAAGGATTTGTCTTCATTGCTAAAAAGGGTATTTTTACCAGGCATTAGCTAGACCCCAAACAGGCGTGGCATGAAGTACCCTGGGGCCTTGGCATACCTGGCCTGGCAGACAAACGGAAAGAGCCCATGGCAAGAGACCAGCCAGCCTGGAAGGGAACAGAACGCTGAAGGGGAAAAAAAAGCATGGCGGGCCTTCAATCCCCTGTGGGAGGAGCTGCAGGATTGAGCTGCTCGGTGCAGGGTCAATGTTGCCCTGCCTACCACTCAGACCGAGCTTCTTTAAGTTCTTTTTATGTTGCAATTTTCTGAAAGAAACAGAACTATAGTGAGACCTGTGCAATGCCTTTCCTTGTCAAACTGGCACATGAAGGATGAAACCTGCAACTCCATCAAGGTGTTGCCTGGATCCACCATCACACCCAAGTGGAAAGGGCGGGGTACAGGGGATGAGGAGCCCCACAGCAGAAACAGCAAGAGAGGCGTTCCTGAGCCCGTACAGGAACCATGGAGCATCACCTCCAGAGGTACTGTGAACAACAAGTAGGCTCAGGTATGGCACAGCCCAGGAGGCAGGGCACCCCACCAGCCTGTACAGTGGTCATGGGCCTGTCATGGTGTGAACTCAGATCATATTGTGAAGGTTACCCTTATGATCTTAAAGACTAGACATGTACACTGAAATTTGAGTTTTGCTGTTCAGTGAGGATCTCACTTTTATTTTTTTAAATAGGAAGTACAGGAACTGTCCAGAACCATTCATGTCAATAGAAAGATTCACACTGATTTACAATAATCCTACAATAATCTGGCATATCAGATCCATCCAACGATATGGCAATCTTATCACATGATAAATCTGTTTGTAAACTATAATAATTAGAGATCTCCTTAATTTTAATGTCAGACAATTACAGAGATAAGAATACAGATTAAAAAAGAATAAACACCAGAGCTATGGGAATTATGTAAGAATTTTGCCAAAACCTGCAGAAATTTTTATTTAAGCATGATTTGAAAAATTATATAGGTTCTTTAAAAAAACCCACCTTCAATAAGCACTTGAGATGTCATAGAAATAGTATATGACTTGATCATGTTCTTGCTGAAGTAGATGGAAGTTTGGCCTTCAGTTCCAATGGATTCAGGATTGGGCTCTTCCCCTGGCAGCAAAACAGCAGAAGACCTGAATACATTATGTAAGATAGTCCTTAGCTGGGCTTGTTCCTTCCATGGAAATTGGAGCAGCCAGTTCCTTTATACCTTATATCATCCATAAATGATTCTTGCACTTTGGCTGGCATGAGCTATTTAGTAAATTCCTTATATCTTTCTTTTTTTTTTTTAAACAATCAAACAGTCAAGTAAGGGGAACAGAATAATGTGGAGAGTGTCATGCCAGGTTTGGTCAATTTGTGTACACGCTTACATTTATTATACAATTTTTCCTTTCTTTTTGCTAGCTATGGAAGTTTACCCCCAACAAGCCCCAGAATTAAATTAAAATGTGACAGTCCACAGTCATCCTAAAGTCCTATCTCACAGAAATCATCACTGGATTCATTTGATCCTTTCCTTGTAAAACAGAGCTCCTGTAATGGTACACATATCAATCACAGAAAATTCCTCCTCATATAGCAAGGTTAGTGTGGCATAAGTGATGAATAACAGGTGGCTACTGGAAAAAAATGCGGTCACATAACAAAGGCTGTATGGGGTTTAAATAGTGGGATTTTGTCTGCAGCTGTCCACGATAAATATGCATAAATTCATTTTTCTCAGTTATAGATTTGTCCACCTGTTTTCTGTGCATGCCAAACATTTTGAATTCTAAGTATTATAGGTCCAATCCAATGTCCATTGAAGTCAATAGAAAAATTCCTAGTAACTTCAGTGAGTTTTGGTGGAGGCCATATTAGCATCTGATCTTTGTATTAAGAGTTTCTTGTTTAGTCAATCACAAAACCAGGTCTGTAGAGAAATGCCTACATTTCTACATTTTTTTAAAATATAAAGTTCTCTACTTTCATTTATTGCAACTTCCAGGAGTTTTTTAAAGTAGTGAAACTGTTCTTTTGTTCCATTGTTCCACTGAAAATACTTTGCCTGGAGTAGACTAGAATTCTCAAGTCAGTTAATCACATTATCCATTTTCTATCAGACCCGACTGTTAACTCCATCTAATCCAATGGCTCCTGCCATTCTTCTACAGCTGCCTCCCTTCTTCCCTGTTGCCGCCTCTTCTTCTTCTACTGTTCCCTGATGTTTGTTATGGTAAACACACTGTGCTGGTCATAATGCTAGTGAAGTAACTCCTGCCATAAAAGTAGCCTTGCCTTCCTCTTTTCTGATAATATCCCCCAGCTTTTATGTCAAGTTTTCTTTTGACTTCCACTGCTCTTCACCTATTCTTCCCTTGCTACCAACTAATTTGTTATTGAATCATAGAAAACAACAGTTGAAAGGGACCTCAGGAGGTCCAACCCCGTCAGGATCATGCCACTCTATACCCTTTCAGACAAATACTCGTCTAACCTGCTCTTAAAAATTTTCAAGGTTGCAGATTCTATAAGTGCACTAGGTGGCTTGTTCCAATGCTTAACCCCCCGCATAGTGAGAAAGTTATTCCAATATCCAACATAAATTCACCTTGCTACAATTTGAGACCACAGAAAGTAGGGGACAGGACTGTAGTTTATAATCTTCCTCTTTATAACCACCTTTAGGTATTTGAAGACCATTACCAAAACATCCCTCTGTCTTCTCTTCTCCAGACCAAATAATCCCAGTTCATTCAACCTTCCTCAGTAAGTCATGCTTCCTAGACCTCTAATCATTTTCATTTCTCTGTAATTTGGCCATTTATTTTTTGAAGCATGGGGACCCCAGAGTAATCCCAATGAGACCCCAGCAATCCAGGTGAGGCATCGTGATTTTATGAAAGTTTTACAAGCTTATATCTAATGCCTAAATTTAGGCCCCAGTAGTGGAGTCCCATTTGAGTAATTTCAGGCTTTCTGGAAGCAGAGGGATTCTACCTGTGTAGAGTAGCTCACAGAATAAAGGTCTAAAGAGTCAGGTTGCCAAATAAGTGCCTAAAGATATCAACAGTCATGAGCTTCCACTGAGGTTAGGGACACCTTTTTAGAAATGTGTCTCTATATTATTAAATACATATATGCAAGAAGCAAGTATTTCTTTGGGTATATCTTTTACTATGTAGGTGGTCCTCAGACCTGAAGAAGAATGTCTTGCATTTGAAAACTTGTCTAACTCTATCCAAACTGCATAATTGTTCCAATTCAGGTCTGAGGGAGAATGTCTTACATTCAAGTTTGTCTAACTCTATCCCAACTACAGTTGGACAATAAAAGCTATTATCCTTGCCTCTTGCATAATTTCTGGACAATCACAGCTACAACATCACTCTTACACTAAATACATAAATAGGGACCTACCAAAATCATGATTTGGTAATTTTTATGGAAACTGCAAATTTGTGAAAAATCCTAGCCTCTGCAAAAAAGCATGGGGACCACAAAAAAGCAGGAAAACAGGAAGAAAAAAAAGGGAGCTGCAAACAGAGATGGGAAGCTCTGGCATCCTGAAGCATGGGAGGGAAGGAGAGGGATGAGGAGGCAGAGATTTTCGCAGCAGAGTGAGGAACCCCCCCCCCCCACCTCTGATTGGCTGAGGGGCCCTGGAAGTCCTGCCCCTCTGCAGAGATTGACAGGTGACCATCTGTCAATCTCTGGGGAGGAGCAGGACTTGCAGGGCCCCTCGGCCAATCAGAGGCGTAGGTGGGTTGCCATATTCTGCTGTGAAAATGGTGGTTGACACTGCACCAAGACTGCAAAATCCAGAGACAGCCTCTGTGAATTAACCTCCTACACATAAATACTAAATGCATATTGTGGCAGAGTGGCTGGGGAGAAGGGAAGGAGAACCCCCATCCCTTACCTGCAGTGCATCCATCCTCCTGGATAGCGGTTCCCTCTGGAAGCTGAGCAAGCTGAGCTGGGGCTGTTCCCCGCACCTGACCATGCTGGAGAGACTGGTCCAATCAGAGGCTGGGGGCAGAGTCACTTGCTGGTGCATCCAGGCTCAGAGTTTGGTGATGGCCAGAAACCCATGTCAGCCCTAATGACGAGCAACTGACTGGCTGCAACAGATCCAGTTACCCCTCAGCAGGGGCTATGGGCCACAACTGTGCAGTGGCAGCAGACACCAAGGGGAAAGGAGGGGAAGCCCCTGGAAGTGAGACACAGGGGGAGCAGAGCACAGAGAATGTGAAACAGTGGATGGGTGAGGAGCAGCTGAGCTGCTCACTTTTTGTTGTGTATATTGAGAACAGGCCTTTAGGGATAGCCAGGGCAAAGTCCAGTGCCTTCAGCTCTGAGGCTAAGCATGAATGAGACTCAGATGGATGTTAACTGACTGTGGAATCTGTATAGGGATTAGAGATGATATGGAGTATTTACAATCAGAGGTTTGAGGCGGTAGTGTAGGAGCTGGAGGAGGTCCCATTTTGGCCCCTAAGGCCCCATAACTGACTTAGAAGGTCAGCTGTATCCAAGACTGGTGGTACTAGTGGTTCCCCTTTGAGGAGAGGGACGGTTCCTGGATTAAACATCACCTCCTGAAACATTCCATCAAAGTTGTGGCAGATTCATAGATTCAGAGATTGTTAGGAGCTGGAAGGGATCTTGCAGATCATCAAGTCCAGCCCCACCACTCTAAGCAGGAAGACAACTGGAGTTAGGTAGCCCCAGTAAGGTGACTGCCTAGCCTCCTCTTGAAAACTCCAGGGTAGGTGAATGCACCACCTCTGGAGGGAATTTATTCCATAGTCTGGACATCCTAATTGTGAAGGAGTTTTTCCTGGTATTAAGCCTGAAGTAGCCTTCCAGGAGTTTGTATCCATTGGTCCTGGTCTTCTCTGGGAGTGCCCTAGTGAACAGTTGTTCACTGAGCTCCTGATGCATTCCTCTGATATAGCAGTTAGTTGTTATCAAGTCTCCTTCTCTCAACCTTCTCTTCTTTAGGATAAGGAGGCCCAGGTCCCTCAGCCTTTCCCTGTATGTCTTGCCTTGCAAGTCCCTGTTCATATGGGTGGCTCTTTCCTGGACCCTCTCAAGTTTTTTCACATCCTTATTGAAGTGCGGCGCCCAGAACTGGACACAGTACTTCAACTGCGGTCTCACCAGTGCTGAGTACAGTGGGAGTATCACTTCCTCAGTTTTACAAAAGATGCGTCAGTTGATGCATGCCAGTGTGTTATTTGCCCTACTGACCACTGCCTCACACTGATGGCTCATATTCATGTGAAGGACAATCATTACCCCTGGGTCCCTTTCGCCCATGGTGCAAGTCAAGCTGTCACCACCGAGCCTGCATGTATGTTGAGGGTTGTTTGCCCCCAGATGGAGCACCTTACACTTGGAAGTGTTAAACTTTATCTGGTTTCAGTCTGCCCAACTCTTGAACCTGTCCAGGTCCACCTGTATCTGCATCCTATGTTCTGATGTGACCACATTGCCCCATAACTTGGTGTCATCTGCGAACTTGGCCAGCAAGCTTTTTGCTCCCGCATCCAAATCATTGATAAAGATGTTGAAAAGCACTAGTCCAAGCATGGACCCCTGAGGGACACCACTGGCCACTTCAAGCCAGGACGACACAGATTCATTCATGAGAATTCTCTGAGTCCTACCCCGTAGCCAGCTTCTCACCCACTGAATCATGAAGCAGCTGAGCCCACAATCTTACAGTTTTCACACAAAGATATCTTGGGATACTAGATCAAAAGCCTTTTGGATGTCTAGGTATATAATGTATAGGTATAGATGTATAGATAATGGCTAGATGAACACCTTTCATCTGAAGTACTCTTTCCTGCCATGGCAGGGAGTCGGACATGATGATCTGCTCAGGTCCCTTCTGACCCTACCAACTGTGAAACTATGAAATTATGTCTACCACATCTCTTGTGTCCAGGTGGTAAGAGACCTGGTCGTAGAAGGAGATGAGATTGGTTAAGATGAGACCTACCTGGGACAAAGCCATGCTGGCTGTCTGAATCTTACCTTCTGCAAGTGTATCACACATAGATTCTTTAATGAGCTTTTCCAGGATTTTCCCTGGGATAGAGGTTAGGCTGACTGGCCTATAGTTGCCCAGGTCCTCCCTCTTCCCCTTATTGAAGATGGGCACAATATTGGCCCTCTTTCAATGCTCAGGTATTTCCCCTGTGCGCCTTGAATTCTGGAAGAGCTTTGCCAGGGGTTCTGTGATGACCTCATCCAGCTCCTTCAGCACTCTCAGATGAAGTCCATCCAGTCCTGCTAACTTATAAATGTCTAGCTTTTCTAATTGGTATTGTACCGACTCAGCTTCCACAGTGGGGAGGCTATCAGTCCCGGCATGCCCCCTATGACCCTTACCTCACTTGACTTTCCTCTTGGTCCACTGAAATACCAAAGCAAAGTGGGCATTCAGGATTTCAGTTTTTTCCTGAATGTCAGTTACCAGCTGTCCTGAGGTGTTAAGCAGGGGTCCCATACTTCCATATTTTGAAGAAAATGAGCTATTTTTAAATGATTTTTAGAAGTGAATTAAAACGGATTTACAGAGACATTCCAATGTGTTGAAATTGATGCTTTCAGATTCCTCCCTTCTTGAATCAAATTATATATAAAACCTTTCCTGTCCATCCCTTTTTCTACATGTGCTGACCACTGTTATATAGTCCTCCTTGAGGTGAGACTGTTAGGATCGGAACTCCCCAGCTTTGGGGGCAGGATATACTGGGCC
>NW_005842207.1:708898-741133 GCF_000455745.1 Alligator sinensis | reverse complement strand
GGCGCCTGCCATAGGCTACCGAGATGTCATCCCCTATGCTGGGAAGGCAGTGATGACTTGGTGACACATATAATATAATATAATATAATATAATATAAGCATCCTTATGATAAATTCTGGGTCTGTATCTAACTCATGTTATTCCTAGAATTAACATTTTTTTTTAACCTAAGGCTCCCTGATTTCACAGAATCATTAACTATCTGATCTTATTTTAGATCTAAATTTGGCAGTTGCCCACAGGGCTTATCTCTCCTTTTATTATTGCAAATTATTTGCCACAACAAGGCTAACTCTTGAAACTGAAGTACTAAAAACTGTGATTTATATTAAAGACATTAACTGATATCCACTGATGCTTTTCTGCACTGCCTTTCGTTTGGGTTTTAGTCACACATTCGTCTAGGTGCCAGCAGCTGAAGATATATGATTAATGTCTATCCACACTGCCCACTACAAAGTAGTGTGATGATGCCCAAACTATCTTCAGGACTGGAAGCAGTCTAGCTGTAGTGGTGCTGAGTTCCACTTCGCCACATTTACCCTGCCAGCTACTTTAAAGCTAACTCTGGTTTCTCTGTACTGTAGAATTTGTCTTTACTATACAGTATGCCTAAGTATAGACATTAAAAA
Source organism: Alligator sinensis (assembly GCF_000455745.1). Classification (NCBI taxonomy): domain Eukaryota; kingdom Metazoa; phylum Chordata; order Crocodylia; family Alligatoridae; genus Alligator; species Alligator sinensis. Next base: position 740,500 of record NW_005842207.1, on the reverse strand, counting down.
ATCCTGAGGCAGAATTGATCCAATCTACACAGGTTTCTCTAAGCTGCAGAGATTGGATTGGGAGTGAATGGAACTCACATTTCCCCTTCAATGTGCGTATAACAAAAGACCCCCCACTTCTCTTGTCAGGAAGCACCATTTTTTCCCCTGTTAGATTATATTTTAAATTATATTCATATATTGCATTCATTTCTGTATTCTATTTTATTATGCATTTCTGTATTTTTTTGTTCATGTATTCCCTCTACATTTTTCCCATGGAATCTTGTGTCTAACATTTTATTTATGCTTTATGGGTTTTTTCATATTCTTTAAGTTAGATAACCCTTGTAATATCAAAACTGTAGCTTTAAAAACTCATTGAATTGTATCACCTTTGCAATGTTCTGGGCAATCCCCTGAGTGAATGCGAGTATGTATGAGTCAGTAAGTAATTGAATGACAAGCAAGGAAAACAAAGCAAAAGCCTCTAGTTGTTAATTGACAATAGCCTAGCCAGAGGAACTTATCATTACAAAACTCTACTCTACAAGCCATTTTAAGCTAATCAAGCCAAAGAACTGATTCCTGGAACCTGCAAGACATAGCCATTGAGTCCATCAAGTCAAGGGTGGACTCCAAAAACTGCACCATCCGGCAAAACCCCCAGTGACTGTGACTGACAGCTGTCATGCACTACTCAAGACCCACATGGGACAGTGACCTCCAGATTGGGCAGCCAAGATGATGCTGTGGAATCACAGAAGTCTGCCAGAGAGGGATAAAAGGCAGTGAAGCATGACCCTCAGTGGTGCCTTCTTTCTTCGACCAGCACCAGAACCTACTGACCAGAAGGACAAGTTGGTCACCCCCTTCTGGAGAACACATCGCTTTGGAGGAAGCTTCAACTAGCCATCGATAGCAGACTCCAGTGCCTCAGATAGGTAGATATACTAACGCCAGTGCTCTCACAATCACTACAGCAGCTACTATATAGGTTTGAATGAGTGAGTGCATGTGTATGTGTAAGAGACCGATATCCCTTTTGGGTCCAATCCTGTGAAGGGTATAATAGTTGCACACCCCCATACAATAAACTTGATATTGGAGATCCTGCGAGTTGGTCTTAATCACCAATATGGGGAGGCAGGCAGATGCTTGCAGTGGCTGAGGCCCGAAGGCTGGAGGTGCTCTTGCATGCCTCCCAGCCTGCCAGAGATCCTAAGGACAGCCAAGTGGGAGCCATCCCTTGGCTGTCAGGCATATGCCTCCCCGCACTGCCCTGTCACGTGGCAGGAAACTCTCAACTGCAAGCAGCCAGTAGAGAGAGACATGCTTACCCCTGCTTGGTGGCATGGGGGTCCCTGGGCTTTGTCCAGTGTGGGGGCATGGAAGTCCACTCCAGGCAGGACATAGGCAAGGGAGGGAGAGGACTTATGAGCTGCTATGGGGAGGTAGTGCCAGCAGCACACCCTGCTTTCCCAGCTGGGTTGGTGGGGCACAGGGTGTCCCTCCTTGATGGCTAGAAATTTATATTTAAAGGGTTGCTTTTCAGAATTGGTTTATAGGTAAAGTAGATCTGTATTAGAACAATTGCCCAGGGGAATGGCAAGGGATTAATTGGTTTCTAACAGTCTGTTTGTGACAAAGTTTCTTTCATGGTTCCCTGTGTCTGGAGTGGGCATAAACAGGCTGGGAAATTTGCACAGTGTACCCATTACAGAGATAAAGGACTCTGCAGCATTGGTACCAGGTCACAGTGCCTGAGTGCAGAGCCCTTGGGATTTCTGGGTTTGGTGGATGGACCAAATTAAGAGGCCAGGGCATGCCCAAATTAAGACACCAGTTAATGACCAAATTAAGATATGTGCATGTGATGGGTTTGTTGAAATAAAGGAATATGCTGACAGAACAGAACAAGGACAGTATGACGACCGCAGGGAAACCAATCAACAGTACCTGGAGACAAAGAATCATCAGGAAGGGAAAAGAATACAAAAGGAGGGATTTCAGAGCAGCAAAGGGTCCCCGAGGTGGGAACTGGAGGCCACCATGGACAGAGGGCACATGACCAACCCATCTCACCCCCCCCACTTTGGGGGTGGGCCTTGGTCCTCAACCTCCAGGCTGCTGACTGGCTTGCATACCTTCCCTGTGACAATCCTAGGACTGGCAGATATTAGAACTGGGGTGGGGGGGTTATTTTGTTTGCCTTGCCTGCATTATTCTTATCTGTTATCACTGTGTATCAATAAAATTTGCCTATTATCGAATAGAAGAAGTCATGGTTGGTCTGAGGATTTGGGCCAACCCAGAATAAGGTATCTGGGTCATAAATCCAGTGCCAACACCTTCCCCTGTCCTGAGCCCCAGGACTGTGTGCTGAAGAAACTCTGGAAAGGGCTCAGACGATTCTCCCCTGAGCCAGTGCCAAGTACCTGGCTGAAGCTACTTCCTCCCATGCAGCCATAGAGCTCTGGTCCCTTGTGGGAGGGGGGAAGCCATGCCTGGCAGGGGGGGCACAATTCCAGTGTGGAAACAGGGGCCACTGCTCAGGGAGCCAAGTGAGCCCCACCCGGCCCTGCCTGCTGCCAGAACCAACAACTGGCTTGGCTTAGGTGTGTCTGTTTTCTAGGGGTGAGGGAGGAGTGGCTGCCAGCTCAGCCTGGCACTCCCCCCCCGCCCCCTGCCAAATCTCAGCACTAGAATTACCCACCACCAGGTGCTGTAGCCACAAGGACATGGCTGCCCTCCCTGCCCACCCACCAGGGACTGGAGATCTGCAGCTGCATGGGAGGAAGCAGTTTCAGCCAGAAACTTGGTGCTGGCTCAGTGGTGGGGGGAATCCTCCAAACCCTTTCTGGATCCAGTCCAGCACATGATCCTGGATCTTAGGACAGGGGAGGGACACTCTGCTCTACTGACCTGGCTGGGAATGCGGGGTGCACTGTTGGCACTGCCATCCCCTAGTAGCTCACCAGCCCTGTTTCTTCCACCCACCCCGTCCTGCCTGCAACTGATGGAGAACTTATGGGTGAGGCCAGCTAGGTGCTCAACTGGAGCAGTTAAGCCATGGCTCCCTGCAAGGGCAGCCAGCAGGGACTTGCAAAGTCCCCTGGGATACTGGCAGACAATGACCTATCTTGATTCACAAGTGGAGTTGAAACTGACATTCGATAGATAGATGTAACTTAGATGAAGCAAGTCTGATATTACATTGATCCAGGTCTATTTTAGATGAGCATCTGCCATCTTTAAAGCAGTCTATGTACCTCAAACTTCTGTTCTGTTATGGGTCTAGAGCAGTTTCTGACCACCTAAATCAGAAAAAAGTGTATTGCCTGTGCCTGGCCTATATGTCTTGAATAGCCATCACATGCAAAATGCTATTAATCTAGATTTCAAGATGAAGGGGGAATGAACTTATTTGAAAAGTTTTGTTTGAAATGTACTCATCTGCTTGTTTTGTTTGGTTCCATTTTGCTTTAAGTTGTGATTTCTACCGTATAGCTGCATTCTATTTTTGAAATGACCTGAGATAATAATTTTAATTTCTCTCTTCTAGAGATTTGCAATTAAACTTTAAATATGAATATTCCTACTACTAGATTCTTTGCTAGTGTAAATTAGTGTGGCTTCTCCTAAGCCAATGAAGCAATGTAAGTTTACCTGAAATGAAGATCTAGTTGTTACTTTTAGCACTGTGCTGTGTTCTAAGATGTTTCAGATGTTTCTTTTCCATAGAACAATGTCAAATAAAATTTTTATTTTGCCCTGTAATAAAGAGCATATAATAATACACAGGAAAAAGATGTTAGATGTCAGGGACTTGGGTCATGTCTTTAAAACAACTCATGAAATTATTGAATGGAGGTAGCTTTACTATGGACCGAAGTTTTGGTTCTCTGAAGCATTAGTGTCTTCTGTAAAGGAACTTCTAGTTTATGGGAAAAACATGCTTGATAGAGGCATATTCATTTTACCATAAGCAATCTGTGGCAGAACAAAAGTTCTGAAGTAAAAAATATTTGCTAAACTTAATAAAATGTCTAAAGTGCTTTTTCCCAGCAAGCCCTAAATGTTGCCTTTTAAGAATAATGCAGTCAATAAATTTGAAGAGAACAGCCATGAAAATTATTAACTGCTCCTATTGAAATCTAGGAAAATAAACCCAAAGAAAGATCAACTTGCCAAAATAATTCAGAATTTTGCAGAAAATGATTTTCCTTACAGTAGAGCACCTGGACTCCTTCCAGCACAAATGGACATCAGTAACAGAATACTTTGGGAGTGCTGGTATGGATGACATTCTCCATTTCCATAATGTTTTATGGATTATAGACTTTAAGAAACTGTAAAGCACTAATAGAAAAAGCTAAATTAATGGTAAATTTAGGATAAATGGTCCATTTTTGTATAGTTTAACAACATAATGTGCTGAAACTATTACATGTGTAAATGTTAGTATCTATAATAATAATTGGCTGATTCTGTTTGTCTGGATCACTCTAATTGGTTATCTTGGCAACCAATCACAATGCTTACTGAAACAACCAATCAGAGTGCTCTGGACAGACAGAATAAGTATGTTATTATAGATCCTGAGGCATTTCAAACAGATATGCAGGCAAGTCAGAGCTAGAATGAAGCACCAGGGCCCCCCACTGCAGAGTGGGAAAGTTCTGCCGAAGAGGAAAAAAAAGTGGTGAGGGGCCCGATCTTTTTTTCTTTCTCTGAGCCTGCCTACTTCTCCCACAGCCAGGGAGCTAGCTGCCAGTGGGCCCTGAGTTGTGGGGGCCCATGGTGCTTCCCTCTGCAGTTGTGGCACCCCTAGGACCATCCAGGCAGGGTACCAGCAGGTGGGTGCTGCCTGGGGAGTGCCGCCACCATGGAGGGAAGCACTGGGGTCCCCCACAGCTCAGGGGCTGTGCAACCCACCAGCAGCTCGCTCCCTGGCTGTGGGAGGCAGGCTCTGGGAGGGAAAAAAAAAAAGATCAGACTCCTTGCCAATTTTTTTTCCCCTTGGTGGAACCTGCCTGAGCGAGCTGCCACTGAGTTGTGCAGCCCCTGAGCTGTAAGGGTGCCCAGTGCTTTCCTCTACAGCAGTGGTGCCCCCTGAGGCCACCTGGGTGGGATGTTAGCTGTGCAGGTGCAGCCCCAGATTGCAGGCAACACCTGCCAGATCCAACAATACACTGGGCACAGGAAGCCTGGATGTGCTTCCAGTGCCCTGTGTGCCATCCTTGCCACCTTCCCACTGCCTGGGAGTGCCTGGGAATGGGATGGCTGCCCCAGGAGGGCAGCTGGGTGTGCTGGCAACTGGAGAAGGTGTCAGGGACAGTGCATGGGGCACTGAAAGTCCTCCAAGCCTGAGCTTCCCCGAGCATGCCTGGGCTTCCAGTGCCCTGTGCACTGTCCCCACTGCCTTTTCCGGATAGGGCCTTTGTGCAGATGAGGAATATCACTGTAATTTGTTATGTAACAAACTAAAATACATGGGATGTGCTTTAGTTTGCTACATAAAAAAGTAATTTAAATTGAAATATGCTGCCAAACATGTACACTGTTACAAAATTTAATCATAACATGCTGCCAAACATGTACACTATTACGCAATGAAATCATTAAAAAGGCCAATTAAACTACTAAAAGAGGCAATTTCCTCATGTGTACAAGGGCTCTTTGTCACGTGTCAAGGGCCCTCTTATTCTATGACTATAAACAAGCCACAAGGTCAGACTTTTGACAAAATATGTGTTTATATTCCTAAGCCTGTGTTTATGCATGGACAGCTTTATGTAGCCTTTTCAAGGGTGAGAAGTTTTGATTCTGTTAAAGTATTTGGTCAAAGGATAACTAAAAATTCTGTATTTAAAGAAATACTTTTGCAATAAAAATAATCATAAATATTTTGTGGGTTTCAGCTAAATAGTAGGTAAGGTATTAAATATTAGGTAAGGAGAAAAGATCAGTATACATGTGTTTAATAAATGAAAGGGGTCTTTTGCAAGTGGTTTTAAAGATTTTCAGTATATGTAATTATTAATAAATGTATTCATTTAATCTGAAAAGAGTATTCTGTCTTAGTTTTGAGAATTTGATAGTATTATATAAAGCTTTGTGTTTCTTGAGACAGCTCTGAAATATACTTTGATACTTAAGACTCAAATAAATGTTTGTCATTAAGTTGATGATACAATGATTGTAGGAGGGCCATGTGATTGGAGGGGGGTGGTATGCAAGAGACCCTGTGAAGGGCAGAGTGTGTGAGTTCTATGTTAGAGAATGTACAAGGGGTAGAGTTTGGCCCAGCCATGTGCCAGAGCTACTACCAACTTGTGATGCCATCTGCAAGGCATGGGACACTGTAAGGGGAGGTCAGAGCTGTATATAATGCCCTTGGCATTGGGGTACTAAATGGTCAGCCTCCCACACATTACATCCATTTTATTAACTAGCAAGTAGTGGCAGACGAGGCAGGGCCACTGTTAAGATCTGGGCCTGAGTTGGCCCCCTGTCACAGTCTGCATGGGCAACAGTTGTAAATAATCTGAAACCATATGGTCTCAAATGACCATATACACTACATAACTTCCTTGAAGTCAGTATGACTGAGAGTTCTCAGCCCTATGGAGAATCAGATAATAAATTACCTTATAACATGATCAAATTATTATTTTTTAAAATTAGGCATTTGCTATCATTTCAGATTGCACTCTGTCTAGGGCAAGAGTCCACATCTACAAAAAGAGTAGTATAAAGTATCTCCCAAAAGTCATTTTTGAACTATCTGCGGCTCGTTATAATACTTACATTCAGTCTACATGCATCTCTAGAGGAGCAAGCCATCTGTAAAATGTTAGTTAGATTAGAAGATACAGATCTAGTTTTTTACCAGACCAGAGCCAATGAACATGACTTTGTATTTCTTTTGATCTTATATTTTCTTCAAAAAGGGCAAAAACCCAAATAAAAGTCACCACAAAATCAATCCAAGCCAGAATGCAGTCTTGAAACTACCAGACTCTCTTTTTGATTAGGGGCTTCACTGCTGATAGAATTTCCCTGCTCACCATGTACATCCTAGTGGTGATTCAAATTCTTCTGCAGAAATGAACTTGAAAGAGGATAAGTTATGCTTGCAATCATTTTACAAGCAGGAGGAATACCAAAAAGGGAATGGGAACTTTGTCAGAACTCATGGATGTGGCCTTTCTCATCTATTTCAACTGAAATACAGACTGAATTCATTTAAATAACTAGGGTAATTGATATGGAAAATTGCAGGCAATCAGAATTCTTATGAAAATCTAAGGCAGCCAGATTTGAGCACACTAAACACATTCACATTGCTTGTTCGCATTACACTTAAACTCTCATGGTCTTGCTTTGCCATTCATCTTACTCTCGTAGTGTTTTGTATTTGAAAACAAAATTGAATTTGATTTGTAAAATAAAAATTAACCCCAATGACAAAAGCAAGCTGTTTAGAAGTTACCATTATATAGTGTTGGAGTGGATGCTCTTTCCTCTGTAGAGATTGAAAGATGCATACCCTCGGTTCAGTTCAGTGTCCTGCACTTCTGGGGCGTGACCAGATGAGGGTTCATGTGCCTGTTCTGGTGTCTCAAAGCAGTCTGAGATGCCACAAGAGGAACACTGGTAATGGAAAAATGTTCCCTGTGCTGCATATTTGCAGCACAGGCTCTAAATTTGATATCTGGAAACCCAGGTATCAAAAAAGCCCCAAACTGCAGGAAAAAAAGCAGTGCAGGGCACAGTCCAGGAATGTATCCTAAGGCAACCAGGGGCTGGATCCTCCAGCGAGATGCTCTGACATCCTGCTAGAGTGTGTCTCTTTGCCCCAGCCTTAGCGTGCTGGGGCAAACAGGAGCAGGGCAAGGCTGTGGCATGACCCAAACCCAGGCGTCATCCCAGGAAAGTAAGGAAAGGGGGTGGGGGATTGTGGGTGTGGGGAAGGGCTGCCACACACCCCCTGTAGTGCTGGCAGCAGCAGCCAGGTGGGCCATTGGGACCATGGCCTGGCTGCAGGCACAGCCATGCAGTGATGCCTGACCTGGGGTCTGTACATGCTGAATGGGCCTGACCCAACCCGGCCTGGCCTGTATGACTTTGGACAGGACCAGGATGGCCACCCACAGGTCCTGTCCAAAACCGTGCACTAGCAGGGCAGGATGGGCTGGGTTGGGTCTGGTTTAGTGTCCATTTGGCATGTACAGTGCTGTGCTGCCATGGGACTGTGCCTCCAGCCAGGCCATGGCTCTGATGGCCTAGCTAGCTGCTGCTGCCAGAACCACAGGGGGTCCTTGGGGACCTTGGGGGTCCTTGGTGGTGGTCCCCCTCAAGCCCCCACAGACCCCCACATCCCTTACACACACCTAGCCACACACCCCACAACCCCCCACAGCCCACACACCCACCCAAAAACTGCTTCCCACCCCCCTCCTGCAAACCTCACATCCCCCCACATCTCACACCTAGTGTGCTCAGCTGCCAGACAGGATGGGACCTGCTGGTGAGAGCTATGGCTGCAAGGACATCTGTCCCCACATCCTGGTTAGTGAAAGGTTCAGGGAGATTTTTTTTTAATTAAAAAACAAAAGCAAATACCAAAGCATATAGCTATTTAGAATTTATTCTATTATGATTTTAGAAGAACTGGTAGGCTTCCAAATCACTTTAAAATTATAAATATGACCATTGTCCATGACCATACTCTGCTCTTTGGAGAGAGAGAGGCAGCAAGCTGCTGGGAAGGGACAACCTCCACCTCTCTCCGTAGGGGAGGATGCTCTTCTTAGCCAGACTGGCTGATCTCCTCCACCAGGCTTTAAACTAAGCCCGCTGGGGGATAGGGGGACTACTGCCACCACTGGCCTGCTGAAAAACCCTTGCAAAGCCAGCAGGCCAAGGCACTTAAGGGATCCCGCCCCAGCCCCAGCCCTGGAACAAAATGTAGGCAAGGCAAGGGCCCCCACAGGGACACTTGCATGCCTATACACAAATGCTCCCTGTCCTCAGATGTGGATGCTTTACCCCCGAGTTTGGTGTCAGCAGCAAACTTGGCCAGTCCGCTTCTGACACCAATGTCCACATCATTGATGAAGATGTTAGTATTATAGGCCCTAGGACAGAGCCTTGAGGGACCCCACTGGTGACTGCGCACCAAGACGATTGGCTCCCATCAACCACCACCTGAGAGGGCTGGTGCCCCCTCTGACAGTGAGCACTCTGGCTGGTGGGGGGCACGGAGAGTGCTAGTATCCCTCTGAAATTAGCTTCACCAATGGCACTTCTGCCACTGCTGTCCCACGAGTGCACTTGGTGACCGGCCGCTGAGGGACCACCTCCCCCCAGTCGCCAGCTGGCTGCTGGTGGAACCCCCCCCATCACTGGCTGGCCACTGGGGGACCCCCTGGTTGTGCCTCGCTGAAGCCCCCCCCAGACTCGGGAGGCACCAGTCACCCATTCAGGCATGTGTGCTGAGGCACAGATCCCTGGCACAAATTTGTGCTGCTCCTATTTGAGTTGTTGCAAGCACACATGACTGCATGTGTTGGATGAGCCCCTCCAGTCCTTTACACTAATGCACAGTGTCTGTAAAATGCTCCCATTCAGATAAGGGAGGATTTTGATCTTCCTGCATGGTGTAAATGTCTCTGCAAAGCACAAAGGGTGATGGTGACTAGCATCCTTGTACAATAAAGAGCCTCTGGTTTGGAGGAATATTTTAGTCCATGATGTAGCCCCCTGACATGGTACTGATTGCACAGAAAGGGTTGTAAAATAACTTTAAGCTGACAGGTGAGGATTTAGCTCCCTGCCTGCTTGTAGAAAACCTCAAGGACAAAAATCCATTTCTGGCAGCATCCCTTACTAAAGAATGAATGAAGTACAGAGAGAGATAGGATTCAGAGGGCAACCATTAGTCGGGAAAAGGTAGCTAAATGACAGAGCTATAAGACTGCTCTGCACATCTCCCCATCATTAACAAGTTCTTCTCCACATCATTTCTGTCCCTGTTGCTGCAAGACTTATTTCTAGTGTCAGTTTTGTTTAATTTTATTTCAGTTCTTAATTCTACAACATCCTCAGAAATCAGGAGGGTAACTGCACATTGATCTCTAGGGGCTCCTATAGAATTGCAGCAAAGCTGCTCCAATATGCTCTAAATCCCATGCGTTAGAGCACAGAAATTAATGCACGCCAGCAGCCTTCAGCACCACATGTATCAACATCCCCATGCTGAAAAATGGCAGTGGGGCGCTTTAAATTAAAACTCGTTTGATGAGCTTTAGTTCAAAGTGCCTCGCCGTCATTTTTCAGCACAGGGATGCTGATACGCGTGATGCTCAGGTACTTTTAATTAGCACAGCTCGCTAATTTAAGTGCCCCCGCACCCTCCTCCCACCTCCCAGAGCACAACAATAAATGCCCTAGGCCCATCCCTTTGTTAACTGCTTTCACTGACATACTGGCAAAGGATTCAAGGTCAGATCGGGATCCACTCTTCTCTTTTTGTGTATACCATGGAATTAAAAATGTCTACATCTCTCCAGCTGGTATAGAATCTCTATAGTTGGCTTCAGTGTCACTGCTGAAGCATGTGGGAAGGAAGAGGAATGGCTGGAACATACTTCACTACAGATCTCTTTGTCTGAAGTCCTTACCAGTAGGCACTGTTCGTGGCAGTTCCCATGCTGCCCTGAGAAATGCTGGGACAGAAAGTACATATGACCAAATCTATGGATAAAGAAATGTAACTAGCTCCTACACACTGTCCTTAGCTCTGGTATGCAAGAGGGGGTTATTTGTAATATTAGATATGGACCACTATGGATAATTACAGCTTAGTATAAAGGCCACATGGCTAGAAACAATCCAATGAGATAAAAGAGTCGTGCGATTGCATTTGGATGCACAGTACATATTTATACCAATATGTAAGTCCACCTGCCCCTCATTGAGGCCTTTGAAGTAACATGTGAAGTTAAATGTGAAACTACCATGTAGGTGCATTAATCAAAGAGGAGCATAGAACTGGAAGGGGATTCAAGACCATTCAGTACTCTCCCCAGTTTTAAAAATGTAGATCTACCTTGAACTAAAAATGTGTAAAAATGGCACAGTGGAGTTTGGAGTTTGGAGTCCTTTAGTCTCACAAGAGTACAAATCCATTTGTTCAGCTACAGATAGAATAATGGCATTTCTAACTACCAGACATGCCAGCTAGAAAAGTGGAAGATATGGAAATCTATGTTCTCTGGTGCTTATATACCACTGTAAATAATAATGCCTTTGAGGGGAATTCACTCTAGTGTGCCTTCTGAGGTGGTGCAACTCTACTCAAAGATATGGTTTACAACTATACTCATTTGACCTTGCATAACAAAGAAGAAAGGAAATGCCACAACTCAGCCTCATTCGAGGCTATGTAATAAGTTTGATAAGCCTACGAAATGACCTTAAGAGAAGGACAGTTTCATCTGATTCTGAAATTCCATAAACCATAGTACTGAGAGCAATGAAGTACAGAGAGAAGTGCAGCTCATTTGTTCAGTGTGAAGTGAATCTGAAAATATCTATAAATCCTTTGTCTTTGCCAAAGATGGAGATAAAAATTGTTGCCAAAAAACAACACCACTGAAATAACAGCACCCACCCTGTGGAACAGAGATCCATACTTAGCCTTAAAAACAACAATGCTATGATCATATAACAGGCTGATGAGGGCAGTGTCACTGTTGTCATGGATAAAACAGCATACATACAAGAAGCTGAGACACAGATTCCCAACATGGAGCTTTCCAAACTCCTGACCAAGGATCCCATGGCTCAATACCAGAAGAAACTAGACAAACTTTTAAAGAAGCTACCTCTGGAAACACAAATGATTACTGTTTCTACCTCCAAGGAGCCCACATCAGGCAACTTATATTTATTATCCAAGATCCACAAACCCAGCAACCCAGGACATCCCATTGTCTCTGACATTAGCACCACAGGCTCTGTGGCCTCAGCAGGGGGTACCACCCCTGCAGTTTTGACCCCGCTATGGCTTAACACATACACATGACATAAGTTTTGCTTTCAAGACTTTGAGGTGCAGTTTCCCCAAAACCCCTGCACCTATCTCCTTGAACCTTAGCAGGCTTCCTGCTCTCAGAAGGGGCTACCATTCCTGCATGTTTCATCAAAATCAGGCCAGAAATAACAAAGTTATAGGCTGTTTTGAGCTTCCCCATTATAGCCTATGTCAAAACAGCATCGAAACAGGAAAACTATTTCAATGAAATGAAACGGAACACCAGTTTTGAATCAAAACAAAATTTGAAATGAAATGCTGTTCCATCAAAACATCGAAATGCAAATTGAAATGGAACGGTGCCATTTCACACAGCCCTAATATATATGTCCTATATGCCATCACCTGCTTACAGTGTTCCTCTGCTGTCTACATTGGACAGATAAGGCCATCCCTATATACAAGAATGAATGAATACTCATCTGACATAATTTTCAGAAAGATTCACAAGTGTGCAGAGAACACTTTAAACCACCTGGACCTTCCATTGCTGACTTCACAATGGCAGTTTTTAGACAACAAAACTTTAAAAATGAACTAGAATGAGAAACTGCAGAACAAGACACAGGCTAAATTATGTTATGTATGGTCTAAAGACTTTAAACCTGGCTTGTCCAACATACAGCCCGTGGGCCGCCATGAGGTCCGCCAAGCCATTTTCTGAGGTCCCAGGTGCTGCAACGGGAAATGAAAGTAAACACTGTTTACTTTTGTTCCCACCCCTTGTCCCTCCCCCAGCTCCTCAGCAGCTTCCTAATGGCTGCTGAAGGGCTGGGGAAGGGACAAGGTTCCCACACACAGCCAGCAGCACCCCATGGTGGGACCCGGGCACACATGCACTCCCTGGTGCCCAGACAACTTACCAGGCATCCTTGAAAGCAGGAGGAGGCGGTGGCGTGGGGCCAGAGCTGGGGCTTAGTGGTGGAGCCACGCAGGGCCAAGGTGGGAGCAGGGGACAGCGCGGGCACACATGGCTGCCGGGGCAGCAAGGTGGGTGGCAGCGGAGAGGAGGGTGCCTTTTCCGCACATCCCCGGGAAGCTGTGGCTGGGGGGACGAGGAGGAGCCAGACTGGGGCTCCCACACATGGCAGCAGCTCTCCCCACCCTGCTGTGCTCCATGCCCTACTGCAGCTGCGGGCATGCCCAGCTGAGCTGCAAGTCTCTCTCACAGCCTCTCGGATGCACTGAGGAGCCCCCGCTCCCTCCTCCCTCCCTGCCCACCCGCCCCCTGCAAGGCAGTGAGCAGCGGAGGCTGCAAAGCACCATGCAGGTGCCTCCCACCAAGATACATCCCTCCACCTTTGATTAGTTTCCACTCTGGCTGATATCTTTTCCACATTTGATCTGTCAACTTGCATTATGCTTCTTTCATTATGAATTATGCAAAAGTGATTATTTTAGTCAAGTGTTTGCCATTATTTCATTGTTGCTTTTATATTATTTTTATTTTGGATTTTAAACCACATTTCCAAACCCATTTCATTGTCACTTCCTGCAACTTCATTGGTGTCAAAGGTCACGTGACATCACTTCCTGATGTGATACCACTTCCTGTGAGGTCTTTGAATATGGCTCGCCGGCCCACTGGGTGATAAAAAGTTCATGATCCGGCCCCGCATTCAAAAAGGTTGGACACCCCTGCTCTAAACCAAGACTATGGATTCTTATCCTATCATCAGGATTAGTTTTTATGAACCCTATGTCCCTCAATGACTTAACTGCTTTGGTTTTACCTCTCTCCTACTCACCTTGCCTCTTTCAGCAATGCCTCCTCTGCCTCTCCCCCCTCTGCCCCCACACACATTTCCTACCTTTTGTATTCTAATCACCACTTTCTATTTAGCAGCGGTTTCCTGCAGTCCCTTAACGCCATGTGATGAAGTAACCCTCTGCTTACGAAAGCTTACACTGTACATCTGTGATTTAGCTAATCTGTAAGGTGCTAATCTATCCTGCCTTCTGCTTGATAAGAATAACTGGAATTGTTAATCCTTAAAAAGTCTGATAAGGCTTTCATTACAAAAAAGGAACATTTTCCATGAATGGAAACATTATCCAAGGTGCACAAGCTTAGAAAGTACATGGAAACCTTTAGAAAAGCTCCATGTGAACAAACAGAGTATATTGGCTTTGGTGTTAGTAAGGAGGACACAAATAACTATCTAATAGTGGGATTTTTAAGCAAAGATTGTTCAGAAAAATAATCACTGGGCATGTCTACATGTGCAATTAATGCACATGAATAAACTCTGGAGCTTATTGCTCCGGAGTTTATTCATGCTCAGCATGTGGAGCCCAGTCAGAGCAGCCCAGGCTGGCAGGGGATCCAGGAGGGTCAGCTTGCCAGCCCAGGGCTGCTCCAACTGGACTCTACATGCTGCAGAGGGACTGGCTAAAGCACCTTCATGCCTCAGCCAGCCAGGGTAGCATTTACATGTGCATTGCTGCACATGAAAAAGCTCTGCAACAGGGTAGGACTTATATTTTCAAGTCCTAGTCTACAAAAGAGTTTATTAGTTTCGTATGTCCTAATAGGGGCACACATGTAGTCACTGAGAAGTTTACTGTGCACTCAGTTAGTCAGCTGCACAGTAAATGACGTAGATCAGCCCATTGATGTGTTAGCTGAGTTTGGAACAGACTCTTTACTTGTGATGGAAGTCTGAGTTACTGAAAATGAAAGTCAAATGATAGCACAAACTTAGGCTGAAACCAGATGCCACCTTCAAGTCACCATAATTTTTTTTATGGCAGCACAAAGTGCAAGCAAACACATAGCCCCTTTTGAAGCCAGAAATGCCTAGCATTGTGCCTGTGATGATAGGTGGTAAAAAGTTGTGCTACCTTTTTGCTTCAGCTGCCCTAGGCAGGCACTCCCAGGGCTTTAGGGGCCAGATCCTGCACACCTCAGAAATTCCCAGGGTGCGCAGGATTGGGTTGCTGAAGCCCCAGGGGTGCCTGTCCAGGTTCCCCTGCTTGTAGAAGTGTGCCCTAGGGATTCCAAGGGTGTACCTATTGTGCTGCTGTTCCCTGACTCAGGCCACACCTCTGCAAATGGGAAAACTGCAGGACAACTGTAAATTGGGAACCCCAGTTTTCCCCTATTTGCAGAGGTACATCCTGAGACAGGGCACAGAAGAATGCTCCCTTGCTGGGGAATTTTGTGGGGTGTACCTCTGCAAACTGGTATTTCCTGTTTGCAGTTGTCCCACAGGATCAGGTCCCCAAAGTCCCAGGATCAGGAGGGTCCAGACCCTGCAGGGCAACAGGTGACATCTATGTTTCCCAAAGAAGCAGGTCAGCTGTGCTGGGATTATGTCTATTTATAGCCTTAGAGTACTGCTTTTCTGTTTTTATCCAGGACCAAAAGCATCTTAAAAACCAAGAGAAGTTGAGGATTGACCCCAGGTTTTGCACTGGGAACATCTACATGTGCAAATAATTTGAGAGCAGTTTGCTCTTGAGTAAACTACTCAAAAGTAAACTCTCCTGGGCACATGTCTATACGTGCAGGGATGTGGGATCAGATTGGCTGCTCCTAGAAGAAGATTGCTCCCACTCCCTGTGGCCCTGCAACTGGCCCCATCAGCATCCAGGGGGAGCTCTAGGCTCCCCCTGGGTGCTAACCAAGGGGCTAGGAAACAGCTGTCTCCTGGCAGGGGCTGGGTCATTGCTCCTTGTCCCCAGGAGCTGCCTGCTGCCAGGGCGGGCTCCACTACCAGAGCCTGAGTGGGGACAACCTCCCCCTGCCACAGCAGCAAAGAGCTCCAAACCCCTGATCACTAATCAGTGATCACAGGGGCAGGGCAGAGAGATTTTTATCTCCCAGGTTGAGCCCCATAGTCTCCTGAGGCCAAGAGATCCTTATCTCCCAGAGCCAGCTTTGCAGTGTCAGGGCCAGTGCTGGGAGATCCTTATCTTGCAGCCAGAAGTCCAACAGTCAAGGGTCCCAGGATGGGAGATCCTTAGCACTGGAAGGAGCTGGTGTGGGGAGATGAGGATCCTTCAGCCCCACAACCGCAGAGCTGGCGCTGGGAAATAAGGGTGTCCCAGTGCTGGCACCATGACTGTGGAGCTGACACTGGGAGATAAGGATCTCCCAGCCTGGCCCAGCCCCTGTGACCATGGGACTTGGGCTGGGAGATAAGGATCTCCCAGCGCTGGCCCCATGACCGCAGAGCTGGCACTGAAAGATAAGGATCTCTTGGCCCCACGATTGTGGAGCAGGGGCTGGGAGCTCCTTGCTGCTGGAGCATTGTCTCCATCTGGGCTCAGGTGGCCGAGCCCACCCTGGCAGCAGGCAGTTCCTGTGGGCAGGGAGCAATCTTCTGCCCCCTGCTGCCTGGAGCACATTTGCTCCCATTTAGGAGTTTACATGTGTACTACTGCACAGTTATTAATCATAAGTAAATTTGCTACTTGCATTTGCAGGTACCAAATTTACTCATGATTATAGCCAATAACTGTGCAGTAAGCATCTGTGCATGTAGGTATGGATGTGTACTGTGCAGTAATTAGCTCTACTGTGCAATAGTGTTGCATGTATAGACATGCCCACTAATTACAAATTAAGTGCTGAGTATTATAAAACTGGATGACTAAAATTAGCCTCCTAAATCCAAACTTAAGCACTTAAATAAATGGCTTGAAGGGAACTGATGAGTGCAGTGCACTTTGAAAATCAAGTGACTCATTTCCAGCTAAAGATTTAAATGATTGGCTCTAGGCAGCTCTTATTTAAAATCTTGGCTCAGGAGCATGTTCTAGGCACATTTAGTATTAATGAGGTTAATGATAAGTAACTTTAGAGATCAAATGACAAATGTTGAGATTGGATCTATAAAATGCACAGAGAGGGTCATGTGATGTTCAGTTGAGACAGCCTTCTCAAAGAAGAATCAGTGTGCATTCCACTGATACGACTATGGCAGGGAGCCCTGTGGAGAAGGAAAAAGGGTTCTCATCATTTTCAGGGGTGCTTTTTAAATTGTACTTAAAACCCAAAGAAGAATCTCTGGCATGCTGTGTATTGCACTCTTCCTGTGCTGCTGTCCAGGTATTATGAATGAGGAATACTTCGAAAAGAACAGAATAAGATGGCAGAACTGAAAGGCATAGAATAACAAACCCTTTTCCAAAAGAAGACTACAGACAATACCAATCACATGAGCAAAGAAGAAAGGGGTAGTGATGGAAGTTATAATTTAGAGATGCTTGAGGGGATGATCCTGCACACTCTGGGAATTCCTACACAGGATTGGGCCCGTCAAGCCCTGGCTTTGCCACCTACAGAGGTGTGCCCTGCAGAATCTTGGTGTGCCTCCATGTAAACAGGGAAAGTTGGAGTTCCTGCTTACAGAGACCTGCCCCAGGACCTCCAGGGGCACATGTCCATAAGCAGGAAAAGCCTGTGTGGGTCCTGGGCTGGAGGCATGGGATTTAGGGAATCCCCAGTGCCCTGTGCCTCCACGCTCAGACTTGTGTGGACCCATGCCTCCATGCTGGTACCTTTTCTACATCTTATGCTGACCCTTGCTTCATGTGGAGGCATAGCTCCTGGGGAGGTGGCATAGGTGATGTGGGGTATGCCTCCATGCTTGGATCTATGCCAACCTATGCCTTCACATGAAGCATAGATCCCAACATGGAGGCACAGATTGCCAGGACTTCCCTGGGTCCTGTGCTGTTCCATACCTCCTTGCTGGGACCCATGCCACCCTGTGTTTCATGTGGATGTATGGCACAGCTCAAATCCTGGAGTGGAGGCACAGGACACCAAGGATTCCCTGGGCCCTGGCACCATGCAGTAAGTTTGCATCTCCCCACGCTGGGACGTATGTTAACCCTTGCCTCCATGTGAGCCATGGGTCAGCAGGGGTCCATTGTGGATCCTAGATAGCAGATGTTGAGCAGCAAGGGACACAGGGAATACCCAGGCATGGGGAATACACCACCTGTTGTCCCATAGCAGGCCCCTGCTGCCCAATGCAGGACAATGCATGCCACATGTTTTGCTCAACAAAGCAGATCATCTGTGGAGGGATGCATCCTGCCACACCTGATATGCTTCATTTAATGATGTCTGTTTTTACCCTTTGTACAATGTGCAGAAGCACAGTTGCCAGAATTGAAAGTCAATCAGATCTCAGGATAAGGACTCAAGTCCATCAAGACTGGAGAAAAAGCTTCCCATTTAAAACAAATCAGAAATTGGATCTGATACACCACTTGTCTAAGAGTAAAGTAAAACCTCCTAAAAGACTCATAGAGCTGCAGAAAAGAGGGAATAGGAAAGTGAGTGGTAAAGACTCACTCTAGAGTAACATGCTGGTAACCTCTCCTTAGCAGATGGGTGTTAATTAGTTTTTGTGTTAATTGATTTTGTAGTTATTGTTAAAAGAGAAGACGTGGTTGATAGAAATTATAATTTAGAGAGGCTCCTTAACAGGAGGTTGAGGATGTTTGGAATTAAGGGATGATCTCTGAGTTAAAGAGGAGTTAGAGAGAGACCACAGGTTTGCAGAGGTTGCCTACTGCTCCCCAAAGAAGCTGTTGTTTAGGTGTTCTCATTCACATACGCCTGTGCTTGTAGAATCCAGTGAACACTACAAAAGGCATGGATGTTTTTAGTACCATCTGTTCAATTATGAAATGTGTGCGCCAATAAATCACCCAGAGCCTACTTAGCAAAGCAGGAAAACTGATTAATCATTCATACAGTATCTCTCATGCAGCCATCCATTGTTTTCATGTGAAAATGTAGGGGATTTCAAACACCAATTTTTTCCTCTCTCTAATTACTGCACAGTGGGTCAGTTCTGGCTCTGGTGTAATCAGGCAAAAGTTCGTATATTATAGGTAGAAATATACAACAGTTCTGATTTTTTCCATAGAGTAAGTAAGCACCCACTTTGAATGCCTTCAAGACACATTTGGATGCTTATCTTGCTGGGATCCTATGATCCCTGCTGACTTCCTACCCCTGGGGCAGGGGGCTGGACTCGATGATCCTCCGGGGTCCCTTCCAGCCCACATGTCTAAGAAATCTATGAAATCTGTGAAGTTTCAAGAAAGACATGAGGCTTGAGTACCTAGTACGCTGAATTAGTGATGGTGGATGTTGTATTAAAAAGTAATTAGGCTTGAGCTGCATATAAACACCCAAGAGAAAACCTATGTACAGGAAGAGCAGGAACCAGCCATACCGATTAAATGGCATGGGTGACTCCACACAGTCTCCATGAGCAGAGATGTAAGGGTGCATTATAGAGCATGGCCTAGAGAGGAGGAATTAGGATTTGCATGTTTAACCATGTCACTCCATGACCTATATTTAGACCCTTCATGCAGAATATTGCCTTGTTTAATAAGAATAGACACTATAAGTGCACTGGGGAGAGCTTAGTATGCTGATCTCAGTACTTGCTGGAATCTAAAATATTAATGCGGCTTTTCAGACTTCCCCAAAAGTGCTCCTCTTTGAAGGCTCCTGCCAGAATTTTCCCATTACCTATAAAGAAAACAACCTCAAGAGTTCTTGATGATAGTATTGAATGTTTTGTTGTTTTTTTAAAATGTTCTGTTATATGATGGAAAGGTGAACAAATATTTAGGCCTTAGTCCTGTGAGGGATTCTTCTTGGCATGCTGGGAAGAAATACACAGCACCTCATGGGTTCAGGCCCTTGCATATTTTGAACTGAATTACATACAGAGAATTAAAAACACAGCTTTCATTTTTATGCTCTTATAGTTAAGAAACATAAATGCTAATTTGCTCCAGAAAACTCTCCTCTGCTTCTGCTGACTCTGCCAGTTTTTTGACATGTGTTTCCTCTTGGGGCAAAGGGTTGGTCACTTGTGCAAAAAAGCGAAGAATATTAATCGGGTGAAATAATGTAGTCATTCAGATGTATTATGTACATCCTATGTGTAAAGTTTAATTTGACAACTAGCATAAATGGAATGTAAATGTGTCTACTACACAGCATGTGTCCAGTGCTTTGAGACCTAAGCTTCAACTCCTGATGTCATTAATAAGAAACTATAATTTGTAAATGAAAGGTATGTAATGGAAATTCAAACAAATGCACTTTCCTGACCAATCTTTCATTTACAGGTAAATCTAAGTCATAGTAAACTCATTCATCCTAAGTATGTACTGCATCCTGCAGTACTGTCATGAACTTGCTAAGATGCATATGTATAACTGCCCTTTGAGTGGAGACCATGAAGACTATTATGTACGTATCTTGGGCTCTATATTAATTATAGCAGTTCTCCTTTAGCTTAGCTATTGGCCTTGGGATCATGACTCAACAAAGCACTTGCTTATAATAAATCTTTGCAAATTTGGGGATGAAGGCAGGAAAGCCTGCCTATCACCTCTGTCACCATAAGCAGCTATGAGATGCTATATAGGGGCAGTTGTGAAGTTTCCTCGCTAGCCACAATCATCCTATAAATATTCCTTAACTATACAGTTTGTAGTGAAAGATGTCATAAAATAGTTTGGAGCAATACCTATCACAACCATACACATTTAACTGTGACTCACAGGTTTTGATGTACGATAAGAAACTGAGGTCAGAATCTACTTTATTTATTCCTGATTAATTATGAAAATTTTACTCCAGCTCAAAATGCAGCCAGATATCCTGTTGTACATTATATTCAATGCTAAAACCATTTCTGTATTGACCATTGACTGTTATCTCTGCAAATGCAGCAATGGCATAGAGATCTGCATTCATCAGCTCTGCCATCATAAATCTGTCCAACAGAGAGAAACCATTTTGCTCAGATCTACAGATTTCTCAAGGGGCAGTGAAGCAAATCTCTGTAAACAGTTAGGGGTCCATAATGTGTTCTTTGTCTGAAAAACACTTAGCATCAAGGTACTTAGGATCAGGTCTAAACACTCAATTCTGCTTTACTCAAGTCAAATAGAAGTCCACTGTGGACATGTCTACATGAAATGTTTACTGAGCAGTTGACTAATTATCTGTGCAGTAAATGTCCCTGCATCTACATGTACAACCCTATTAGGGTGCACAAAACTAATGAACTCCACAGCAGGGTAGTACTTGGAAATACAAGTACTATCTTGCTGCAAAGTTTATTTATGTGCAGCAACACATATGTAGATGCTGCCTCAGCTGGCTGGAGCACAGAGTGTTTCAGTGCAGGGCTAGCCAGCAGGCTGCCCCCCATGTTGAAGCACCTTTGGGCCTTAGCCAGCCCAGTCAGAGCAGCCCTGGCTTGGCAGACTAACCCCCTGGGTCCCCTGCCAGCCTGGGCTGTTCAGACTGGGCTCCACAAGCTGTACACGAATAAACTCTGAAGCAATAAGTTCAGAGGTTATTTGTGCACATTAATTGCACGTGTAAATTCATCCTGTAATTTTGAATCTGCTACACTCAGAAATATCTTTGCATGTTAATATTTATGTGTTTCTGCCTAATGACAGAGCAGTGAGGGCTAACCTTTTTGGTAAGGGTGCCACAAATTAGGCTCATACCCTCCCCAAGAGCCACTTCAGTCCTCTTCCTCTGCCCCATCTGCTTCCTGCCCTGTGATGCTTGGCTGATTTGTTGCTCTGCTTTCTGCCTGGGCTCCTTAATCTGCAGGTCTGCGTTCTGCTTCCTGTGTTGCCTGTTTTATCCTGAATCTGTTGCATGACACACACACAGGCTGCCCATGTCGGTTGGGGCATGTGTGTTGCAGGTTGGTCCCCCTGACATATAGAATAATAATAATAATAATAATATTATTAATAAAATCAGTTAAATGGGATGAAATAGGTATTGTGCGCCAAATCGTAACACTTTTCCTTAATACACAGTGACTCTGTATTAAGGGAAAACAGTAAATGTACATTAATTATATAAATGAATTATCTGTTTGACAGCTACTATATGTTGAAGATTTACACTGTCTGGTATATTTTACATGGCGCTTATGAATATAATATAATCCAGATTGGGCCATCTGAAAATACATTTTTTAATAAAAACTGGAAGCAATTCTTTAGGTAACAGTCTCTACTTGTCCCAAAGTCTGCAATGAGGAAGAAATCTTTTTTGCACATTACACTTAGCACTTATGGTTGACCTATAGACTGGTTTAGTCTGTAAGAAAAAAAAATATCATAAACCTACCTGGAAAAATCGGATCATTGCTCCTCTGCATCCAGCTCAGTTTTGTAGATAAACTTTGTTTGTTTTTAAAATTTAAGGTAAAAAAAAATCAGCTATTAAGTCAGACTTTGCAGGTGTTTGAAACCTAGGTCTTTCACATCAAATTTGACAGTGCAACATGCTTTGAAGCCCCACATATCTGTATAGGCAAAGGGCTGAAAGATATTCATTTGCATTTTTAATTTGTTTCACTTAGTCCGTCTAAACTAACCTTTGTTAGACGTCACCCTCCTGCTTCTGCTTTGCACCAGTGAACTTATAGCAAATGTTCTTACTCCCTGAGATAGAGGATGCTAACTGCATTTCTCATTGAATTCTGTAGCTACCATGATCATTTCTAACAGGAGAAACTGCTTACCTTCCAATATAGTTGGTGATACAACAAAGAGATGGTGGTCACTACATAAGAATGGAGAGACAAAAACTGGATAAATCCCAAAACTGACAGAAGGAAGAAGGCCAGAATAAAGAAGGCCAGTATAGAGAGACAACATACATTCTACTGGCTTGCAGGACACAATCTATGATTAAATATTTCTTCAACTGGGCACATTATAATAAAAGAAAAAAAACCCATACCAAAACACCTGCCTGTTCATTTTTATTACAGAGTCAGATGTGGGCTACCAGCCTGTTTCAAAATCAACATTTCACAGCAAGAGCCCATACAGAAATGCAACACTTCTCTGCAGGCACTTCCTTTCACTGACAAATGGTCCAAGTAGAGTAATAGCTTGAGCAGAGCTTCTGTTACGAGGGGAGGCTGTGTATATTTCTATATTATACATGCATTACATATGCTCCTAGGTATATTTTAGTTATGTAAAATCCGAATTAAATGAATTTGGTGAAGTTATCTTTCTGATTGATTCTGAAGTAAGCAGCTGACTAATTCTTTGAGTGATAGTAGTCAGTACTTCAAAGTGCAACAGCCTTTTTCATGGCATAGGTACCACTCTCTAAACATCTTGATGACAAATAACTTCTTAAATACAGGCACTCCCTGCCAGCTCTTTATGATCAGCTTTTTATTGTGTCATCATTTTGCAGAGTATGAAAACATGCAGACACTAGCTTTTCTGGACATTGGTGTCCTGTTTAAATAATGAAGCATTTTTACTTTGATTTCACAATGTCCTGCATATATTCATTATCACCACAGATCCTACTATTAGTTTTTTATCCACCCTCAGGGTCTTGCATCACAGCTCCCATTTTTCTGGCAAAGAACACTATGCTCTAGAGTGATGGTCTTCATTTGGCAAAAGGAGCTGGTGAGGGAGAGTCTTCCCCGAAGAGAGAGGTTGAATTTCATCCCAGTGCAAAAAGCTGACAGGAGGATCTTTGCACTAATTATTATTTTTTAACACGAAGTATTTTTAGGGCCTATATACAGGAGATAAATTTCATTATGAGAGCCCCATATATATAGTAATTCTAGGAAATCAAACCCAAAGGTTGAGTATTTTATCTGATGGCACAGGCCACTTACCTACTAGAGCCAGATTACAAAAAGAAAAAAAGAAAAGAAAAGAAAAAGAAAAACTTTAAAATTTACCATCTCAAAAAATAAGATTTTGAATTTTACCATAATTTCAAAACATTTACCTCCTCTATATTGAGCCAAAAAATCCTGAAAATTTCATTTAATGTTTTTCCCATTTAAAAAAAAATGTTGGAAATTTGGCAAAGTTTCAAACACATTTACCATTATGTTATTTATAATGTTTACAAATACGTAAGTTATACAGTACATTAAAGGACTGTGGGATGAATGAGGACTGCTGCTGATTTACTTTTTACTGAGTATTTTCTTATACTATTGTTAATATTCCTCTGATGTTGCTGTTTTCCAGATGAATTACTGTAACAATGAAAAATCTGTTTCTGAACTGCAGTTAATAAAGAGCATATAAAATGTAAATCCTTAGGAGTCAGCTTGGGTAAGTGATGTGCTTTGGGTGTCAAAATCCTTAAAAATGGCTTGATTTTCAGAGACAAGGTGTTCAGTGCCTTCTGCAAATGAAGACATCTCAAATTTGAGGTGAGCTCCTATGAACTGTGACTCAAATTTTGACATTGAATAAAAATCAGATCATAGAATTGAGTTTGAAGTTCTTTTCACTCATCATAATCAAGCCGGCACATAAGAGAGGATTTTTTTTGCAATGAATTTCAAAAGCAGTTTGCAACATTGATTTACTAATGATAAAGTATGTTACCAGATGGGAATGGATATAGTAAAGGTAAGTTAATATATAACTCCCTAGGTAAAAATCTGTTATATTCATCCATCCCACTCCAGTGAGTCTATTCAAAACAGAATTTAGCTCTTAGCAATCTTAATGCTAACATATCTGAAGATAATTTGGTCTTTTGGTTTTCAAAACAAATATATTGCTACATTACACAAACAAAGCAGAAAAACAAAAAGCCAATAAAGGCTGCTTCCCCCATAGATTTTCAGTACTTAATTTGTGGAACAGAATATTTTTATAGACCCCAAAAGATTTGTTGTTTTCCCACCTGACTGTTTACTACTGTAAGATATTGCTTAACATGTACATTTTATTGCTTATCACTTAACTAAAAAAGCAATAAGGGTATAATGTCAAGTACACTTCATTCAAAATATTTGATGGGATTGGTACTTGAAAAGACCCAAAATCTTTTTGAACATATTCTAAAGAAATAGTGTGAAACTGCCTTGTTTTGATATTTTGTAATGAAACATTCCCCTGTGTAACCCAGATCTATAAACATTAAAATGTGAGGCTTCATGCAATATCTTCAATATTATTAAATATTTATTATTATTATTCAATAATGCCAAGAGGCTTGATCAGAATTTGTAAGTGCCAGAAAAGGTGGATGGTTTTGACCTAAAATGGTTTAAATTCAGGGGACTCTTTTGAAATCTTGTTTTTTCTGTGGGGAGGCAAAACTAAACCCCTGAAACAGCAGCCAAGTTACTCTGTAATAGACACCACAGCGGGTGCGTCTACATGAGATGCTTTACTGCCCATTAGAATAATCTAATGCACAATCAAATGTCACCATCTACACATGTGCAGGATTTACTGCACAATAAATTACGCTGATGTGTGATTTGCTAGCATCAAGAAATATAGGTACTAGATTAACTGCACACACGCTACTGCACATGTGTACACTGACCAGAAGCAATTTGCTCCCAGTCAGCTTAGGCAGCAGGGGGGCCACAGAGGGGTTGAGGGGGTGTGTGGGGGGTGGGGTGGGAGCTGTCCACCGCTCTGGTGCAGAGCTCAGGATTGCAGCCTAGCTCAGCAGTGCTGCTTGGGGCGATGCCCGATGGCTGAGCAGCAGCAGTGCCCTGATATCTCCCCTAGCTTTGGTTGCTGAGGGGATGGGGCAGCTCTTGGTCCCTGCAGCACTTGGCCTGGGACAGAGAGCTATCCTGCCCTCTCAGCCCTGCTGCTGCCTGTGTGGAGCACACCCCAGTCTGCTCTTGCTCCCCACCCATACCTGGGGGGAACCAGGAGTTGAGCAGTGTTGGGACTGGGGGAAGCCGTGGTGGTAGGGAGGGGTATAAGTAGTGCTGGGACTGGGGGGAGCTGTGGGGGAGGGTAAGAAGCACCAGGACTGGGGGAGAATAGCACTGCTTACCCTCCACAGCTCCCCCCAGCAGTGGTGATGTATAGGGGGCGCACGGGGGTGCATGTGCACCCCCTGAGAATGTTGGTGCGCCCCCTGACAGCAGCGTTCCTGGGTGGGGGGGCAGATGAGAGCTCTGGTGCCCCCCCTGAGAGCACCAGCTGGGGAGTGTGCAAGGAGAAGCAGTCCCCCTGCAGCTGATCCCGCTGACCTGGAAGTGCCAGTGGCATGCCGCTGCCAGTTGTGGGTTGGCATGATTGGCCATGAGGGACCCCCTCCCCCCAGCTGCCAGGATTGGCCACAGGGGGAACCCCCCCAGTGGCTGACTGTCCGCAGGGGGGGCAAGTGCCCCCACAACTCAGGAGGCACCAGTTCCCCATGCCCCCTAGACTTGGTGCTGCTTACCTCCCCCTTTGGCTCCCCCTAGTCCTAGCACTGCTCAGCTCCCAGATCCCTCCAGGCATGGGCAGGAGCTGCATGGGCAGTGGTAGGGCTGAGGGGACGGAGAAGCTCTCAGTCCTCAGCCTGGCACTGCAGGGGCAGAGAACTCACCCTTCCCCTCAGCAAGCAAAGAGAGGGGAGAGCTCAGGGTACTGCTGCCACTTGACTGTAGAGTATTGCCCCAAACTAGTGCTGATGAGTCACACTGCAATCCTGAGCTTCAGGTGGCTGGGACCTGTCCCCTGCTCCAGGCCTTCTCCCCTCTACTTCTTGGAGGCCAGGCCTGCCCTCTGTGTCCCCCGCCAGCATGGAGGTTGAGCAGGGTGGTAGGAGCAGCCCTGGACTCAACTGCTCCCACTGGAAGCAAATTAGGGTGCATGTGTAGATGCATTCCTGGGCAGTTTACTGTGCCTCATTTTAACACATGGTAAACTTAAGGTGCATTAATTGCATGTGTAGTCACATCCAATGAGAGGAGTAATTTAAATTATCAGAGAAATTATTTTTCTATAAACAGACATACCGGAACAACACTAGGATAGGCACAGTTCTTTCAGATGTTTCCATTTTGCTACCAATATATTTAAGAAACTAAACACCATTGTAAGTCATAGGATGGGAGTTTTCTGGATAGTATTTTTTTTTCTAATTTATAAAATTAAATGTCTCAAAGATTCAGACTCCTAACTTCACATGAAAGGACCTGAGCTATTTAAATTAAAGCTGTTAACCATTTTCGTGTTTCCTCAGTGGAAAAATATGTTTAAATATAATTTACATTCAAGCTACCTAAAAGTCATAAACAATTCCCAAGATGAAGGTTTCCAAACTATGTTGATTTAAAAAACACAAAAGTTATTACTCAAAAAAAATACTGTTCAAAAACCCATGGTCTAAAAGAAAACTTGCCAGAGAAATGAAACAATGGGAGAAATAGCCTATTTCCTTAATGAGCAGAGTAAAAATCCTTGGAATGCACGTATCCTCCACTCAGTGGTGACCTTCTGTGGTTTGTATTTTCCACAACTTATCTCTAGTTAGATGAGACTCCACGTGGTTGGCCTGCTGGTGTAAATCAGCACAGCTGAAGTCAACTGTACTACAGTGATATACAACAGATAAGGATCTGGCCCATTATATTGGTAGTTGCTTTGTTAAACATAATTCAGATTTCATTTAAACCAGTAGCATCCCAACCTTCTAGCCTTGTGACTGGAGGAGTGGTGCAGGATTGGCCAGACCTCATGGGGTCAGCATATGGGGTCACTGTGGAGGCATGATCCACTGTGCAAGCCTGATTGTGGGCACAAGCCTGAACATGCATGCCTGGATCTGACCAAGTGCTGATTTGATCCCACATGCTTGAGTCTGGCTGCACATTGACCCAATCTTGGCATCCTGCATCTGATGCGCAGGGCCATGTTATCTGGCCCACAAGACTTCTCAAGGGTATGGAAATTTGGCAGCAGGTGACCAGCAATTAACACAGCCATCACCTCTCCACTGCCAAATTTCTAGACCCTTGGTGAGCCCCCATGGGCTGGATGGCACAACTCCATGGGCCAAATATGATTTAAACCAACACAGAGCATTTGTGAGTTTAGTCCAGATTTGGGCAATTATTTCAGGCGGAGGGTCACTTACCAAGTTTTGGCAAGCCATTGAGGGTTGCAAGGGTAGCCCCACTCCTTGACAGGTGCCCTGCCTCCTGGTTGCCATCTTGGGACTGGAAGTCCTACCTCTAGCTCCTGACCTTTGCCATTAGAAGTCCCTCCCCTTGCACTCCCAGAAGTACTCCTTTCAGCAAGGGTTTGCCATTTTGGAACCAGAAAAATACCAAATTATATTCTAAAAATCAAACATTTACTACAACATTCAGTAATTTGATTTCAAAAAATATTTTTGTCTTGATTTACATGTGTTTGTGTAGTGTACACAGATGTAATTGCGCAATAGCTTAAAATGAAGTCTTAGTCTTGTATGTAGTAGGGGTGTGTGGCTGTGTGGATATGTGGGGTGTGAGGAAGAGTGTGGGCATGTGTATATGTGGGGTGGGGAAACAGGTGGGTGTGTGTGTGGCTATGTGGGGTGTGGGTGGGTATGGGGTTTGTGGGGAACTGTCAGTGTGTGTGGGGAGGGTGACTGGGGAGGGTTATAGCATGTATAGAGGGGAGGATTTGCCCACAGCATTCCCATGGCAGGCAGAGCCCCCCACAGCACTCCTCCAAGTCCAGGCTCTGTGCTCCTGCTGCTTTTGGCCCTGGGGCACCAGCGCTGCCCCATGCTCCTACATGCAGCCACTTCCCCCCGTCTGCCACCACTCCCTTTCTGCCGCTTCCCTGTCCCCCACCCCCCCGTAACTCGCTGCTCCTGCACCATGTCCCAGCTGCATGGCCAAGACTGCAGGAAACAGTAGGAGCTGGACAGGCCCGGATTGCTCTGCATAAGGCCAGCCAAGAATCATAGGGGCCCAGCCAGCTCCTGCTGCATCCTGCAGCCTGGCACTGCAGCCAGAAACCATGCGATACTGAAGCAACTGATGGGGGGTGGATGGAAGCAGTGGCAGGTGGGGGAAAGGGGCAGTGAGCAGGCATGTGGAGCCAGTGACAGTTGGGTGGGAGTGCAGGGCCCACATGGTGCTCCAAGGCCAGCACTGGCAGGGCCCAGAGCAGATGGCAGGAGTGTGGGGCATGGGCCGGCAGGGCTCTATGGAGCCAGGCCAGGCTGCGCCAGCAGGGAGATGGGGAACTGGCCTGGCTCAAGGGCCCTGCCAGCCCGGCCCTGTGCTCCTGCCAACCTACTCTGGGCCCTGCTGGCCCTGGTGCACTGGTGCGGATCCTACACTTCTGCCCAGCTGTTTCTTTGTTTTGCACGCCCAATTGCTGCCCCTTCCCCCTGCACTCCACCTGCTGCTGCTTTCAGCACTTCCATGCCTGTGACTGTCATGGCTCCTCTCCACCCCGCACAGGCTGCTCTGGCCCTGAGGACTGGGGCAATCATCCGCAGTCCTCCTCTGCCTCCCACTTTCACCCCCCCGCCCTTCTTATCTGAATGTCCTTCCAGTACAGGAAGGCAAAAACAGCTCCAGGGGCCCAGGCCAGAACTCTGCTCAGCACAAGGCTTCTGACTGGAGGAAGAGAGGCTGGGTCCACAGGGCCTTATTTTTGCAGCCTCTTGATGCTGCCAGCAGCTTCCCCTGGGTCCTAATGCTCCTGACTTCTGTCAACTTTGACAGGTAGCCAGGAGCAGATAAATATTAATTTTCTAATTTTTTAGGGGCCCCGCAGGCCAGGTAGGATGGCCTGGTGGGCTGGATCCAGCCTGTGGGCCGTATTGTGCCTACCCCTGGTTTAGTCCCTTAACTCTATTTAACATATTTTTAATGTCAGATTGCTATATAAAATAATTATTTTTAGTAAAATTGAAGATGTGTTTTGTTCAGTGCTTCAGTAACATGGTCATCTTGCATTCAAAACAGCTAAGACTCAAGAGTTTGCCTCTGTTCTTGCCTCTGCAACAGGACTGTGTGCATAACAAGGCATATGTCTATACTGATAGTTAAATTTGACTTTATTGCTGTTGTGCTTCAGTGGTAGAATCTGTCTGCCATGCATGAGACCCAGATTCAATTCCTGCATGCACCTGAAACTACAACCCTCAAGGCTCTGAATGTCTGGTCTCAGTCCAGCCTTTGAATTCAGTCTAAAGAGGGGATGTAAGGTCTGAGTAACCACCACTCCTGCCTAGGTGCCAGTATTGAAGGCGATCTCTCACAGATATAGCCCTGAAGACACCCACTTGTCACAACCCAAAGGTGTGATTTTTGTTTTGTGTGTGCTTTTGCACCACTGAATTATGTTCCCGCTAATTTGCAGCTTCTTTGCACGGTGGAGTTTTCTGCTGTAGAGGAAAACCCTGGTGCAAAAGAATTCCCCCCAATTTGTAGCTTTCTTTGCAGCGTGCATTTCTTCTTTGCAGCACAGAGATGCACTTTGCAAAGAGTTCCTGCCATTTGTATTCTAATTCGAGCCCCATTATTGGCTTGCGTGAAATTATTCACACGTGGCGGCTAGCGATTGGCTTGCTAGCCGTATAAAAGGCTTGAGTGGTTTCCGCCCAAGTTGGAGGACTCCACGAACACTAGGAGGAGGAAACTTCACGCTGTGTGAAGATCTCTAAGAGCTGCGGAGCCTATCGGCCCCAGTGCATTTCAAGCAGGCAACAGAGGTCTGATCAGCCTCTAGCCTCTCCCCGTCACCGAGCGCAATCCTCGACGTATCCCTCTCCCTGCGCGCGAAAGGATCCACGGAGCCTCGACAACTCCGTGGGAGTGATCCGAATATTGTCTGAGTCCTCAAACGAGGATTTAAGCGGAGCTGTGCCTGGGAAACTGTCCAGCCTACACCGCGACCATCTTCGGTGTAAGTAAACAATCTTGAATCAACCATTACGCGTCCGTGCCTAATTCCAGCGTGTCGCCTGTTCTCTCCAACCCAGCGTGCCCGGGCTGCTGGCCACAGCCCGCGCGACGTGAAAAAGGGCCCGGATCGCTCCTGGCCCACACACCACTAACCATCTACACTGAAAACTCTTAAGCTTTCCCCCCTTAGTAGGAGACCAGTCTATACCCCAACAGCTCTCTTGAGCGTCATGGCCTGGGGTCAAACCTGCCCCTCTCTACAGTGTAGTTCAAATTAACCCAATTGCTGTATGCTGCAAGGAAAGGAAATTTCTTAGCAACAATTCTATATTATTGCCTTCCAGCCATTCTCCATCTCAGTATTGACACTTTTATTCCTGAGAGAAACTAGCCAAAAGCCAACTACAAACACACCTAATTGAAGTTAATTTGCTAGCTTCAGCAACATCTAGATTCAAATCAGGACACAAGGCAGAAAGAGTTTTAGTAGAAATGATGAATGATTTTCTGCTACCCATAGATGAATGGCCTCTTGGACCTCTGAAAACTTTTTGATACTGTAGATCATGAGATAGTGTTGTCTCATTTCAGACAGGTAGTAGGGGCCAAGGGGATGCCCTAAAATAAGTTATTGCTGGAGGAATACAACCTGAAAATGGGAAACTGCACCTCCACGAGAACATTCCCAACTTGGAGAGTTCCTCATAAAACAGTTCTCTCCAGACTTATTCAACATGTATATGCAACTACTGGCTGAACTGGTAAGATGACCTGGTCAGCCTGGGGGCAAATGCCCACAGCTTGCTGGGATTTCTGCAGCAGGAA
>NW_005842207.1:704707-708887 GCF_000455745.1 Alligator sinensis | reverse complement strand
GAATAATGGTGGTAATCTCCATGGATCCCTGAGGTGATACAGGTGTCAGTAAAGCCAATGTTCCTTGCCCTGATGTTGAAATTCTGGATAGGGATCTTAACAGTGGCTTGTTTAATCAGCATCACGGCAGGCAGTGGTAATATTAACCTCTACAGCTGCTTGAGCTGAGACAAAAGCTTGGGCAGCCAAGGGGTTAATGCTGATGTTGTTTGCCCCACTGCTGGAGGTGGGTTCACATCTGGCCCACAAGGAATCCCACAGCCCAAATCCAACCCATGGGGCCAAATAAACTTAACAACCCTGCTTTACTGCATACAAGCACACAACCCATGAAGATGACAGAATCTGGTCATGGATGAAGAACAGTTGTTTGAAGGTGTGACAAAGCTGATGCTAATAGGTAGAGGAATGCTGCATCATAAATTTACAGCTATAGCATGGTCTCTTTTAATTGAAGGTACATGCTCATTTTTAGTCACTTCAGTCCATGTAGGAGTGCTCTTGGTTTATTTGCTGACAGTAACTCTTCGGGATAACAACCAAAAGACTCTACTCCATCCTGGCAGAAATTAACCTGGGCTTCAACTGTAAACGTTGTAGTCACTTTTTATATGGACTAAAGCAGTACAATATTTAGACCTGGGCATAATGTCAATAGGCCTAAGGGAATTCCACCTGGTACAGAATGCTATGTGTGTTTGCTGAAACATGTGCCAGTAGTGTAACTAACAGGGGAGGGAAAAAATAGCTGCCACTGCTACCCTGTACACTGCCACTGACCTGATAGACTTTTACCATGTGCTACCGCAAGCAAATCAGGCCCATCTCCCACTCTCTATTTTGGCTTTTGCTCAACTACTCAATAAAATAGAAGGTCTCTTCAGGCACTCAATGGAATGGGCTGGGATTTCCTCAAAGATTGCCTACAATATGGGATGAAGACTGTGTTCAACAACCTTGTCCCTCTGCTGTAGGGGTGGATTCAGTGGGAGAGGGGAGACCGTTTGGTGGTGTGCCGGCAGCCACCCTTTACCCCAACCCAGCACCCTCTGCAGCCACTCCCTGAAGATGGAGCTCCTGGAAGCAGGTGCAGGAAGGGTGGGAGGGGACCTGCCTTCAGGACTCATCCACTGCTGTTGCTGTCCCTGGCTGACCCGAGGCCTGGGAGGAACCTCAGGGCCATTCCTGGCTCAGTCTCACCAGGATCTATGGGGATCAGCAGTGTGGAATATCAGGCTCACCAGGGAAGAGCAGAAGCAGATGATCCCCTTTCCTGTGCCTGTTCCCTGCCACCCCAATGTGCCAGTCTGGGGGCTTCAGCTGTGCCTCACCCTCTCCATGTGCCTTTGGCTGTGCCTCATTCTTTCTCCATGATAAAGCAAACATGGGTTGTATATGCTGTCCCCCTCTTTTTAAAATCTGGGATTTGCCTATGTTATGGTGCACTAGAATGTATATAGAATAAGGGCAAAGCACATCTGTATAAGGCTCTTTTGGGGATTGATTTGAGACTGCAGAATTTATTTGCACAGTAATTAGGGACTATTACCAACTCCATCAGCTTTTGCTCCAAATACAAAGTTGCAGTTATTTAAAATTGCTTTCTCTAGCATAAACATGCAGCAGCACAAACATTTAAATAAAAAATATTCCTGTCAAAACAAGACACAACACTGTATATACATTTCTTTCTCCTGAGAAATTGAATGACATCTGACAGGTGTCAGTTGTTCTGCTTACTGCGCTACTGAAAGGCCCACAGGTACTACAGTGATAAAATTGGATTAAGAATATATGTAGAATAGAATAGAAATCTTTTAGCAATAGTCTGTGTTCTAAGGGGAGCTTCACCTAGTTCTCCAAATCTGCATTGCAGGGCAGATGAAGGGACTGCATGAAGCCTGGTGCTCTTGGATGTAGGAGAGGTCTCCCATGCACAGTTATAATATTAGTTAGAGTCATAATATTAATTCTATGCTTCAAGAAACAAAACTTCTGGTTTGTTATTCAAATAGGACACAACCATCACAAAAGTGACCAAATCACTCAAAGCAGTGTGCTAACCACATCAGCAACATATTGTGGCTTCTTCCATTTGTGAAATACCAGTGTTTATATTAAGTTTAGCAAATTGATTTTTGATTATTGGACCTGGAATGTAATAACATTAATTAAGAAAAAATACTTGAGGGAAGGTAAATAACATTCTCAAGGGTGAAATTAGGCCACTGCAGAGGCTGTTTGTATGCTGCTCCTACCTGAGGGAGTCCTAGGAAAGTGTGCTGCATGCCTGTGTTGGGTTAAGTGGCAGAAAGGGCCATGCATATGAGAATCTTAGAACCAGTTTTTTTTACTTACAGTTCCTTTAATTTACCTTTAAGCAGCCTCATAATTTCCCAGAAATACAGAGATCATGTTTAAATAGACAAATGGAAAAAGAAAACATAATTGTTAACATACAAAAATGCTGTTCCCCTAGGGGTGTTTGTGTTTCAGTTTCTTCAACAGCATTGTCTGAACTGGACCACATGGTCAGCACTTAGAGAGCCTAACACATACTCTCCCTGGTAGCTCATGGACCCTCAAGAGGCTGGACCCTAGCACTGCAGTGTTTTTAGGAGGCAAAAAGTCACCATGGGAATCTGAGAGCTTGAATAAAGCTTGAAATACTGAACCACCACCACCACCACCTTGCGGATTAGTGTTTCTCCACCTTTTTGGACTCAAGGCACCAATCACTGGCCTCAAGGGCACCCCTCATGGGGACTTGAGGCCCCCTCCAAAACTTTTGTGAATTGAGTGGCACTCCATTTCAAAATCAAATGTTTATATTACAGTGCTTACCTCCTTACACAGGAGCAAGACGGTAGGGAGTGGGGGATTGTTCAGGCAGGGACAAACCTGAACCTGGCTTACCAGGTTGGTTTATCTGCCTACCTCCTTCTCCTTCTCTTATCTCCAGTTTACCTTGGAGTCACCCTCCATTGAACCATCCATACAAAGGACACAGCAGGAAGACAAAAGCAAAGGTGAGCACTTGTAAAAACAATGTATTCAAGCTCACCAACTTGAAATGGGGAGCTAGCACCCTCAACCATCCAAACCACTACTTTGGCTCTCAGCTTCTCCTCTGCTGAGTATACATGCCCAGTATGGGAGAGAGCCATACGTGTTAAGTGCTTTGACCCCATTCTGAATGATAGCTGCTAATGGATCACAGGTAGTCTGAAGCCTACTGGCCTGAACAGCACGTACCTGTTGCCTGGCATTGCTTTGTCTGACATCAGAAGAACAGGGGCCAGCAGGACAGAATGATCGAGACAAACTGAAGATTTGAGACACCTGCTGTATGACCATCCTGCAGCACACAACTGACTGAAGCCACGCATGAGCTTCCTCACCAGCACTCAACCTCTGGATGCCACACCCAAGGAGACACCATTACAGATGTGGAACGAGAGGCTGAAGAAAATACCTGACAGCGAAAAAATGGACATTCCAGCAGGCGAGTCCTTGCCACAGGGGGCTAACAAACCACGGCAAAGGTGGCAACACC
This sequence comes from Alligator sinensis, assembly GCF_000455745.1. Classification (NCBI taxonomy): domain Eukaryota; kingdom Metazoa; phylum Chordata; order Crocodylia; family Alligatoridae; genus Alligator; species Alligator sinensis. Next base: position 705,331 of record NW_005842207.1, on the reverse strand, counting down.
TCAACCACTTATGTACCAGAGTTGGACACTCCAAAGAACTAACGAAGTGGGGCCATACCACTAGTTCAGGCACCTGCTGCAGTGCCCACTATGTGAAGATACGTACAATGGAAGACCTGGCAAAGTGAAATAAACGAGCATAAATATGCATAAAAATAAGTGGTCAAATGTGGTACAGAGACAGGAGACCACTCATCACCTCACAGCTCTCAGCACCCTTCAAAGGATCTGGCTGCACCCCTGGGTGCCCTGACAATTGGCTGACAATTGCTGCTGTGGATACTCTAGATAATCTAAGTACCTCCATGAGGAGATACTTCCTCCCTCCCCCACTGTTTTTCCCAACTATTTAAATTGGTCTAATAAAAGATATTGGATTTACCCAAAGAACCTTGCCTGCCTGCGTCCTTAGACCATCACCGCTACAACCTGTATCCCTCCCCCAGACTCACCCTCTCCCTGAAGCATTGGCGATGCATAGGGGTGCATGCGGGTGCATGTGCCCCCTGAGATTGGCCGCCCCCCACCTTGATGATGCTGCCAGCAGCATCTGTGGGTGGTCTCCACTCAACACCCACCTCCGGACAAGTCACTGCGGCTGGCCGTGGGGGGGGCCCCGCGGCC
>NW_005842207.1:704264-704683 GCF_000455745.1 Alligator sinensis | reverse complement strand
TCCTGGCCTGAAGAAGGGTGTTGGTGCCCGAAAGCTTGCAAAGAACAATTTTTCCAACTATTTAGTTGATCTAATAAAAGCGATGGCATCTACCCAAGGAACCTTGTCTGCCTCACACCCCGACAACACTTCAAAGGGGGGGAACCCAAGAAACGAACAAAACCAGGATAGATTTCCACCCCCCAGGGAACAGGAGGAGGGGAAAGCGGGGCTGGGGTGGAAGGCTGAGCAAGGAGCAGGCAGGGAAGCGGTGGGTGGGGAGATCCCACAGGAGCAAGCACTGGAGGGCAAGGGGGGGCGCCTAGAACAGATCACTGAGTCAGGGGCAAGAGAAGCGGGGCCAGGCCGGGATGGGTGGGGGCAGCCCCCAGGCCCAGGGGCGGAGCGGGGCCCCTAGCACCAGCCCCGCGGGCTCCGGG
>NW_005842207.1:688458-703953 GCF_000455745.1 Alligator sinensis | reverse complement strand
GCGCGGGAGCCGGGGCTGTGCTGCGGGGCCCCGTGTACCCCCACCGCGCTGCAGCGGAGGGAGAGTGCGGGCGAGCAGGTGGTTTGGCGCTGGGTGCCGTGCGGGGCGAGGGCACGGGCAGATCCCGGGGGCTTTTGCCTACACGCGAGTAACAAGCAGGAGGGGTCGGGGCGGCCGGATTGGCGGAGAGCGCCCGGCTCCGAACGCTGCCATTGTGATGCTGCCGGGTTCGCCCCGCTCTTCTTCCCCGGCCCATTCATCGCGCCCCCCGGGCGGCTCGGGCCCCATCAAGCGGGGTCGCGGTCGCGTGAGGCAGAGGGCAGGACCTGAACCCCGAGGCCTCCGGGCCTGGGGCTTGCGCGCAGCCTGCCTGCCTGGACCTGGGCACTCCAGACCCACAGGTCGAGGAGGGAAGATTCTTGCCAGGTGGCAGAGCCACACAGGGTTGATCTAGTTGGGGATGCTCCTACCTGGAGCAGGGAGATGGGGTCCTGAAGTCCCTCCCAACCCTCATTCTCTCGGGCTCTGTGATTTTGCCCACCCAAGAGAATCACAAGGGTTCTGTGATTTTGCTCATTCAAGTTTTGGGACTTGACTATTGGGCTCTGGAAGTGATTTGGGTTTGATACAGATCAGATAAAAGAAAAAGAAAGCGTGCCCTGAAGTTTCTCAAAGATCTGCTGTTTTCTCTGGCAACTTCTTGCCTTGCTTTGTGATGGCGGTGAAATTTGACATTTAAAGGTCAGTGGCCGGGCAGAGAAAACGGCAGAGTTACAGTTTTACGGGCGCAGAGGGCCTTCAGCTCTTGTTGAAGGGACACCAACTCAAAGTAGGGTCCGTGGCAGCCAAGCAGATCAAAGCTGTTTCAGCTACAAGTGTCCTTGTATTATTATTGTTTTTTCCTTTGCCACCTGTTTGTGAATTTACTTACTTATTTATGTATGGGGGTGAGGTGAAATTTTTCTGTTGGCGTTTTTTTTTGTCTTGCCTTTTCTTTCTGTGGGAAAGACGCACACAAACCGATTGCTTAAGTGAGCGCTCTGCAGAAGCATACTTTGTCAAGGCACTGGGATGTTTTGCAGGCTTGGGGCTGAGCTCCTGACAAGAGAAATGCTGGGCCACATATTTGGATTACCAGTGCTCTGCTGACTTCACTTAAGCTATGATAAATGGGGGGTTTGACCCACTGATATGCAATACAGATCTTTCAAAGTATCAATTTCTCCCCTTCCCCAGTTTCTGATAATCACTCATCCTGTTAGGAGTTACTTGTAACAAAAAGGTAAAAGACTTTCCCAAATTAATGGTTGTGGTTTTTTTGTTTGTTTGTTTTTTAAGATGGAGGTATTCCTGAAAATGTGAGCGCATATTTTAAGCTACAAAATTTGAGCACATTAATGCTTCATTTTCATTCAAATGACAGCAACTCGGGATAAGCTTACTTGAATATCACATTATCTGAACAGTTAAAGACAGCGGAAAATAATAAGAATAAACATCCTGAATACGAATAAAATGGCCTGATTAAGAGCATACATAAAAAGACAAATCATTCTAGTTCATATATACATTTATATATTCTAGCTGCTAAAAATGACTTGATGTCTCTATAAGGGTTTGATTGTTAGCTCAGTTTCATATTCTTACTTTGAAATCCATAATAATTGTAAATCCTTCTTAATTCTCTGGAAAAAGTTACTCATTTAAAATGCTTTTGAGTGTGATCCTAACCTTTTAGGTTTTTGAAATGTCTACTCTGGCATTTTGGGCATCTGCCCAAACCAAACGGGTATACCATAATTAACAGTGCACTATTTTGAAGTTGGCTGTCTGCCTGACACACTATACTTTCTCAAATAATTTTCATGGTCACTTTATGCCTTGTGATCAAAAAGTGACACATGAGGAAATTATAAGGGTTCTGTTCCCATTTTTAACAGGAAAAATTGTGCCTGTGGGTGACACATGCAAATGTGATACAGTTAATATTTATGAGCATCTTTACTCAGTGGGGAAATTGATCAGCATATCAAAGAAGAGTAATAATACTGTTTTAACCCATGAAGTACTAGCCATACAATCCTAGTGTGTTTAAGACTGTTAGAGAGTTGCTTTTTATTTCTAATGACATGAAATACAATGTATGACAAAGATTCTAAAAGTGTCTTTGTTTTATGAGCAATTTTACTAAGGCATTAATTTGACTTTGGTCAGATACTGCAGAACTTTAATCTCCAGTAGGCCTATAAAACCTGATCTCACTTGCATAAATAATGGGATACAGAATTTTTTTTTTACCATTGTTTGGTCAGGATGGAAACATAGTGATCATGACTGTGTTAAAATTTAATAAGGCTTCAGCTCAGCTCAGCATGCTTTTTTATCACATAGAATGTAATCTAACATCCGTCCTTAATTGGCCTTTGATTTTTTTTTCAAGGAAACATTGATTTATACCAGTTTTCTAGGATTTGGTTGAGGAAATTCTTGGAATATTTATCTTTGAAGTATGAAACTATATAACCATTCTATTTTTTATTCAAGTCATGCTGCTTGGTTTTTTTTCTGTGACTGAGAGCATTTGTGAATTGCACTTGCTGAAAATCTATCTGCAGTAAGCTTGCAAAGCTGTATGAATTGTTCGAGATCTTAAATATATCTATTTAAAATATAATGGCCTAATATTAATTAGTTGTTTAATAACTACCTTATAAGAAGGTCATAACTTAACTAGGAATTGCAAGAATTTTATGGGGTGATACCATTTGTTGGACCAACTTATATTTGGTCCAGTATCTTTATTTTAGACAAACTGTTAGGTACAAGGTAACCTTAAGTTGGTGAGAGAGAAAAAGTTAGTTTTCTGCTATTTAAACTGCTTTAGTTAGACTTTCTGCGTATGCGTGTTTGCTATGCCAGTCATGCAAGCTTGTTACTGGGAAGGTTGTCCTATTAATGCCTCCTCTCGTTATCTTGGAAGTAAAAATTATTACAGATTTTTGCCCTTTAGCACAGGCAGAAATACTTTTTAACTTGTCTCTTGCAATTGAAAATACTTCACACAGCTGGGTTTTTGTTGTTGTGGTTTGGTTTTTTTTTGGCTTTCTTGTTGAAACTTTTATGAGAATAAGCAGGTCAGAGAAACCCACTCTATATATAATTTTTGAAACACTTTATACTTACTGCATGTGAGTTTAAATTCTATTACAAATTAACCTCCACAAGGGAGGCAGGTGCTGATTTCTTCTTAGAACAGAATGCTGAAATCCTTGTTTCAGAACTTCACAGGGTTTTGAAGGTCGCTATCGTGCAGAATAATCAGAGGTGGGATGTTTATAAAATATCTTCAACAGCATCAGGATTACAGAATGAATTGAGTTTATTTACACTTTTCTTAGTCCTTTTCAAATGCACCCATGAAGTGATAAGCCCGGCTTCTGGCACTGCAGTCTGGGTAGAAGTATACAGTCCAGATGCTCTCAGATTGGTTCTCTGCATCTGCAGCTCCTTGTTTCTTTGTTTTGTATATGCAGCAGGTCCACCTATAAGCTCTTTCATTCCAGATCAAAGAAAGGCCTGTTTAAAACTATTCAAATACACCATTTTTTAAACAAATAAATAAATAATAATGAAATTCTCCAAAACCTAAAACATATAGTACAAAGGTAAAAAGCAATAAAAAGCCATTACCCATTAGTTTTATGTACACTTTTAATCTTTTCTTGCTGCTCTTGTGAGTTCTCCTCAAACCTAGTAACCCTTAGTCCTAGCAAGGGGAAAGCAGGCTCTCCTGCTTGCTTTTCTGGCCTCGGTATGTCTCTTCCTTGGCCCATTAGCTCTTATTGACACTCTGTGGGCTGTCTCCTACTGGTCACTCAATACTCCACTTGTAGGCCTGAGGTCCTGTAATGTTTGATGTATTTTCCTTTGATCCCACAATTAATTTTGGAAAGAGTACACCATTTGCAATTGCCTGAAGCCCAGATAGAAGTTGTTCCCATATGGACAGATTTTTTTCTCATTTCCTCCAAAACTGTCATTTGTGTCATTAAAAAACTGCTTTGATGGAACTCTCTGGCATCATACACAAACAGACAGAAGCCATATTTCTCAGTCCATCACAAACGTGTTATGACAATATAGTATTAAGTACACCCTGGGCACATCTACACTTTGCCCTATGGTGACACAGCAATGTGCTATGTCGCTGTATGGTGCTCTGTGGTGATGTAATGATCACGTGGGTCTACACATGATTGCCAGCTAGGTTGCCATAGCGGTCCCCGGTTATATAGCGTCCCGCTATGGTGACGTAGCAGCGAAATTTAACCACGCACCACATGCACAGTGCAATAACAACCTGTACTGCCTTCACGGGGCCGTCGCGACGGGCGCGTATCTGGCGCAGGCCGGCATCCTCTCCGACGAGTGCCCCTTCTGTCAGCAAAGGGAGACCCTGGCGCATCTGCTCCTCGAGTGCGCCAGGCTGCAGCCCCTGCACCTCCTCCTCCAGAACCTCTTGCTGAGGTTCTGGCTGCACTTCTCCCCGCACCTTTTTGTTTATGCACTCCCCATCCGCCGCCCCACCAAGGCCCGGGACCTACTGGTCAACCTCCTCCTGGCTCTCGCCAAGCTAGTCATCTGGCGATCCAGGCAGGAGGCTCTGGCCGGCAAGGCCCCCGGTGACCTCGGGGCGTTTTTCCTAGGTGTCCTTCGCGTGCGTCTCCGAGCGGAGCACCGCTGGGCAGTAGCCGCCGGCCAGCTGAAGCAGTTTGCCAGCCGGTGGGCGCTGTCCGGGGTGCTCTGCTCACTGACCCCCGGGGGAGCACTTGTTTTGAACCTTTGACCCTGCACACACACCCTGTTTTCTTATGAGTTGTCCCACGTAATTTTTGTGTAATGTTCGGGAGCCCAGCCGCCTTACTTTATGCACAGTGGCGGCCCCCGAAGAATTTTTTTGTGAAAGAAGGTTCCAAGGAAAGACCTGCCCGGCAACCCGCCGGGTGCCAGTAACACTGACGGCCACCTAACGGGGGTGGCCCAAGGTTCCCAACCGAAAAATTATAGAGGAACGACAATAGTGCCATGCTTTAGTGCTTCCAAAAAGAAGTACTAAAACATGGTGCCGTATCATGGTCGCCATATGGCAACATGTAGACACTCCTTTTAAATAGAATCTCTCCAGTGATGGGGATTTGTCAGAATGGTAGTACATCAACATAAAATGAAGCACACTCTCATTCTTACCAATTCAGGCTTATGTTTAGAGGCATTTGTACCTGGTAGTCTGTACCCAGAAATCCAGACAGACTTTTATTGAAAAGCTTATTAAAATGTTATATTTTTTAATCAAAATATATTAATTAAATCTGAATCTGCTTTAAGAGCAAACCAGAAGAGTAATTTGGGATCAGCAAAACTTGTAGGTGGGTTCTAATGTGCCATATCCTTCAGAGAAACGAGGAGGAAAGAAAACCATAATGGCTGCAACATAAGGTTTCTATTATCTAATATTACCGAGAACTGAATTAGAAAGTAATGTGTAAATTTTTTATACAATGTATGGAATTTGTGTGCCTGTCCTCCTTTACTAAATACATAGCAGAGAGGGGTGATAGCATTAGTGACTGGAGTAGCTGCCAAATGTTTTCCCAAGTGACCTTCAATCCTCCCTTTTCTTTCTCTTCTCTGTTTCCTGTGCCATGTGCCCTAGCTGCACAATGAAATTACTAGGAAATCTTTATATTTTACTATTGGCCTTCAGCCAATCCTTCTCCAACACTCCTTTTCCTCCCCTTTCTATATTGGGTATCTATCCAGAAATATCCTTCTTGTCTTGTTTTCTTTATATAGGAAAGCAAGGGTCTAGGGCACCCTTAGTTGCCCTATAGGCGATTCTGGCTCTGCTAAACTGGTAAATGCTCTGGAAGGGGCTTGAGAGAGAGAATTGAGAGGAGTGGCCCTTTGAAATGCTCCCTGGTCTTTTGCATCAAAGGCAGGTTTATCATAATTTTCATGCAGCTGGGCTGAGTGCTGTGAGAAATTAATGGGTGTGGGTGACTAGTTGAAACCAAAATTGTCACAGTGTATTTGGGCAGAAGTAGGAAGGGCAGAAATAACTAGGTTTTCTTTTCTTTTCTTCCTTTTTTTGGGGTGGGTGGGGAGTCACTCTGCCTTTTAGGCCAGTGTGGTTGTACCAGCATATGTTGATAATGATGTGCAACTAAGCTGATTGCTCATTTTGTTAAGATCCTTCTCCATGGTATTGCTGGGGCTATTGTTTGGTGGCTTTCTAAGAAATGACAACTAGAGCTGAATAGGATTATGGCTTGATAGAGAAAGATGACCTTGTTTGGAACCAGCAGTTGTCAGTCACCCTGGTAAAGATAACAGTTGGTGGCTTTGGAAGCTTTGAAATAGTCCCTCATATTAAAATAGGCTTTAATTAATTGCTGGGAGTAGGTGCCCTACATCCTGTCAACCAACTGAGAAGCAATTGATTGTATGTTGCAAAAGTGACCTTTTGTACAGTGAATGGGCCAAGTGCAGTGCGGGGTCTGGCTGCTGAGTAACACGTTTATTAACCAGTTTTGTTTTGTTTTTTATTTAATGTATTTTTATTGTCTAGCACACTTCAGACAATTTCTGCTAGAGTTAAAAACCTGCTTCACACTTACATGAAATAGGTATAAAATAGACCCTAGAATGAAATTAAAAAAAAAAGTTGAGATTTGACATCACCTCCTAGGTAAGAGAAAATTAAACTTTATACAGAATAGAACAGGAACAAATATTTTCAAGGATTCTTTGCATCTGTGAAGTGTCATGAGCTTGCTAGTTAAAATTTGTGGTAGTTCTTGTTAAGTAAAAGCAACTCATTTTTCCCCTTCCAGTGTGGCTTCCAGCAGTCACTAACCTTGTCTGCCTCTAAAGTACTTTCCTCCCCTCCCCTGTCTAGTCCTTTCCTTAGGAATAGTTCCATTGCTATCAGTGTACCTACACTCACCATGTAGCAGGGAAAATAAACCAGGTCTTCAATTAACAGTATGCTATTAAGTTAGGAGAACCATCGAAGCAGGTAGTTTTGAAAGAAAAGCTCTCTAGTTATTTCTCTTGATTTCAATTTATTGGCTATATATGAAATCATTCTACCAGGTAGTTGCCACATTAAATGAAACCACTGCTGATTGCCTTTGTATTGGGGCCTCTCTGTAAATATAATTAAAAGTGTGTTTTTAGCTCGGTTAGTTGGATGCATCATAGAATTTGGGAGACTTTTTATTTCCCTTTCATCAGCTACTGAAAGAAAAAATACACTGCAGCAAGTTGGAAAAGTGGAGCTATTTTTCACTTAGGGCTTTATGCAATTTGTCTGGGCATTCAGATAAAAGATGATGGTCCAAGACTGGCTAGCAGACACAGCTGGTAGAGCAGGGAGTCATTAATAACAGAATAGCAGTGTGTGTGTGAGGGACCAAACCAGATACAAAGGTAGAATTTGAGGAAGAGACAGTGGAGAAAGATTACAGGCCTGTATTTATAGCTAAATCTGAGTACATGCAGCCTTTTTATTCTCTTTTTCCACCCATTTTTTAAGATCTTTCTTTTTTTGTAATAGCTGTTCATGCTATGTGCCATTAGTGAATGTCACAGTGCTCCTCTTGACCCTCTCCTTTCCATCCCAAACCTCCTTTCTTTGTTGGATGCCTTAGTTCTAAGAGGGGGTTGCCCTTTTTATTTATCCCCAACACTTTCAGACTTGTTCACCAAATAAAGCTGTCTGTCTCTCAGGATTTCTTACACATTGGTTCCTGGATTACTCTGACACTTAGAAAAATCAGATCTGGTCTCCATTTCCTTTCATTTACTTTCTAAGATAGTGCTGCTGCTTGAGGCAAATAGTGAGAATTCCAGTTCTTTCTCCAACGGCGAAGATTTGTACAGCTGTTGTTCCTAGCTTTTGGTAAAATTGGCTGTGTGGCCTTGTATCTCTTCAGTGGACCATTTACATAACAGTAAATTTATCTTCCTCAGAGGAGTTGCCCCACTGTGAGTAAGAGGATTTATTTTCTTGACCTCTTGATTGCAAGTAGAGGGGTAAGGCAACATATGATGTTCTAAACCTGGTTTGAGAGATCAGTCTTTATTGCAGAAAATCGGGTTTTGAAGAAGTATGTCACTAGCTTTGCTTGAAGGTATTGTAGTTATTCATAATTTAATACAGTACTCTCCTGACCATGAATTATTTTATTGCCATCTACCTTTTGTTCCAGAGAGCAGCACACACTTAGAAATGCTATTCCATCTTAAATCTAACTTCCACTATTCTTGCTGGTCTAGTTGGGGATTTAAAACAGTTCTAGTTTCTTTTTATTAGGTTGTTCTTTATGTTTTACTATATTTTGGGCTTGTGTAAACACGTTTTTAATGCATCAAGGTAAATTTGCATGCTTTCCTAGTCCTCTAGGAAGACTGGAGAGTTAAGGCCCAATGGATAAACTAAGGAGACTCTCAATTACTTGTAAACCCCTAATTTGGCTAAAGTCATAACTGATGTTTGGCTAAATTATTTTTTCATGATTTCATTTGAATTTAGATGAAAAATATTTTGGTTTGGACTGCAATATCCATCTTCATTGTTTGGAAAATATATATACACATGCATAATGAAACTGATTGTAAATAGAAGTGTAATACTTTTTTAATTTTTTCATTGTCAAGGTAATCTGAGCTAAATGGAGAAAGTATACAGATACAAAAAAAATTAATGAGCTCTTTATTTAATTTTCTCCACTAGTTTTAATCTAAAATAATGCTAGAATCATGACTGAGGGGATTTGTTTTAAAATGAAAAAGTTTGTATTAAATATATAATTAATAGCAGAACAGTACCAATGCTTGCATATTTAGTTGAGTCAGAAATCTCAAACATACAAAACTGTAATAGTAAAGTTAGGCAGGTTAACACTTTCCCAACCCACACTGTTTTGTTTTCTTCTTTGGAAGGCACAGAGCAAGATGCTATTGAACTTCAGGGATCTTTTGTTGAAGATAATAAATTGATTTTCACAAAACAGAGCATATGGTTAATCAGAACGTTGAAATTCAGCAGAGTTCCATATCAAGCTGATGGCAATGAGGAAGTCATTTTAATACAGGCATCTCATTGTTCTATGCTGGATATAATATCCCCAAATTAACCAAAATCATCATAATTTGCATATTTATTTTAATCTTTATCTCTTGGTTTCATATATAAATAGACAAACTTTTTGATAACGTGGTGTTGTGGACTGAAATATTTAGGCTACAGCTAAACTAATTCCTTCATAGAAGTACTAGAATTTTGGAGATGACCAACTGGAATAGAAAAAAAGAGGTGCCTGGAAATTTTAATTTTTATATATAATTAGTGCAATATAGTTGTGGTGAAACAATAATTTTAGGCAAAATAGAATTCTTAGATCACTGTTAAATGTGCATGTATATACTCTCAGTTTATAGATGAAATATCTATCTGTCTTCCTATCTATCTATATATTGCAAATGTTTACTCTTTAACTTAAATCTCCAAAATGTTTCAAATATATGCATGGTAAGTAGATTTAGCCAAAATCTAAAGCATATTTCTTCTTATTTGAACAGATGGATTACTAAAACCTTAATAAGGCCTCAGAACAGCAGAATATCACTTCAATGGAAAGTTTCAAAGCTCAGTTTGTCTAATATTGTTTATCTTCTTAAACAAAAAAACAAACAGAAAATCAGTGACACTTTTGAAATTTTACAGTTGTATAACCTCCCCCTGAATGTGTTTTATAAACCCTGCAGGAGATACCCAAAGAAAAGTTAGTGCTTCATATTCTTGCAATGCCTATATTCAAAACCTAAAGTTGCCCCGTTTAAAATTATGATTTAGTAGCGATTCAGAAATATGCATAATTTTTATAAGAAAAATAAAAACAAAATTCAGTCATTTTACTATTGTTGTTATAGGACAGAAGAGAGGTGAGACTCCATACAGCAGCTTCACAGTATTTCCAGAATAGCAGTATTCTTGGGTGCCCATACACGTGCTCCGACTCAATTAATCAAGTCTGCTTGAGTGTTCTAATTGGAACACTCCTGTGTGATACAGTGTCATGTGTAGTCAGCATCCCGTGGTTCAAAATGGTGGTGGGGGTGTTTTAACTAAAACTTGTTGAATGAGTTTTGGTTAAAGCCCCCCCCCCCCCCCCCCCCCCCAGCTGTTTTGAAATGTAGGATGCTGAATACACGTAAGGCTATGGTGTTTTAATTAGACCGGCTGTCCTGCAGCCACTCTAATTAAAGCCCCCCTCCCCTACCCCTTGTTTTGAGAATCTAGTGTGCAAGATAAACAAAACAGAACAAAAACTTGCTATATTAAATTCTTTTAAGAATTTCAGGAAAAGAAAAACTTCCCTATTGGGTTGCCTTTATAATCTTTTTGTTTCTCAGTACTTAAGCTTTTGATGACTAAACTGTCAAAAAGTGTATGAAAATGATTTGTTGCTATTATTGTTCTAAAGGTTTAGAATTCATTTCATATATTGAAAAAAATGCCTGTGACTAGTTATTTAATGGAAAATGCTTAAAAGCAATGATATTAGGCTCCCATGCCATTGTCAGATCTGTTAGGGTCAAGTGTGTCTGTGCATAGATATGAGTGTAGTATTGGGATGGCCAAACTATTTTGGTCAGGTGAGTTTTTTTTGTCTTATCTTTTCCTGGAACAAGATGTTGCAGAAGGGAAGTGTGTGGCCTACATTTTGACAAACCTCTCTCCCAACCATATAGTTGGTCCAGTAAAAGATACATAAAAAATGTTTGTCTCTTGTACATTTACTGGACCATTATGGCTGCCACCACACTAATTCCACCCAAGTATTTTTGCCATTAACTGAGTGAATGTATAGTGTGTGAAAAATGCATAGTATTTCTTGGGGAGACGGGAATGGAGAAATGAACCCCCATTTTGCAAATGGAAAATATAAACATCTGTTTGAGAATTTTGTAAACTCTTTGCTTTTTTTTTGGACTGTGCATTAACCTGAGTAATAAAACTATGTATTTAGCTTGTTTAGACTTGATAACATTGCTTACATAAATAAGACCTTTGGATTTTCTGTACATTAGGTTAATACTATACCTTATTACATTTGCTTTAGGCTGTGAAGATGTATCTTTTACCTAGTAATGGTTTTTTTCTGTTATCTTAAGGACAATGGAATATTTTTAATTTAAAATAATTATTTTTATTATAAACATCATTCTTAATCACTTTTTAGTGGACTGGATTATATACGGCTTGGGTGAAGCTACATAAAACATTGTTTAGAGCTAGGAGAAGCATTTAATTTGAAGCTAAGATTTACTTGGTATCCTTTTACTGACTACATATCAGTATTTTGTTCAGAATTTTTCTCTGTCTCTTGGTCTGTGAAATTTTCAACCAAACCTGATACAAGTTCTTCCTCTGCATATCCACAAATAGTCTAGAGCTGCAATATGTAGACAGTTAAGAATTACAGGATAATTTTATGCAAAAATTAGGTGAGGCAAATCACATGGTATTTCTTCTGTGATTTTCTTTCTTTTTCCACACACTTTTTCTTGCCCCATTGAAATATGTTATTGTTTTGGTTTTGAACCTTTTCAAATATAAGCCATACACATGCACACACAAGTGTGTACACACATGCACATGCATGTGTATACACACACACACACACACACCCCCCTCTGTATAATTATGGGTATGTACAGATGTTCAGGGAGGTTAAGGGGAAATTAGATTGTGTTAAAAATGGCTATCCAATCTAATTTAGTTTGCCCAAGTACAGACCTTACATTTAGATCCCTAGTTAGATCGATTTAAGTGCGAACTGTGCAGAAGTTCCAGGAAAGTTAGGATGGTTAAAAAATGGCTGACCCGATCTAATTTACCTATACCTCAGAGGCGTACTAAAATCAGGTATAAGTAAACTGATTTAACTAAACTTCTGTAAGCATTCTCAGTGTAGTCATGGGGCTGGAAAAGTGCAGCTGCTGGCACCAGCCCCAAGGCTCCACTTTTCCTACCCACTCCCCTTGTGGACCAGCCAGCACCCCTCCCTACCCTGAGCCCACCAAGCCCCACATCCAAAAAGCCACTCTCAATGCTGGTTTTACCATGTTTGCTGGTGCTTGGAGCCGACTGATGTAAATTGGGGTGGGGGTGGTCGATGGGATTGGGGTGGGCCTTGGTTTGCTTGGGAGTGTTGTTTGTCTGGGGGTGAGAAGGTTAGGGAGCTAAAAATAGCCCTTGGTAGGCGGTGGGGAAAACCCCTAATCCTGCAAATCCCCTATCCTGCAAAACTGTCATTCCCACAATCTGACTGACTGTCAGATTGGGTGTTCCATCCACCCCAACTTACTTCAGTCGGGCTCCAGGGACCAATTAACATTGATAAAACTGGCCCTGGGAAGAGTTTGTGGGATTGGGGGTTGTTCAGTGGTATTGTGAGGGTTGGGGGGGGGGGGGGCTAGGATTGGCAGGATTGGAGCACCTCTCTGATCCTGCCAATCCCCTCTATAGACCCCACTAGCCCCACCAGTTCCCCAGGCTCCCCCACTAGACCCCCAACCTACTGGCCTCTCCCCTAACTTACCTTAGATCAGGCTCCCAGCACCTGTCTGACTACTGATTTAGATCAGGGGGTCATTTTTAACCTGATGTAACTACTCAAACTTCTAGCTGTAATTCGAAGCCTGTATGTATATCTATTGCATGCATGTGTGTGTCTATCATATATTATTTTATATGTTATTTGTAAATATATAAAATGACAGATACATAATTATACAGATAGCATCAGTCTTGATGGTGTAGCTGTTATTTGTGTTCTAGGGATATAACTTTTGTTTTGAGCTGGGATCTTTATAGTCATGTTATCTTGGCTGCAGTCTCTATTATTTGGAGATTTTAGCTAAACAAAGTATATCTTGACTATATACACTAATTTCGGAGAGGGAACTATAAAGAAATATTGGTGTAGATTAGGGGAGCTGGTTATCTCCAGAGAGTAGTGAATTGTTTTTGTGTTGTATACTTACTAATTTAGAAACATTAGGCAGAAGGCAGGGTAGACCAGCACCTTATAGAAATAGCTGATGCCATTAAAAAATAAATGCTATTTAATGATGAGACATCACAAAGGAAATACCCTCAGAAGCAGACCAAAACAGGCATGATAATTTAATAGTGTTATTCAGCCTTTTGTCCCTGTGGGCTGAATGAGTGACACAGGACTGGTCTGCGGGCTGGATCCCTTGCAGGTTGGGTCCCACATGTCCCAAACCAACAAACGTGGATTATGCTTGGAATTACAAATGTGATACGAGCTCTTCTCTATGATTATTTAGGCATCTTAAAGTGTGGATGTATGAAAATGATCTTGTAAAAATGGCCTAAGTGGGGGTGGCCCTGTGTTTTCTTTGTTAATGAGCATCATAACAGAAGTTTCAGTTTAATAGTCAAATAAATATATTTTAAATATCCCTCTCTTTTCTGCTTTGTCCCTGAGACTTAATGACAGCTGAGGGGCTCATTAAATGGTACTTGCATGTGTGTTTCTATTTACATTATTATTTTGGATTTCTGTTACATTATTATTATTATTCTTTTTTGGAATAGTGCCCATAAAATATTCTCTTAAGATGTGAATTAAAGGATTTATTGGTGGGTGGGTGTTTTGTGGAGTAAAAAGTGACTTTGAGCCATGTGACAGGCAGTGCCAGGGGATAGTTTGGAATTTCTTTAGACACTCTAGGCCAGATAGTGATTATTCTTTCCAGGGGGCCACAGAAGAGCAGGTAACTTATTTTTAGGGAGCATAGGGTTGTCAACCAATCTGAAAGAACTCCTTCGTATGGCATCAGATATCAACTTCCAAATCTGATAGCCGCTGTCTGGTATTACTGCTCGATATGCATAATGTGCCATGAGCTCAATTTTTTCCATTTTCAACCTGAAAGAGAAAAAGTACATTTTGATCTCAAGTTCTAACACAGAATAATTTCAAAATGCTTTAACTTAGTCAAATTCAGAAAATAATGTTACACCTGTATCAGTGTAAAGTTTCTCTGCTAGTAGGTTAATCTGCAAGTAACTGGCATAGTATTAATGACTGGCATGTAGTATTAGTGTGATGCTTAAGTAGATGTTCATATTCTGTTTTTTTGAGAAAGGGAACCAACAGTAGTAGTTTACATCCAAGTTAGTTTTCAGCAGCACTTCCAACATGTCCATTGTTTATGTTGCTTAAGTTGTGATGATTAAATCAGTATCAAGCTTTGTAGTTTATTTTAAGTGCATTACCCCTCCAAAAAGCCCCCAGGGGAATGGGTTGCTGGAAGCTTTAAGTGGCAGGTTTGAATTGCCAGATATTGAAGTAGTGACACATTGCAATTGAGGGAAAAAATATTTATTAGCCACTTAGTACTGCTTTTGCTTGACTTTTTTTTTTTAAAGAATGGTGTTTATAAGCTGACATTATAATGTTGTGCAAGAACCCAAGGCCAAGGCAGAGATGGAACTCAGGCTAGTGTCCAGGATTAAGGACAACAAAAAGTCCTTTTTCAAGTACATTGGAAGCAAGAAGAGGGCACCAGGCAATGTAGGGCCCCTGCAAGACACAAATGGTAATCTGGTGGCTATGCCAGACAAGAAAGCTTATATTTTTACCAGTTTCTTTGCCTCTGTTTTCCTGAACAGGGACCAGGATATCCCACCTACCAGAGGTAGGGACAATCTTGGGGATAGCTCTATCAAGCCTTCAGTCAGTGCAGATGTAGTTAGGGATCTTCTGGAAGGGCTAGACATTTTTAAATCTGCAGGTCCAGATGCCCTCCACCCAAGGGTGTTGAGGGAGCTGGCAGGGGTCATCGTGGAGCCCTTGGCCCGGCTGTCTGAGCATTCGTGGTCATCTGGCCAGGTGCCAGAGGATTGGAAACTGGCTAATGTGGTCCCTATTTTTAAGAAGGGGAGGAAGGAGGACCCAAGTAATTATAGGCCTGTAAGCCTCACCTCAGTGCTCGGGAAGCTCTTGGAGAGGATCATCAAGGAGCACATCTGTGGGGGCCTGCAGGGGAGATCATGCTCAGAGGCAATCAGCATGGCTTCACCAAAGGCAGGTCCTGCCAGACCAACCTGATTGCCTTTTATGACCAAGTAACTAAATCCTTGGATGATGGTGTCACTGTGGACGTAGTCTTTCTAGACCTTAAGAAGGCCTTTGACACTGTCCCTCACCCTATTCTCATCAATACATTAAGTGACTGGCATTGATGCCTGCACAGTTGGATGGGTAAAAAATTGGCTGATGGGGCGCACCCAGAGAGTAGTGGTGGACGGGTTGTACTCAACCAGGAGAGATGTGAGCATGGGGTCCCCCAGGGCTCGGTCCTTGGGCTCGCACTGTTTAACATCTTCAT
>NW_005842207.1:670390-687729 GCF_000455745.1 Alligator sinensis | reverse complement strand
TTCCTGCCTGTGGCAGGGGGTCAGGCTAGATGATCTGTTCAGGTCCCTCCTGACCCTAGCTACTATGAAACTATGAAACCCACAGCTCTCTTTTTCTCTGTGTTAATACATTGATTTGTAGAATGAAGTCCTAATTCTGAAGGTGGCTTCTAAGTGGGAATACCTTACAAGGGAGTGGAGAAGTGATTAAGCTTGTGGGCTAGTATTGCCCAGAGGTAGCTTTGGCAGGTGTGTGCTCTGAACAAGAGAAATGCTGTTAGGAGTAAAAAAATTATGCAAATCAAGGCTGTGCCTAAAGCTAGAGATCTGATTTAAATAGAATATTTACCATAAATTCAGCATAGGAAGTCCCTTACTTTTCATGTCACTTTTTTTTCTGTTGCATAGTACTCTTGTATTCTCAGTATCTGCATCTTACTCCATTTTCACTTTTTCTTAATCATCAGTAATATGTATTGAAATGTGAGAGAATGCAGATGACTCATAGTTAAATACCTGTCTATACAACCCTGTTCATATTCAGCTTTTTGTGCATTAAATTCTTGGTGAAGTGATGCCAATGGCAAGACTAACATGGACTTCTATGGAACCAGGATTTCTCTCTGTTCCATCGAGCTGAAGCAACCCTGTTGTTTTCTGATACAGGCGACCCTTGCCATTTGCAGGGCATACATTCTGGAGATCCCCGTGAATGGTGAAATCCGCAAATACAGCACTGCTTTCATGAATGCAGTGCCCCCGGCGGCTGGGGGTGGGGAGCATGGCTGTACTGGCGATGGCGGGAGCCCGGTGGTGGCGGTGGGAGCCTGGTGGCAGCAAGCACGGAGCTCCCGAGAAGCTCCTGTAAGTGTGTTTAAGATATGGGTTCAGCATTCGCGAATATTTGAAACTGTGAATGCCGAACCCATGAATAGCAAGTGTTTTCTGTAATTTTTTTCTCTCTTCCTTCTCAACTTGCACCCTCCATATTCCTGTCATAGAAGCTTCTTGTGGTTGCATTTTTTAGTTGTATGGAGGTCTGAACAGAATATTTAGCTTACACCTGAAGTGTTGTTCTGTGTAAGGTGGGGAAGAGGCTTCAAGCCTAGTCAGTTCTGTGGGAGGTTTAGCCCTGAGTGACAGTTTTCCCATCAGATTTCTGGCCATACAATGCTTATAAATGCTGTATACAGTTTGTTCTTGAAGGTAAAAGCAATGAGTCTGGTCTGAAAGGCTCTTTTGTTTTCTCCTGGAGGCTGTCATCAACCACTTGCCTAACTGCAGGAGCATATAATGTATATAGGTGCAGGCATGTGAGTTTCTTGTTGATTCTGTAATTATTTAAATGACTGATTATTCGTGTGTTTATAGTTAGGATGAAATTACCAGTCAAGGGAAGCTGCAGGCATTTAAGCCATAATTTGGCTGCTCTGTTTTCAAATTTTTGGCGAGTTAGGTTTGTCAGCATTACAGACTCTGAAAGGTTATTTAAGAATGCAGTTGCAGATGAAGGAGCTGTGGGTTTATCTATTGATGCTCTTTTTGCACATGCTGACCCTTTGAGTCTTAAGTAACATGGTAAGATTTTTCTCTTTAAAGCTGGGGACAGATATTACACACAAACGGGTTTATGTGATTAAAAACTGGTTTAAGCCTGTAACAGAACAGATGTTTAGTACACATAAACCAGTTTGAAAATGGCTGAAACCAGTTTGAGATAAACCTGGTTGAATGTAGTATCAGAATTAACTGATCTGGCTCAAACCAGTTTATGCAATGTCTGTCCAAGACCCTTTGCTGATTTAAGATAATCCAGACACCCCCCTGCATCCTGGCATGCTCTCTGGGTTGGGTGGGGCTCTCTATTCCGCAGCAGGGCTGGCCCCTCCCCTCTGCTCCCTGGCTGCAGCTCTGGCATAGAATTGCAAGCACAGAGTATTTGCCTGTCTTCTCCCTGCTAAGTAGGGATTATTCCCCGCTCCCCTCTGCCTTATGCAGACACCTCAGCATTAGCTAGCAGACCACACGCTGGCTATAGTTCATGCTGTGGGAGATGACAGGCAGGCAGGCTTTTTGGAGCTAATCAACAGGTAGCTTAATGTCTTTCCTTGGAAGAGCTGTTTAAGAAGAGCTCCGTTAGTTAATGCAGAGAGGCTTTGTTTTCTTACATGGGTTGATAAACACCGAGTTAAGCATTCCCTGCTGGGCAGCTCAGGAGGGGGTGGGAAATAATCAGACCATCCTGCGGGAGCCTGGCCTCCTTCCCCTGGCCTGGGAAGGGAGGACTGCTCTAGTGCCCCCTGGCTTCTAGTCTGAGCCACTGCAGGCATGTGCCTGCATTTCTGGGACGTTTGTCTGGGTTATAAACTGATTTAGCCTAGCCAAGTTAGACTAACCTGCGAAGATTAAATCAATTCAGGCTGAGGCTTTTTAAATGTCGATCCCTAGCCTGAAAAGCAAAGAGGGACAGCTTCAGAACTGTAGACAGAGCAGCTTGGGGAAATGCTAATGACAATTTTCTTCCTTGAAACAAGTGTATACAATATATTTGCAATGCCTGCACACATGTGCGTGTGTACGCATGCACGCTTTTCTTCTGAAAAGGAAATCCAGAATCATAAATAGGTTTGATTGCTTGTTCAGTAGGATCTCTTTCAGTCTTGCCAGAAAACTTTTAACTGAACCAAACCTAATTAAAAAAAAAAAAAACGGAAGGCATTGCAGTTCATAAATTTGTTCTCTTTTTTTCTCCCACATTTTAAGTACATAGCTTGTAACTTTGTAATTCCCTCTAATGACTCTTTTGCAATGTTTGTGTATTCTTTAATTGGATTATTGATGCAGTAGGTGTGCATTACTGAGTTGAATACCTATTCTATTGTAAGCCTCAATTTTCAAGTGTTTATGATTTAATGCAATTGGGCAAATATGTTCCTCATTATTACTTTCTGGGGCAATTGGTTCTTGCTCATTTCATAATGCATTGCGTGGATTGTTTTTTTGTATGTATTTTGAAACTCTTGTAGAACGTTTAAACAGCTAGCCCTTTTCATGTTGCATATAAAGGAATTGCAGGTTTTACCCATAATAAAACTTAGTTTGGGGTTTTCATGACTAATTGGCAGAAGAAAAGTTTTAAAAACAGAAGTAATACTAGAAAGAGTTGACTAGCATAAGATAAATACGATTAAGAAATTACATTTCTTGGCTAAAGATCAGTCTGTAAAATAATCTAATTGAATTTGTATAGAGATATATTAAAAAAAGAGTAAGAAGAGATGGCAGAATTTTAAAAGTATCTGCTACTCATGTTGTGCTCGTTATGCTGAAAAAGTATTGGTCTTTAAATCTTTAGACTGTTTGAACACAGCCTTAAACAAGAATTTTAGGTCCAGAATTGTTGATCTGCCCAACTTCCCACTTTGTGACGTGAGTGTAGAAATACTAATTTATATGATTTGTGAAAAATGATGTCCTACATATCTCTCATAAATTTCACTTGATGTATTCATGTGTACTATAGCTATTCTTCTGCCTTGAACTAAACTTCATGTAAAGGATCCATCTTTGTGTGTGTAGCAAGACCAGCATCATTAAGACATTGTCTACTGTCATTAGATTTCAGTGAACATGCTCATGCTAACTTACTGTATCAGCTTAGGAGGTAGAGATTGGGCAAAGTTTCGTGTATGATTGTAAAAAGAAGAGACCATCAAAGAGTTAGGGTGTTTTTTTGACTTGTTGCTAACAAATGCATATCACATTAAGAATGTGACCACCTTATGAAAGGGCGGACCTCACCTTGCAGAAGAGAGTCCCACAGCTAAAAGTTGTATATGTTGCACCAAGATACTGTTTGGAGAGTATTCAGATATTGATAAGCTGTATCTGACTGTAATAGTGGTCTATGAAGTAGTACAGCTATAGTCCACGAAGTAGTTGTACTACTTCATACTGTTTTATACTGTAATAAGAGTAATGAGCAAAATGTAAATACTTATTTATAAAGCCATTCATTGCCAGGAACTGATGCTTTCTGTCTAAGTGTGTTTCTTTTTTTCTCTTTCAATTTGGGGTTTTCTCACTGTCTTTACTGCTGTTAAAGATTGCCATTAAACTCTGTTACTTGAAAAATACTTGAAATGGATTCTGACTGTTTAGTTGCTGTTGCTGTCTTTGGAATCAAACTCTAACCTTAGAAAGGTAAAGGGAGTCTTGCCAGCTTACTAGGCGATAGGTACAGAGATGACTACGACCTCTCTTGAAGTACTACCTAAGAGAGTCAAATGACTAAAGAAGCTAGAGGCAGCAGCCCATTCTGTACAGTAAAAATAAGAATTGAGATGGAGAGGCTGTCGGTGTTGTCTCTAAACGGCATCACATAGATTCTGTTCATTGCTCTTCAGCTCCAACTGCTGGCTCAGCTTCTGTTGCTGCCTCCCCGTTTGCTTTCTTTGACATCTTGTCCCAAATCTCATAGTGCTGACAGGATAAAGCCTGCTCTAACTGTCAGTTTGTGGCATGCAGCATTGCTAGCACACCCCTTTTCTGAAAATACTTTCATTTGTCAAACCTGGGTGTGCCCAACATGCCTTCCACGTTCTCTTTGCATGCCACCAGTTGTCAAAAACTATTTTGTATCGTGTCAGATAATTTTCTAATGGATAATTTTATTGTGCACTTTTCAGATACTGACAGTGAATGATTTCAACATCTTAGAAACCATTTTCTGTTCCTTGAAAGCAGCTGTTCAAATAGCTATCTGGGCTCTGGTAATTTATTTTAGCCTTCTGAACTGTCTGTGTTGGCCATCAGGATTCTTAAAATCAAAGGCTTAGTCTGTTAGAAATATTCAGATGTCTTGCCTCACTACTGTTCTTGCTTCTGTAGCATAGTGCAGTACTATAGCACAATACTGATCATACTGCCAGAAATTATAGCTTGTTCTCTGTTCATACTGTATCATCCAATAAACTGTACTAAAATTAAATAATTGAAAAGGCATGCCTTAATCTAGAGAATCTTTATTTTCATTACATTTAATGAAATAGTACCAACTGACAGAGTTTTGACTTTTTTCTACTCAGGCACTAATGATCTCAGAAGCAATTTCTAGATTACTTTTAATTAAGTTTCAAAAAATAGACTCCTCTTTCACAGATGATACAGGCAGGAAATTGAAACTTTTGATTACTTGGATTGAATTAAGTCTCCATGTAAAAATGGTGTAAAGATTTGTTTCCCTAAAATTCATAGTTTAATCTGAAACAAGTTACAACAAAGGATATAATTATACATACTAAAATAGTTATTAATAGACTATTTGTACTGATCCCCACAATGCTATTATTAAGCATGTTTAGATTTGCAGTAGAATCACACTATTTAACAGCTTTAGAATTAACTCTTAAGCAGTGGCGTACTGTGGGTCTCCATCACCCGGAGGCCAATGCTTCCATTTCCGCCCACCTGTTCGTGGTTGATTCCTGGGGGGGAGGGGGTCCCCTGGTGGCCAATTGCCAAGCCCAGAAACGCTGGTGGCGAAACTGGACGTGCCTCCAGGAGACCGAGTACCCCTGGAGGGCCCGGCTGAGCCCCCGCCCCCTTCCCATCAGTATGCCACCACTCTTCAGTGGGAGATAGAACTTGATAGAGTCTGACAAGGATTTGTAGAGAAAATAATAGAAGAAAAGAGGCATTTTCATATTTATCATTTTTATTATAGTACTTAAGGGCCTTGTTACACATAACTTTGAGTGACTCCTGGAGCTTTTAACCCCATGAATTGTCTGTAATTAGCACCTGAAACTAGTTTTAAGCACTCGTTAGGCCCCTGAAGCTCCCTCCCCTGCTCCCCCCCCCACTTACTTGTCTCTGCCCATGCTGTCTGTCCCAGGGGAGCAGTCAGGGAAGGGTTAACCTGTCTGCCTGGTCACCACTGCCATACTGCTGCTATTCTCTGGGCCAGGCTTATCCCAGAGAATAGCAGTGGTGGTGACAGCAGCTGGCCTACTCTCTGGGACAGACAGTCTGGGCAGCCACAAGTAAGTGTGAGGGCAGGGGCAGTGAGCAGGCATCTGGGGTGCTTGTGAGGGATGGGGCAGTGGGCAGGATTCAGGCCAGCAGGAAGTGGGGAGGGGTGGGAGGGTGGCTACACCTTAGTATAACATGAGTTGAGTAACCTGGATCAGAGGTAATCCTTCCTCGGAGTGGCATAACATTGAGCCCTGGGGGCGGAGGGGGGGTGGGGAGCAAGGCCAGAATGATGGGAGGGCGGGGGACATTTCGGTCCTCCAGGCTGAATGTGTGACTACTCTAAACTCAAGCTAGCGCTAACACTGATCAACATTTGTGTAGCTCACATTGTAACAAGGCCCTAGGGAGCATCTACAAGTGCACTTTAATGCACATTAGACTATTCTAACATGCATTAAAATATCATGTAAAAGCATGCTTTTTACTTAATGTGCATTAAAATAGGCTAATGCGTATTAAGCATCGCTTAACACATGTGCTTTAGTTAATGCACATTAAGCCAGGTTAATGTGCATTTTCCTAACACCTCACAAGGGAGGTACTAGATATAATGCACATTAACTAAAGCACATTTATGGATGTGTAGACGTGCCCTAAGAGTTGTACCTAGATCTGATCAGGTTTTTTTTCTGTTGCAAATTCTGACTCTTCCTTAAAATAATTAAAATGAAATATTTCAGCTGAAAACTGAACTAACATTGTATGGCATAATGGCAGCTGTAGTTCTGGTTACTCTTGTACCTATTTAAGGTGAGTTAATTTTTCTGTAAATTGTTGAAATTGGTAGAAGCAAAGTTTTTTGGTGATATCTTTTATTAGTCCAACTGTATAGTTGAGAGAGAGGTTATTCACGCTTTCAGGCACAAAGTACCCTTCATGTCTATTAGTTTGAACAGGTGGTAAACTTTTGAGCACTCCAACCCTGAATTAGTAAAGCTCATTTTAGACTTCTGAAAGCATAGCCTACTATTCATGCAAAGTATTTAGATATCTTAAAATGTACCAAGTGTTTTGTGTGGTTCTTGCTATGTCAATAATGTATTTTTAAACAAACTTTTATAAACTACTCATAGAAATAAATATTCATCAACTTCAGTGGCTGAAAAAGGAGTAAAGAAATTATAAAAGGCATCCTTTGTTTGACTTTGTGCCTTTTGAAACTCAAATTTAATTTGTTTGTACCCTAAGCTTTCTGCCAATTCTTTGTTAATGATTATGTTGTTGATTATGTTTGGTTCGAGATGACTCACTTTTGAGGGCTTTTATTGCAGCATTTTGCATGTTTACAACAGGAAGCCTAGGAGGAAGTGGAAGATTGAAGCAATGAAGATTCTCTACTCTTTTATAACTGATTATTACTATGTACTGTTGAAGTTAATTATTTCTTTCTGTTTATATTCTGTAACACACCTTTCACTTGTCATGCCTGCTGCATTGATGAGGTTCTTCCTAGTTCCCCTGTGTAGTATGAATCACCATACAAGTTACACTTCCATCTTCTCTGATTTCAAAGATTAGTTGATACTGAACACACATAACTTTGCTTAAAATGTTCTTGAATAAATCTGTTGAGCTGTAAAGTGACATAGATTAATTATGTGATTAGCAAGAAATAATGTTGAGTTGCTGTTCAACTTTGTCTCCCTGTAAATTAGGTTACTGTAGTTACTTCCCTGTTGCATAATACTGTTTTTTAAACAATAATTATATACTTGTCTTTATTGCTACATTGCAAGTAACATGTACAAAAGAGTTGCATATTAAATAGTTCTATTTTTTTACTTGTGTAGCAATATTGGTTCTATAGGATTTTGCTGCCATCCCTGATGTATTAAAATTGTATTGAAATGAGAATTTGAAAACTAATTTTCATAAGCAAACACAATCTCTTTTGTGTATGTAAAATTAGTGACAGTAAACTTACTCAGCATTTCATGGCTGAATGCTTTCCATAGTGTGATACAATTCACTTGGCACCACTGTAAAGACTAAATATTTAAATCGCCAACCTAGGTGATTCCAACTGTCTTGATGAGCCGGAAACCATATCCTGGTAGGATACTTTTGGAGGGGAGGTTGAACAGCATCTGTACGTCCCTGTTTTTGCTTTGGAGATTAGTAGTTATCTTTCCTTGTTAGATCAAGGTAGGTATCCTTAAAGGAAATGCTTCTTTTGGTAGTCTTGCTTTATCTTTTTTTTCAGGAATCCTTTCTTATGACATCTGAATAAGCAGATGTATGAAGCATGAGGTATTACTGGGCTGAAGGCAAGCTGTGTACAGATTAAGGGAGTTTTTGAAAGCTACCATTTTGTAGATCCATAGTGAGGCAGACCACACTTATTCCTAGGCAAGTTTTGATTCTACAGAAAATGAAAAGCCTTCAGAAGACACAAGAATAGAGTGTCTGAACATGACTTTATTAGCATAAGAAACAAGGTATCTTTTTACAGGGTAGGTCTTGTACTGACCCTGTGGTTCATTATACCTTTTGGCTGACATGATTGTAATACATGCTGTGCAGAAGGTGAACAAATTGTTTTGTGCAAAAGACTCAAATGGGTTTCTATTAAGCCAGTTCAGGATTATGGGGCTGGGTTGATTGGTTTCCTGTAAGTTTGACAATAGATAATAGTTCCATAGAAACTGGATAACTTAATGGTATGGCTATTTGAACTGGGTCAGTTATCTTGTGAAAAAAACTGTCTCCTTCATCAAGCAAGAGCTTTTTATTTTTCAAGAGGTAGGCAAGAATTTTCCCTGAGGAAAACTTGCCACCCTTTGGAGCAGTTCTGAAATGTGTTTTTTGGTGTTTTTGCTGTTATGAGAAGACCAGATATAGAAGGCAATACTGATTTGTATTTACATGGTTTATTTTCTTTAAATGACTTGTATTGGCCCTTCAGGATTGTTTTGGGGAGTAAGTTTACCACTGAATCCTAGCAGAACAGAAAATTGAACATTAGTTGCAGAAGAAAGGCAGATAATTGCACTATGTGTATGCCTAGAAAGCAGGGATGTGAGCACTGGTTAGTCTCTCTACCCCCTTGAAGAGACTCTTCTAATAAGAAGGAATAGACTTTAAATATGATCTTGCAGTGTGTTCCAGTGCCTGACTTGAGCTTCAAAAATGGAGGGCCCTGTCTGAGACCTCCCTACTTCTTGATGTATGACTTTCCTTTTGGTAAGGTTGGGTTGGCTCCAGAAAAAAATTCTTGAAGGTGAAAACATCTGGTCTGTAAAATAATCCCGTGCAGCAATTTAACAACTTTTAATGGTTTCATTCTCCAGCAGAGTGGGAAGGAACTGTGCATGGTCCTAAACTACCTGCCTCTAATACTGTCGGAACTAGAGATTTTTAGGCATGTGACTGAGAAATAAAAATGTTTAGCTAATTATTCAGCGTAATAACTTAGAGGCAGGTCAGGAGCTAGTGACTTTTCCATTCCCTTCCTCCCAAGACCTATTCCCTATAAATGCCCCTCTTCCCCCTCAAAAAAGAGAGAGGGGGAATGAGGGAAGGAAAAGAATTGGTTTGATAATCTCTGGAAGATTTTCCTTTTTAGTCAAGGGGGGTGCATAACATGCCAGTTCTTTAGTTTTCTGAAGATTGCCACCAGAAAGCAGCAATTTCAACAAATATGTCTTTTAGCTATGGAAGCGGCATGTAACTAAATCATTATTTGTGTTCAGTACAAACTAATAACTTTAAAGGTGAGCATTGTAACCAAGGTTGCACTTATGCCATAGATTGCTATGTTCAGTTTTAAAGACTGTATATTTTACCATCTCGAAAGTGTGTAATTTCTTTTCACATTTGAGTTTTACATCTAGATTGCAATGCTTCACATCAAGTAATTAGTTTAATGATTTCGGTTTACAAGACCTGTTTATAGTCTGTATGTTCCTTTCCTAGTGTATTATAGAAGAGCTAATTTTGAGAAGGGAGAACAAGTATTAGGTTACAAAATTCTTTTACAGAAAAACAGGACAGCACATGCTTTTGAATAATTCCAGATGGAAGAATGTTAGTTTATATTTTATTTTTATAGATTGAATGTCTTTAGAACTGCTTCTTTTTTAAACAACAACAACCACCCTCAACTCTTTAGTATACATTTATAGGGTAGGGCAACATGGACCATTTACCAGAAGGCATGTTAGGGTATGAACTCACATTGCCTTTGCCACCCAAGTGCATGCTTTTACTCTGAAGAAAATTCAGATTGTTTACCCCACTTTCATGGAGGGATGTTATGAGCTGTGAGCCGTAAAGGAATTTAACTGGTTTCCTTAATTTAATACTAAGTGCAGTAGATCGTATTGGTGTTGTAAGCTAATTGGTGAGGCTACTCTCAAGGTGAAATCTTGGCCCAGTTAAAGTAGATTGGATATTAAGAATATAACACATCTATAAGGGATGCTTAATGCACAGAAGATTAATTCTACTGTGCGTTAGCGTGGTGGGCAAAGCCCATGCTAATGTGTAGTAGCATCACAAAAAACCTGTTCATTTGCATGAATGCACTAATGCACCAATTAGTGCACATTAAGTTAGTACCTGTTATTACAGGTACTAAACTTAATGTGCTGTAATTACGGCACATTAATGAACATGTAGATGTGCCCACCGATAATTGGGCTCTCCCTAGTTCTTCCATTGAGACCATAGTGAATAATAGTTCTCCATTCATTTTTTCCACATCTTTCATGATTCTATAGACCTGTAGCATATGCCCTCCCCTTCCCCAGTTGTCTCCTTCAAGCTGAAGAATTCTGGTCTTTACAGACTTCTCATATGGAAGCTGTTGTATACCTCTTATTTTTGTTGTTCTCTGTAACTTTTCTAGTTCTACTATATCCTTTTTGAAATAGGATTACCAAAACATCATACCATATTAAAAGTGTGGACATGCCATGGATTTATATAATGACCTAACTATGACCTGTTTTGCTTTTAGTTTCTTCCCCGATTAATTCCTAACATTTACTTTGTCTTTATAATCACTGCTGCATGCTAAGCTGATGTTTTCAGAGAGTTGTCAACAGTGGCTCCAAGATCTCTTTCTGGAGTGGTAATGGCTAATTCAGTCAGGCATTGCGTATGAACAGATAAGATTTCTTCCTCCCCTCGTGCATTTGAATTTATCAGCATTAAGTTCCATTATCTGCTTTGCTGCCTATCTATACAATTTTGCGAGACCTTTCTGTAACTCTTCTGCAGACTTGGTCACTTCACCATTTCATTCTTTTTCCACATCATTGTGAGTATATTGAGTAGCATGGATGCTTGGGGTTACCCTAATATTTACTTTTTTCCATTCTAAAAAATGACTATCTAGCCTTACGCTGCACATGTGTATTCAGATGATCTGGGAATATGTCCTGAGCTTGTTTGCCTAGTAGGAAAACTTATGTGGAGACCCCAGAACAAATGTTTGTATGCTGAGCTGCTGCTAAGCCAGTGGGCCCATGTGTATACATCTCAGCCTGTTTTTCAGGCTCCCCAGTCTGCCTGGTGACAGATGACAGTAGTGCATGGACTTTTTCAAAAGCATTTTGAGAATCCACTGGATTTTCAACTGGATTCTCCTCATCCACATACTTGTTGACATTATCAAAGAGGTCCAACCAATTAGTAAGGCTTAATTTTTTTTCTTTGCCATGTTGAGTCTTCCACGACTTACTTATGATTTTAGTGGGGCATGATTTCAATCTCATTGCCTTAGTTTATCCATTTGTAAAACAGAGCTAATTATAGTTCTTTGAATTTATATAGTGCTTTACCAGGATGACAGAACAGCCACACTTTACAGACACTGTAGCTGAGCACACGGAGACCAAACAATTTGCCTGGGGTCTTTCTAATTAGGAAGACAGAGGTCTAGCATAGAAAGGAGACTGTGTCAAGATTTTAGAGGCAAGGATTTTTTTAGGCCAATATGTTTTAATAGACCATCTGTGCAGTTGGGATAAAATTATTCAGTCTTTTGAATGCAAGATGTTCTTTGTCAGGTCTGTTTTAGAGACTTAGTATCTTTATGTGAGCCAAAAGCTTATCTCCTGTCTTATCAAGTAAATGTGGGGAAAGGAGGAAGCCTCTCTGTCTGTCTGTTTTTAATCTATTGAATGTAGTGTTTGGTCCTGTCAGAGTAATGGTGGAATTTACAAAGTATTCCTAGTGCTCGGCATGTTTCTGGAATGGAAAAAGAGATTGACACCTCCTGGTTCCCAAACCAGGGGCATTTTGGTAGGAAGAAGGGTACGAGGGGTTTTACCAGTTCCTGGATTTCCCAGTTTGCTTACTAAGAAATTCACTACTTTTAATAAAAGCCATGCAGGTGTTTCTGTAGCATTTAGCATTACTATTGCAGCAGATGCAGTGCTTGCTTCTGTGATGGAACATGTTTTTCACTCTTGTTTCTTAAGTTGTTCTTAAAATTTTGAAGTATATAATTCCCCACAGTGACACAGGGCCTAGGAAATATCAAGTTTAAATATTTATCTTCCCTGCTCCCTTCTTTTTAACTAAGGCAGTATCTTTATGATCAGGTCAACTTATGGTGACATCCCAAGATGCTTTGTTTTCTTAAATTTTAAAGGACTTTGCTCAAATGGTGTGTAGTGAGGAGGAAATAAATAGAGAACAAGTATGAACAATTTTGCATGGAAAGATCAATATTTTCCCAATAAGTTAGTAGCTAATGATGAAGGTTATAATGGATCTTGTTTTTCAGCCATACATTTAAATTGTATCTACTAGACTGATAGATGTAATCTATGGTCTATGGAAGGTACAATCTACTATCTGTGTAGTATGTTTGTATATGTGTATAGTGGGAGGGGGGACAACTGAGCTTTGCTACATAGCTAGTCATTTTCATGTCCCAATTAATTTTCTTCTGTGTAGAGAAAGCTCAGGTGTTGTGTTTCCCTGAATGACATGACTTTCTTTTTTTTTCTTGTGGGTGGGGGGAGTGGAAGTTATTGAAGGGAATTAGATGCTATTGCTTCATATTTCATAAGTAATTGGGTGTAGCAAGTATTATTATTGACAGGCTGCAGGTGTGTTGTGCTACAGACACATAACCCAACATTCATGGCCACACATGCACAGTAGGGCTGTGCAAACCTTTGGTTGCTGATTCGATTTGGACGAGATTCGGCCCGATTCGGTGGCCAAATCTCCAAATCTGAATTGAATCACAAGACTCAATCTCTCTGAATTGAATCGGAAGCCTCCGATTCGATTCAGAGAGATTTGATGATTCAGCCATAGACAGCTTTATATGTTTTTTTCTACGTACCTCAAGGTACCAGGTAAGGCTCATGAACACTGAGATGGTGGGGCAGATGGAGCATCTCACGGGCGCACAGGAGGTCCCCCATGCACTTGGCGGCAGACTCCACCCCCCCCCCCCGGGCGGGCGGCACCCCCCCCCCCCCCCCCAGTGGCTCGGCAAATGGTGCCTCCTGGGTCTGGGGGGGCAAAATTGGACCCAAAAGTGGACTGGAAGTACTTCTGGTCCACTTCTGGCTCCTCTGCTGAGCATGTGGGAAACCCTTCTGCACTCCCATGGGATGCTCCATCTGCCCCACCATTGCAGCATTCATGAGCCATGTCTAGTACCTTGAGGTACATAGGTACATAGAAAAAACATATAAAGCTGTGTTCAGATTCGGCCAAATCGAATCGGGACAGTGATCCAAATCATCGAATCGAATCACTGTCCCCTGAATCAGGCTGAATCCAAATCGAATACTTCCCACTTCACACAACCCTAGTGCACAGCTTCCTGGCTCAAACATGACAAAGTTTCCATGAAGGCATGCTTTCCAGCCAGGAGGCAATAGGGGACTGCTCTGGAGCTTCCCTGCCTCCACAGGAGTCTGTCAGTGAGAGGACAGGCTTACCTGATCAGCCGCTTCCTCCATGGCTACAGCTGTTTGGGTCTGCTTCCCTGTCTAGTCAACCTTTGTCCCAAGCAGCAGAAATGGTTAAAGCACCGGCATCATTACAGTTTGAAGTTGTCAGTGCTTTAATTTTCCTGGCTTGCAGGCAGTCCTGTGTCCCTTGCTGCCCAGCTCCCTGCCGGCAAGTCCCCTGTGGTGGCAAGGGCTAGTTGGCCCCTACCACCACTGCAGCCCTATCCCCCATGCTGTTGGGCAGCAGGGGGAATAGGGCTGTCTGCAAATCTGTCGCGGTGGCATGGGTCAGTGGGGTGGTCTCTACAATATGTTTGGCCTTTGCCACTACTGTAGCCTCAACCCCCTTGCTGTTCAGGTGGCCCCTGCCTCTGCTGTAGCTGTGTCCTCCTTGATGCCCAGCAGGGAGCTACCCAGACACTGGTTCCTGCAGGGCTCCCTGACACATGGGATACTGAAGGGGTCTCCCAGACCTACACACATGTTAACTTTGTGGCAGAAAAGTTTAATTTTTTGTTTTGTTTTTCTTTTGGTTTTTTGGGTTGTTTTTTTTTTTTTAATGGCTGTTGGTTTAAACAGCAGCTTTGTCCAGGATCCACCATTTTTAATCAGGTCAGTCTTTTAGCCAGGTAAACAGTGTGTGTGGCCATTTGTGTTGTGTCCTGCTTAAGCCCGTGTGTTAAGCATGACAAATGTAACATCTACCAGAGCCCTGTATCTTAGGAAATGATGGAGGGGAATGTTTGGCAGGATAAGGATTGGTTGTGTATTTTCTTAGCCTTAAGGAAGAGCTGAGTTGTGGGAAAGAATGCTCTCTCCTTAACCGACGATTGTAATAATGTGTTCTGCATTGTCAGCAGTCTGAATCATTCCCCTGCATCTAGTTCATTTCTTTTTTTCTATAATTGCCTTTTTTATTCTGTACTACGAAGGTGCTGAAAAATCTGGGTTTTAAGAAAAGCTGTGTTCTTTGAAGTATTTTTCCCCTTTGTGCTGTGCTAGTGAAGGTATATGGTGTAGGACCTGCCTTCCCCGACAATTGTAAAATCAGAATTCCTGGAAAACTCATTCTTGAATACTATACTGGTATTATTACATTCCTAGGTTAGAAAAATGCGGGTCATTGTTTATTCGTAAAAATCATATACTGTACTGCACATTACTACTTGGGCTTTAAAGATGTTTTTGCTTTGAGATACATTTACAAAGTCTTCAATGATTTTTTTAAGTAAGATATGAACCAAGAAATTATTTTACATGGTTGGATATATGTTACTAATCTCTCTACAGTGTAGGTAAGGTTTTTTTGTTTTAATGTTCGTGATTACAAATGCCATCTGTGTACAGAGAGGATAGCACACTATGATGATATGTGTTTTTTAGAATTAGTGTGAACTTGAATAAAACAAATGTGACTCTTGAGAACATTTTTCTTATATCATATCCACTTTAACATAAGTTTAAAAGCATGTGTGAGTTAAGAGAAAAATAGGCCTGTTGTGTCTCAAGAAGCATAATGTTTTATATCATTTTTGGAACAGCTTTAACAAAGTAAAATAGTTTGTGAGGTACAGAATCTACTGTGCAGTGCTATTTCAGAAATGCCACTAGGAAAGCAGCCAGGAAAAGTATGAAAAGAAAACAAAATGTAGTAGTATAGAGAACTGAGACCAATAACAAGTATTTTCTCATAATCATCCTGTCCTTTTTATAGCATACCCGTCTGAAAGACTCAGAAAAAAATCCAGGAGAGCATAGCTGAAGAACCTAGTTGTCCCTGTGGGTGCCCTTTTTAAAGCTGTCATTCTACTGGTTTTTCCCCATGACATATTTTGGGAGATCTGTCATTTACAAACTAGCTCTGGCTCTGATCCTGTAAATGCTACACGTTCTGAATAGTTCCATTGACTTTAGTACAATACTCAGAGTATACAGTGCATCAGTTTTTGTTGGAGTATAAGTCAGGAGATACTTTTTTGAGAGCAAGTTAGACCAAAGAAGAAAGAAGTTTTTTTTTAGTATAATTTTGCAATTTTTGCGTCAAGCTTGTTACCCCTCTTGTTACCTCCATATGTATCTCTTTGACTGTGATTTCTCAAAGTGCTGTATAGACTGTTTTAGGCTTAAGGAAATATTTTGCTGGGCAGTTATCCTAATAAACTTGTCTCTGCACATGGAAATACTGTTTTGGCTCTTTGTGACGTTGTATACTTAAGTTTTTACTTATTTTTTCTCATCGTTGCATTTAATTTATAATCAGCTAATTGGCACTTGACAATTCTTTATTTCAGCTCTGTGGTTGTTTCTTTAGATCTGGCTTTCAGGAAAAAATGCCACCATACCTGGCCAGGCATGTCTTCCAGAGATGTTGTTATCTCTTGGGGCCCAACATGTCAGTAGGGTTTGGTTGCTTACAAGAATTTGTTGTTTAGATGATGTTGAAGTACTTCATGTTCTCTTAAGTGTTCCTAATTAGTCTAGCTCAAGGAGGGAAATAACCCCAAAATGGCAACAACCAGCCTTGCATATACACCTCCCAAAATGCAAGCCATTGATGGAACATTTTAAGAGGAAGTGCTACTGATCATTGAAAAATGTACATTGTTTGTGTATGACTGTTGAACCAACTTCCTGCAAACTTAGCTTGTTAATAAGATCTCAGAGTAATCTACAAATTGAAGCATATTCTAAAGAAAAAATGGCTAGACCGTTATTTCTGCACCAACATTTTCTTTGGAGCAGGTAGAAAAAGTTTTTATTTATTTTTTTAAATATATGCATAGAGATCTCAAAAATGACTGACCCGATTATGTTCAGAATTTCCAAAATGTTTGCCTTCAGGCAAAAATCAATTTTTTAGAGTTCTGGTGCATATGGAAATAATTTACCAGTTATGAGGAACTGAGAAGAGGAGTGGTTAAAATAGAAGGTACATTTAAACCTGTAACTGTAGCTTGCACTTCCAAGCATGCTGTGATGAAGCCATGTATTTCATGTGGAAAATGTTGCTGTAGACTTCATCAAATAATAAAAATTGCAGCTTTACTATTAGGGGGTAAAATTTCAAACGTAAAGTTTCTGAATTATTTTAACTTTGCAGAGTTGAAGGTGGAGTTAAGGAAGAGAAGGTTATGCTGCAGGATTTTTGTAAAATAACATGCATGCATCTGAACAAATTCCAACAATAGGTAGGATAGTATGGAATAGTTTTATTTTTTCTTGGATACTTAAAGAGATTAACTGAAGAAATGCCAAAATAAATAAAAAGTAGGATAACCTGTGGTAGCTACTATTCCTTCTTACAGAACAAAAGTGGATGGCTTAACATGAAGTTATATTTGCATTAATAAGAAATCTTTATTCATTTGCTCCCTTAAAAATATTGTTATACCATGCAAA
>NW_005842207.1:634442-670359 GCF_000455745.1 Alligator sinensis | reverse complement strand
CATATTCTGAACTACCTTGCCTGAAACATGTGGTGAATGATAAAGTACTTGCATCACATGAAAAGCTGTAATTGTTTGAAGTTTAGTTTCCCTTAAGTATATTGTTAAATGCCAAAGCATTGTTAGCCATTTAATTTCTATCCTAGAGAAGTTATTCTGTGTTAATTCAAAATCCTGTTGAAATACTAGCTCTGACAGAGCTCTTTGATTCTTTTTCTTTTCTTTTTTTCCTCCAGGGCTAGGGACAGAAGTTACATATAATCTAGCATAAATAATTGGAAACTGGTTCAAATCTGCAACACAACAGAAGTTCAGTGCACATAAACCACTTTCAAAATGGCTGAAATTGGTTTAAGATAAACCTGGATGGATGTAGTATCAGACTTAACTGATTTAATTTAAACTGGTTTATTGAACTTCTGTCCCAGATCCCCCTCCAGATGCAAGTTAACTCGCAGTCCCCCAGCATCCCAGGACTTTGCACCTCTCCCACAATCCAGGCCCTGCCCTTACAGGGTGGTCAGGCTAGCCTTGGCCCAAGCTGTCTGCTCCAGCCAAGCAGGGAGGCTTGCTGTAGTACCCTCCCACCCCTGGTCTGGGCCACTGCAGGCATATGGCTGCATTTTCGGAATCAAAAGTGAATGTTGGGTCACTTGCTTCTTGGTTCAGTCTATCCAGCTTAGACTAACCTGCGAAGATTAAATCAATTCAGCCTCGGGCTTTTTGACTATCTGTACTTAGCTCAGTAGTCTCTGTCCCTGAAAATGGACATGCTTGTTGTTGTTGATTTCAGTTAGAAGCCTCTAAAGCAGAAAATTGTTGGCCAAATCCCTAAATCTGAAAATACTATGGACCTGAGTAAACCTACTCAGAAGAAAATTCATCATGTGCTAGTGTTCTCAGAACAAAGCCCTAAAGTGATGTAACAAATCATAATGATATTTTGTTTTCCTTTTTACTACAGGCTTGATGTTTCTTAGTTATGTAACAAATGTTGTAAAACGCCTTCTTTCAATCTAAATCAGGAAACAGTTTGTATTAATTCCACCACATTTAATAAAGCATGGCAGTTTAATCTGATTACCTAGACTGCCTAAATTAGAGAAAGTCTCAAGAACATGAGAAGGCTCACTGGAGGGTATAAACAGAATCTTTTTTCATTCTTTATTATTTTCATTTGGCATAAATGTAATATTCTCTCAGTTGTTGTGTAGTGTTTCTGTGTGGGGATGTGTGTCCTGGGAGTGTTCATAATAATATTAAAATCGGATGCGACTACCCAGTGCTCAGAATACTGTTTCATATGTTTTAATTATTGCATGCCAAGTTTTTATCAGCTCTCTAAAGTCATTTATTGGAATGGTATCATCTTTAGTATAGAATGACTGAAAATAAGGCACTGTTGGTCTTCCAGGTTTTAAGTACCTGCTTGTTGGCTGATCAAGTGTCAAATATGACAGTATCTAGTATAACTCTGAGAACCTGAGAGTTATTTGACTGGTGATTGGTAAATGGTGGCATCTGCAATTTTAAGGAGGTTCTCATTGAGGTTTACACACCTGCTATTTTTAAAACATTTTTCAGCTGACAGAAGAATTTGGGTGTACTCTTTAGGTAAGCAAACAGCTGTGCCAGGAATGTGGGATGTCTGTTTTAAATATTAGTTCAAACAGCTAAGATTGAGATGAGTATGTGTGTACAGTTTATGTTTATAATGGATATAATTTTTGGTTTGCACAAATTTTTATTGTGAATGATAGTTATGCACAACTTCTGGAGAATCATGGATATTAAAACTTAACCTTTTTCTCATAGCCATGTTATTGTACCCACTACCTTGAAAATCTCTATCCTAGTTCTTAATTTAATTTTGCACAAGCCATCACATCTGTGTTAGCAAACAAAGATATTTTTCAAAGTAAAAAATGTTTTCCTTTATAGTTCATTTATCCCCTACATGTATGTGCATGCACATAACACACCCATGTAAACAGTTGCTGCTCAATTTCATACCCTTTTAAGAGAAGATTTTCAGTTTGTTTTTTCAAATGGTACAATTGGCATTATTCCTGAAAGCCCAGTGCCCCTCTGAGGGGCCAACGTGTCCCAACCTCCATCTGTCACAGAAGCTACTCTTGGAAACTTTTGTGTGCTATCCTGTTAATAACTTAGCTCAGTGTGTTACCTTGACCATGCCTGTTACCCTCTCCTCTTCTTGGACTTTAAGGCTAAGTACAGACAATCAAAAAGGTCGAGGCTGAATTGATTCAGTTTTTGCAGGTTAGACTAAGCTGCGGAGATTAAATTGAAACAGAGAAGTGAATAGGCATTTACCTTTGATTCAGGAAATGAAGTCCCATGCCTGCAGTGGCTCAGTCCAGAAGCTGGGATTTGTAGTGCATAGTCACAGCCAGCAGTAAGTTTGAGTGGGGAAGAGGTGTTTAACGCCCCCTCCCTGGCCCCAGCCCCCAGCTGGGGTTTGTTTGGGGCAGGAGGCAGTCCCCTCCACCCCCTTGTCAGCCAGCCCTCACTGCGGGATGGACTGTGATTTAACTTGAACCAGAAAGGGGTCTGGGTCTGGTTTCATAAGCTGGTTTTACCCAAATCAGGTAAGTCTGATACTATATACTACATTCAACCAGGTTTATCTTAAACCAGTTTCAGTTATTTTGAAACTGGTTTATGTGCACTGAGCTTCTGTTAGGTTACCAGTTTAAACCAGTTTCTGATGACTTAAAATGGTTTATGTGTAACTTTTGTTTCTAGTCTAAGACTGCAACTGACCAAAACCCTAGATCAATCTTCTCATGGGGAAAATGTCATAGTTTGTGACACCAAAAAAGCATTAATATTATAGGCCACGCAGTCTGCTTTGCCTTTTATCATTTTCTTAGAAGCAACGCAGAATTACCCAAACTACAGTAGTTTAACTAAGTAATCCTGTTTTATACAAAATCTATTAAAA
The DNA here is from genome assembly GCF_000455745.1 of Alligator sinensis. Lineage (NCBI taxonomy): Eukaryota > Metazoa > Chordata > Crocodylia > Alligatoridae > Alligator > Alligator sinensis. The sequence continues at coordinate 667,394 of NW_005842207.1, read as the reverse complement.
TAGAGAGAAAGCAGTAATTAAAATAAATGGTTTGCACAAATCTCTCTGCTAAGCTGGATGAGTGCAGTTGCAAATAAAAGAACCTGGTAAAGGCCAGCATGCTTCATTTTTAGGATGTATGCCTTGTGGAACTCCCTATCCCGTTTAAGTTGGCTTACTTCCAAATCATTAGAGTGAAGTTACAATGCTATTTTTGGTTTGTACAGGTGCACTGTTTGAAAGAAAACTTCTTTTGATTCCCTAGTCACTTTTTTTCTTTTTCAGTTAACAGCTCCCTTTTTCCTACTCGCCCTCCATTAAAATGTGATAGGTTCTTTCACTTCTCTTTCTGCAAGTCCATCATTTGTCCATTTGAATGCTTGTGCCTTGACTAGTCACTTAGACAAGTTAACTGAATGCAGATTTGTATGTTTATTGTTCCTGGCAAGTAGTGTTAGATTACATCCTCAGTCTAGGTATATCCAGCTTATACTGGTATATTGGCCCACCAGTGAAGTAGAATAGGGCTTTCCTTTCTTTGAACTTTCTCTCAGTTGCTATGAACAATACGTTCTCAATGGCTCTAGGCCCTTTACTATGCTTTGGTTTGGTGACTGTCATGGTATCAATGTGCTTTTGAGGAATAAGTATATTAAATTATTTTCTACACATAGGGTAATTCTGGTCCCACATAAACTAAACAAGAACACATTTATATAGCTCACAAGATTGTTCCTCTACCCTAAACAAAAACTCATCTCCTTTAGGAAAAAGACTGTCAGATTGCTAAAGTAAAATTTGCTGTGATAATTTTAAATAAAACATTTTTCCAGTTTAGGTAACATAAATACAGCAGGTTATCTCCTCAGAGTCAGTGGAGTTATATTGATTGGCCTCAGGTGAGCATCTGGCCCTACATGCACAGCACCGTAAATTCCCAAACAGAAGTGCTGCTTCTTTTAAAAGCAGGATTTTTTTTTACTGGGCAAAACTCAATTGCATCTGTTGTATTAGAGAGATCCTTTTTCACTGCACTACATTTTTCCTAGCCTTTTTTTTCAGAATCTGCTAACTAATTGAAAATAAATCGTCTGCACAAATATCTTACTGGTGCTTACAAAATCTTTATGCTTCCCACGCTCATCTTCTGGTTGTACATGATATTGCAGTGAAGTCAGAATACTGGAGATGAAATGAATATAAACGCATGCTATGGCATTGCACTCACTTGAATGCAATAATATTACAAACCTAGAATTATGAATGTCTTAGCATCTAATGATAGCAATGGAACAGAGGGTATACAAGAAAGAAATCCTATTCCAGTGCAAATAATTTTTGGTTCCCATAGGTTTTTTCAAGGCAAGATTTTCAGCACTGGAAACTTACCCTTGCACTAATATACAAAATATATCACATGTTGGTTACTGAGCCTTGGTATTAATGAGCATGCTGAAGACACCTTTAGCTATAATAGCAGGAGGAAGTTAGATCTTTATGAACACTATCCCCTTTTTGAAGGCCTTAGTTCAGTGGCGCTCAACCTTTAAGACTTGAAGCACCCCTTGATAGATTTGAGGCACCCTCAGAAAATGGCAGCTTTTAATTTTCTGCTATACTACAGAAAAATAATAGAGCAATTCTTCTGCTGCAAAGAACTCCGAAAGACCTCAACAGGTCAGAATATTTTAAAACTATGAATTCCTATTGGAAATCTCTGGATTTATTTTGTGAATCATGTTTGCATGCATAAGAGTGCTAACACTGCATGGCACCCCCACAGGCACTCTTGAAAGGATCTCGAGGCACCTCATGGTGCTACAGCACCCTGGTTGAGAAGCACACTACCTTAGCTCCCTGGCAGATGTGCATGGCAGAAGATGCAATTATGATATTAGATATCAGATCCCAATAGTACCATATTACCGGTGTCTCCAGGATTTGGTGCTCTGGTCAGCTGACCAGTGCCTCTGCAACTGGGAGTGCTGGTTAGCTGACCAGGGTTCCCATCCACAGGAGTACAGAGAGAATTTGACTCAGATGTGCTCCTGGAGCTGGGAGTGCCAGTTATCTGACTGGGACTCCCAGCTGTGGGACACATGAAGCCCTTGGGTTGGCTACACTTCTAAGTTATGGGGTCATGGGAACCAGCCGCGAAGTTATTACACATTTTGTGTAATAACTTTGTGGCTTATTCCTTGTTTTGTCACAACATTAATTGAATGGACATGTGGCCAGGTTACTGCTTAAGACATGATTAACTTGTTAATTATGTCTGAAGTGTAATTAACATCTGCCAGGGGCATTAGTTGTTAGACTCTTAGGATTTAGAGGTACAGTGTTAGAAAATACTAACAAGGATATTCTAAAAATCTAGCAGAGACATATGTTTGGGAAAACGTACATTTTGATTCAAGTAATGTAGTATATGTACTTGATTACACTAGAATTCTAAATAAATTATAGATTTTATAAGGGCACATTGGCTAGACCAGAGTTTGTGCTTGATAGAAATAATTGACATTAGCTGACTGTATTTTTAAAGATAGGAAATAATATTATTCCTATGGTCCATATTACCTTTTTCATATGCCTTGTACTTTTTCCATTTCTGCTCATTTCCAGGTTGAGTAAACTGGATTATTAGCTTGGTGTTCAAGTAACAGCTTGCATAATTTAGAAATGTTGTGACTTGAAATCAAGGTTTTTGCTTTCCCACTGAAATTCCCTGAATTAAGCACAAATGCAAATAAACTAAAGTACTGCAAATAGAAAATGGAAGCAGGAGAATTAAAAACATTTTTTAGACTGTATCATAATATAAGCATTGCTTATATTAGAACCCTATTTTTTAACAGATTTACTTGTCAAAGGGATACCATCAGTTGGAAACTTCTTGCTATGTTTTGAGTATGGTTTCTTTATGTATCATATTAAAAAATAATTCTGCAGAAGATGAAAATGGAAAGAAACTACTACAGTAAAAGCTTTGTTATCCAGCACCCATGGCGGGGTGGGATAACAAAATATGCCAGTTAATTGAGAGCATCTTTACCTGTTCAGGACTCCACTTCTCCCCCTGCATCCGGGGCATTGCCGCCCCTCCTGCAGCATTGTCAGCAGGGAGGCGGGCTCCGCACAGCCTGCTATGCTCTGGACCATGGGGGCTCGGCAGTGCAGGCTGCTTTGCCTCGGGCCTTGGGGGCTTGGAGAAACTGGAAGTGCCATGGTGGGCACTTCCAGTTTTACTTTACCTTACAAGCCAGCATACCGGTTTGTAAGGTGCTGGTTAATGGAGCTTTTACTGTGTTGTAATTGTTTTTTTCTGTTTGCTTCTTAAATACCACACAGAATAGGGAATTTTTTTGAATAAAAAATATGATTGTAAAGCCACACAAAATGGTGGGGGACAAAGAAAGGTACAGCCAACCTGTTGATCTTCATCTGAAGATAAGACCCCAAAATGGTCTTCATCTGAAAATAAAGTTGCAGTGAATTTATGTAACTGTGAGATCTGTGAATATAACGGTCTTGGGACAGTATTGTTCATCAGGGCTGTGAAATAAGATATTTAACAGTGCACAACTGAAGCATGTTGAAAGAGGATGACTTCCTGCTCAGTGAGACAGTGTCAGTGGGTAGTAGAAGGGCATGTCTGAGAAAGATCTGCAATATGTACTTTGTACTTTGGTGGGTGTGGAAGAAGGGAGGCAGGGGGAAAGAGGAGAAGGTAGCATGTGCATGATGCGAGAAAGGAGTATACCTTTTTTAGCCCTTAGAGTGCTGGATATTTCTGAGTTTTTTAGCCCCCCAGAAAGCATAGCTCCATTTATCCTGACTTCAAGATCTTAGTTACCAAACAAGAAAGTATTCCCCTGAGGAGTGAAAGGATTTCCAGTGTGTTTATGTAAAGGTTGCTGGAAATATAGTTAGTCTGATTCACTGTTCAGGGAAAACTTCTCTTGAAACCATCACTGTTAACTGTAGGAACAGTCCTACTATTTGGATTGTAAAATTAAAAAATGAGAAAACAAGGTACTGTAAATTACAATACATTGTTTATAGGAACACTTCAAAACACGATTCCAAATTTAGTCTTGAACAAGCAATTCTTTGTTTTATATTTCTGCTCCAAAATGCCCCCAATGAACTCATCCTGAGGCTTTCTTTTTAAATTTTGAGTGCATTGGCTGCTTATGAACCAGGCAATAATCTAGATTTGAGCCAGTCATAGTGTTGTTATGTAACTGCACTGCAGCATCTCTACTGCCCTCTTGTTCCATGGCCTTGCCTCTTTGGAGCTTAGTAACTCTGCCAAAAAGTGTGTTGGTTGTTGGATGTATGCATGAGGGAACTGGACTAAGGTATCTGATCTCATTTTATTTGTGACTCAAAGCCATTTTGAGGACACAGATCAAGGATAGCAAGCTAAATTTCCATATCAGGTGGTACCAGAAACAACTTTTTTTATCTCTTAAAGTGTGTAAGTAGTATTAGATTTTTTTCAATATCGTTTTAGATTATGTGTATTAAGTCTTTAGCTGTAAGTGCACATACCAGTAACAGATATTTCAGATATTTATTTAATATTTAATTCCAGGCAAAGCTTGCTATTGTTCTTCAGTCAATGCAAGCTGCTTAGTAACATCATCAGTTCAGTTACTACATTTTACAGTTCACATTTTTTGTTTGCATTGGCCTTGGAAAGCTAACACAGAGTAAAGCTGTATTTGCGTGCCGGCTAACTGAGCCAACTAGCTTAGAGTGTTTAAAGATATGGCATAAATGTGTTGACTTTACAAGCAATCAGACATTTTGTAGATGAAGCAAAATGGGTTCGTGGAAAATGTATTGCATTGAACAAGTTTGTGAGCAAATAACCATTTTCATAAGTGTAAAGAGAGAGTTGGAAGAAAATAACATAAAGTAACGTACTAAAATTGATAGTAAAAACAGCAAGCTGCTCCCCAATATGAGTGAAAAAACTACAAAATTCATAGCAGGCCATTGGGTAGGTGAATAAAGCCCAGCAAGGGAACTGATGGCTTCACGCCAAGAATACGTGTACTCTATCCACATGGGTAGATCCCGGATTTACTTAAGTTGGTTGCAATGTTCTGCCCCTCACCATGGGGGTGGGGAGGAAGGGTGTGATGCTGGAGATGGGTGTGGGGGCGGTATGTCTGGAGCACTGGGATGGCAGGGGATATTGGCGAGCCAGGCAGAAGCAGGTGCATGAAGGACGGGAGAGACTCTCCCAGGAGGGACCCTCTTGTCACAACCCAAGGTGTGATTTTTGTTTTGTGTGTGCTTTGGCACCACTGAATTATGTTCCCGCTAAATTGCAGCTTCTTTGCACGGTGGAGTTTTCTGCTGCAGAGGAAAACCCCGGTGTAAAAGAATTCCCGCCAATTTGTAGCTTTCTTTGCAGTGTGCATTTCTTCTTTGCAGCACAGAGATGCACTTTGCAAAGAGTTCCCACCATTCAAATTCGAGCCCCATTATTGGCTTGCGTGAAATTATTCACACGTGGCGGCTAGCGATTGGCTTGCTAGCCGTATAAAAGGCTTGAGTGGTTTCCGCCCAAGTTGGAGGACTCCATGAACACCAGGAGGAGGAGACTTCACGCTGTGTGAAGATCTCTAAGCGCTGCGGAGCCTATCGGACCCAGTGCATTTCAAGCAGGCAACAGGGGTCTGATCAGCCTCTAGCCTCTCCCCGTCACTGTTCGCAATCCTCTACGTATCCCTCTCCCTGCGCGCAAAAGGATCCACGGAGCCTCGACAACTCCGTGGGAGTGATCCGAATATTGTCTGAGTCCTCAAACGAGGATTTAAGCGGAGCTGTGCCTGGGAAACTGTCCAGCCTACACCGCGACCATCTTCGGTGTAAGTAAACAATCTTGAATCAACCATTACGTGTCCGTGCCTAATTCCAGCGTGTCGCCTGTTCTCTCTGATCCAGCGTGCCTGGGCTGCTGGCCACAGCCCGCGCATCGCGAAAAAGGGCCCGGCCCGCTCCCGGCCTGCACACCTCTCACCACCGCTACTACCACTGCTGCTGTTCTAGGCATATTTGGGCATGGGGGAGTCCTAGAGTCACTTCTGCCCCACTGCAGCAAGCTGGGGGGCAAGTCTGGTTTGGAACAGTGGCAGTAGTGTGCAGGTTCTTCCTTCCAGGACCTGCTCCCTGCCCAATCCTCTCTCCCAGGTGCCCCTTGCTAGCCAGGAGCAAGCACTGGAACGAGTAATTTGTATGCTGCTGTCCCTGGCTGAGCCCAGCTTCCCATGCAGCTGCAGCTTGCAGCTGGATTGGGTCAGTAGTTCTGGGACTCCCCTTATACCTGTCAGCTGCAGACATCAGTAGCATGCCTAAAATAGTGGTTTAAAAGGTTGACTAATCTATGTTCTCAGGCATCACTATTCCAGGACAGGTGAGAGCAATTTGATTTGCAGTTTGATTTGTTGGGCAACCTAATAGAAGTAGTAGTTTAAAGACCGTTTTGAGGGGACTACAGAGCAGAGTTTCGCAGTACAGTAAGTGAAGTGAGAGAAAACTGATATTCTCTGTTTTCTGTTGCCTGGAGCTCATTTTGCTACAAGCATCTGGAGTTGAGCAATTAAATGTGTTTCCAAAAAGAACAGAAAGTACAGGTTTAATTATTAGTGTAACAAGAAAGTTCATGTTGGAGCTATTTTTTTTCTTTTAACGTTTTGCAAGGGGAAGCTTTTGGGGAACACACATTATGTACATTTTGCCTATGGATACATAGGCAGGAAAACTTTAAAACATTATTGCTTATATTGTGACATACCAGGGAGCAGAGAAGAAGGCCTTTCCTTTCCTGAAGGTGGTACAGTCTAACCACTTACCTAATGGGAGAGGGCTGTATGTGTGTGTTCATTCCAGGGGTGTGTAATTTGAAATACTATCTTACAGGTGAGAGGACTGTTTCTTCTTTTGATAAAAGCTGGTGATCAAAAAGAATTCTACTCTCCTTAAGTGCCTCATGTTCCCAGCAGAGGTCACTGAATATGTTTTGTGTGCAGTAGAAAACAAATTTCAAACATTCACTTTGACTATAACCCCAGTGTGCATGTATGCATTGCTGTCAGTTTGTAGTTATGGTATGCTTAAAATGTGACCATCTTCGCAGATCTCCTTGAAGCTTAAAAACAAGCCAAGTTTGTAGACTATGTATACTGTGCCACAATTAATTACGAAGAGTTTTAATCCTGTAATTGGATCAGTACAAGCAAAAACTTGTGCTCAGGCAGAGTTCAATTTTCTATCTTTTCAGTGGAAATTGTTTCAGACTCAAGGGCCTGTTACCACACATGTTAACCAAGGCCTTGATCCTACTGTTGATAGTTCCCAGGTAGAGTCATTGGGACTCTGCATAGGCAAAGCAGTTAATGTGAGAGGTACTGGTTCCAGAATTGGGCTTGAAGCTGGTGATTTACTAACTACATAGAAATTTACTATTTGTGATGTATCTATAATCTGGTAGACATTTTTTTAAGGCACGAGTTGAATTAAGACTGAATTGTTTAACATTTGAGCACTTGATCATTTTTTCTGTCCTCATGTTGTACAGCTGCCAGATTGTTGGCTCCTAGTCTGTTTTAGAGTGAAAAACTGTGTACCCTGATATTTTATGGAAGTTTAATATTATATACTGTATCTTATGAATATTTCAATATTTAATATCCATATATTTTATGAATATTTAACATATTCTGCTGTGACCCTACCCATTTTGATCCTTTATTATGTGTTTATATTGAACAGCAATAATTAATATAGATCCCTTTTGTGGTCATGAATGTAGGTTCAGCTCTTGGACCAGTGGTTTTCATTTTGTTTGTTTCTGGGGATACCTATCCTGGTCTGTCAAAGCCATCCTAACCTCCCTAAGGATAGTGAGACTTAAATCATAATTTTGGTTTGAACCTTATTTTCCATTACTTTTTTTTATTTTTATTTATTTCTTTATTTTTTTATTTATTTTTGATTTTAAGGATTTTTGATCTCTGTCTGTTTTCCAAAATAAAACATGATTCGTTTATTTCAAGCTTTTAGATGATATAAGGGGTTACTTTTTAGCTATAGTAGCTGAATTCTCAGAATATAAGATGCTAAAATTATATCAGGAAGCAGGGGGCAAAGCAAAATGCTAATTGCAACAATATTAACTCCTAAGTACAGTATCTTGTGAGCTGCTGGCAAAAAATGCATGCCCTGTAGGAGCTGTGACTTGTAACTTCTCAATTTGAAAAGCTTTAATTATCAGCCCTTTGAGGTTGCTGAGATACTGCACCTTTAAAACCCTTCCTGAATACAACTATAGTTTTATAGCTCTACTCCAGAATTGGATATAACAGATTTGAAACTTGAGGTCAGTAAAACTTTCAGTTCCCAAAGTCTGTTAATTTATTACACTTGTGCTTTTCAGTGGCTATTTTAGTAGGGCAGAAGTTTGGTCAATGTTAAGATCTCTATGTTCAGGAAAAATGAACACCATGAACAGACATTCTCATGCATAGTCAATGTTAAAAAATGCAAAAATATAATAATACAGGCAGTCCTCAGACTTACAACACAATTGGCTCCTGAAAACTGCGTCTTAAGTCGAAACGTTGTAACTTGGAACCAATTTTCTCATAAGGAACAATGCTATAAATGTGGGATATATAAAGACAGATATCCTGTATGTGACATTATTTTTTAAAAAATCAGACCAGGTGCTCTCTGTGGCAGACTCTTCTGTTCAGAATATCCATATGCAAGTTGCAATTTGGAATTCAGTGGAAGTCCACACCCCGCTATCACCGCCATAGCCTCATACAGTGCTCTTACCAAAGTGAAACATCCCTAATTTGTATTTGCTGAAGCTTGCAAAACTGTTAGTTTTCTTCCTATTATCTTCTGAGCAGGACCAAACAGGGTTCAGTTCAGCAACGTTAGTCTGCTGCATAGTAAAACCTCTCATGTAGACATACCCTCTGTGTACTAGATATATGCCTCTCCCCAGTCACCAAAGTCTTCATCTGTTCTTTGGCTTCTGGACTGTTTTACCACTTCCTTTGTGCTATCTAATAGGCAAAATATGAATTCACAAGTTCTTGGGGTTTTTTACCCCTCCCCCCACCTCTTCTAAATACTTCATTCTCTTTAACAGATTGAAGTTAGAGCCTAATATTTCTGATGTGAATGTCAGAGATATTTGATGTTCATAAGAGTACTTTGAATGATAAAACTTGTAGAGATTGAAATCCCCTTGAAAAATCTTTTGGGGAAAAGAACACAAACCCCACTTTTTCACCTTTGTCCACCTGCCTTCTGCTACTGATTCACTTTCTTTTCCCAGCAGCAGGGAGTAGCAGAGAACACCTGCTGACAGTAGACCAGCTGCTTTCACACACTTTCTGAATGAGGCTCTCCTCTCTGTGTGGGAGTCTTGCCACACTGGGGATTGCTTTAGAGGCTGGGAAATATACTCTAATCTATTCCAGTGCATTTTTGTGCATTACCGAGAGCTGACTGTATTGTTATCATTTACATTTTTTCCAACTAAAAGTCTGTGCTGTTCATTGTATGTAGATGTTACAGTTATAATTTCATAGTTTCATAGTTTCATAGTTTCAGGGTCGGAAGGGACCTAATAGATCTTCTAGCCCGACCCCCCGCCAGGGCGGGAGAACAACCCAAAAACACAAACAAAACCACTCACCCTAAAAACAAAAACGGGACTCAAATGAGTCCAGCCAGGTAAGTATCCAGCCTCTTCTTAAAGATCCCCAGGGTAGGGGCCAGCACCACCTCCCTTGGAAGTTGGTTCCAGCTCCTAGCCGCCCTGACTGTGAAATTAACATGACCTTTTTAATTTAGATATTAAAAAAAAATCAGATGTTTTGCTGCCTATGAATAAAAACCAGTGGATACGTCTCTGAAGGCACTTGCTTGTTTAGCCATTTGAAAGTATAAAAGATCAATATATATTGCAGTTACCTTGCTTAATAAGCATATAGAATTCCTGCCTATGTTCGAGCATTGCTTTAAGAAAGATGGATTAGTCTCTAAAATAATGCAGGAAACTATGTTTCTGGCCATTGCAGGTGTAGTGTATGTATACACTACACTACACTACACCTGCAATATGTTTCTGGGCAGTGCAGGTGTAGTGTATGCATGTGCACATTAAAACAATGTGTTCTCCAAGGGCACATCTCCTCCAGCTGGCTCTTTAATGTTTACCACCAGGCTAATTGATTATTTTATTAAAAATACAGCTATTCCAAGTAAGTAGCAAAAATAGATAAGTAATGTTCGTTTTTGTGGTAAAAGAAGGGGAAAGAAGTGAATGTTAGGTAGTACATAGGGTTAAAACTGTTCAGTTGGCTCGGTACCTATTGTAGCAGTGAAATGTACTCAGTGTTAGGTTAGGGTTGGTGAACAAAACGCCCAGTATTCTTTAAATATAGGAAAATATTTTTGTGCTCTATATTTTTGCATGAATTTAGGTAATTAAAAAAAAATTAAATTCAGTTCCTTGTAGGCCAAGTTGTTATTGAGCTAAACCTTTAAAACTTAACCCTCCAGTTCTGTGCTAAAAATTATCATTAAAAAACTGTTACACCCACTGCTACACCTACTGCTACATGCTTGGGACCAACTAGCTAAGCAGCAGCTCTGCAGAAAAGGACCTGGGGGTTCCAGTGGGCAAGAAGCTGAATATGAGCCAACAGTGTGCCCTTGTTGCCAAGAAGGCTAACAGCATACTGGGCTGCATTGGTAGGAGCATTGCCAGCAGATTAAGGGAAGTAATTATTCCTTTCTTACTCTGCACTGGTGAGGCCACATCTGGAGTCCTGTGTCCAGTCATGGATAAGTTGGAAAGAGTCCATTGCAGGGTAATGAAAATGGTTAGGATGCGGGGGTACATGATTTCTGATGAGAGACTGAGGGAACTGGTTTTATTTAGTCGACAGAAGAAAGAGGGGATTTGATGGCAGTCTTTAACTACCTGTAGGTTGGTTCCAAAGAGGATGGAGCTGGACTGTTCTTAGTGGTGGCGGATGACAGAACAAGGAGCAATGGCCTCAAGTTGTAGCAAAGGAGGTTTAGGTTAGATATTAGGAAGAACTTTCTCACTAGGCGGGTAGTAAAACACTGGAACAGGTTACCCAGAGAGGCGGGAGAAGCTCCATCCTTGGAGGTTTTCAAAACCCGGCTATGCACTGCTTTGGCTGGGATTATCTAGTTGGGTATGGTCCTGCTTTGAGCAGGCGGTTGGACTAGATGACCTCCTAAGGTCTCTTCCAACCCTAATTTTATATAATTCTATAACTGTACTCCTTGGCTTTGAAACATTTATTTTCCATGTTGCCACTATATTTTTGACCTGCTAAAGTATAGTTGTAATCTTCATTGTTTTATATTTCATCTTAATGGGAACACTAAAAAGAATAGCAGTGATAAATGTAATTCATAGCCGTTCATGTTTTCATTTATGTATGTACCAATATATATATATACACACACTAGCTGGAGCTAACTTTATTTTTAGCTGAAATGTTCTTCTCTTAGACTCTACTCTGTTCAATACATCCACCACCATCCAGCCACCTACTTGTACCCCCTTCTGATTTTTGTTTCTTTATTCACTAGCTGTCTGATGTCAGCTACCTATAATGTAAGCCCTCTGGGGCTGAGACTGTATTTTTTTGTTATCAGTGCATTGCTGAGCAAGATGAAACCTTTTATCTTTCATTGGTATTTCTTTGTTTTAATAAGTAGTATTACTAAAACACCATAATGAAATGAACGATAAGAAACTCCTCATTAAAGTGAAAAGAACAATAAGATTATATCAAAAGAATGAGATTATATATAGATACCATGCCAATTGTATTCTAGATACTGTAATCTGGAATAATCAAACTATGCTTCAGGAAGTTCTTCATTGTGTTCTACATAAAGGTGGTTTATACTTTGTTTAGGAAAAACAGCCAATAAGGTGATTTTAAGATTACAAGGATAAAGTTACACTGGTTATGGAATATGCTGGATTTTTTGTTACTTAAAATTGCCAATAGCTCAAATTAAGAGCGAGACTTTAAAAAGGGGATAAGGCAAAATGATGTGTTTATTAGTTATACGAAGCAGATACATAAGCTTGGACACACCAGTTATACAAACAGACATGCACAAGCATACATACAAACAGACATTCACAGACATACAGACAAAACCACTCCAGTAAGATGTTATAGTTACCAGCAGATGTTACTCAGTATTAGCACTGAATGGCCGGGTCCAGGCTCATTGAGGGTGATAGGAGCAGGGGTATACAGGCATGCATTCCTGTGCTCCATAAGATTGCAGAGAGTGGATTCCCCATCTTGGCGTGTCTGCATCCCACTTTTATAGGGATTTCAAGTCTTTGTTCAGCATTGGGGGTTTTCCATGCTCAGTCTTTAATTAGAGGTTGTTTCTTCTTGTTATCTCAACTTGAGGTCATTCCAGTAAAGTTGGTTATCTCTGCTGAAGCATTGTGTCCTTCATTTTGAAGCACTGTGTAGTTCAATGGCAGGATATGCAAAATTCCTTCTTCTTTTCACCTGATCATAGACAAGTTCTTCAGCCATCCATTAATTAGTTTACTGTCTGGTAACTTATACATTGGCACCTTGTTGCTTATACAGTCATTTAACTCTTCTTCTGTTTTCATGCAAATAGTTAGTGTTCTTTCACCATTTGCCCTCTCACACAGACACTCACGTACACAAGGTATACGAAGTTCATCTACTCATGTCAACGAGGGAAACAAGCACAAAATGGAGTTTTAGTTGTTCTTGCAATCATAGAGGTTGATCAATTCAATACTATTATCATTTAAACATAATAAATAAAGCAAAAATTCATACTACACTTTCAAGGTGGCCTAGGTACATATGCCTAGATTTCAAAATAGACCAAGTAAAACAGCAGTCCTATAGTTTATGCTTTAAGACACTCGAAGGTGAGCCTACCATGAACACAGTGATTCTTTTGTGCAGCGAAAGCTATCTGTAATTAACCAAAGTGATACTGACTTTTGATCCTGGCCTTTCACGTTGGTACAGTAATTTGGTTCATCTACTCAGGAAAAAATGAGATAAGCAGATAAAGGGCCTTGTCACACCTTACACTGTGAGCTGCACAAATGTTGATCCGTGTAATGCTAGTTTGAGTTTAGAACAGTCACACATTCAGGTTAGCAGGGGCCTGGAGGACTCAAAGGTAAGATTCCCCCACCTCCCAATCTGGGCTTGCCCTCTGGCTCCTGGGATTATCCCAGTTCTCCTAGTCTCTGGGGCTCCCCCCTGCCCTTTGAAGTCCCCTCCCTTACTTGTGGCTGCCCACACTCTGTTCTAGGGGAGCAGGCAGGGACGGGTTAACCCACCTGCCCAGCCCTAGCTATGGCTGTTGCACAGCCAGCAGGCAGGTTAACCCTTCCCTGCCTGCTCTCTGGGACAGATAACTTGGAGTGGGGGCAGTGAGTGGGGATCTGGGGTACTGGGTAGTTCGGTGGGGGGGGAGGGGGAGCAGTAGACTTGATCCAGGCCAACAGGGGAGAGTGGGCAGGGAAAGTGTTCATGCCTTAGTGTAACACGAGTTGGGTAACATGTCCGGAGATAATCCTGCCCTGGAGTAGCATAACTTTGAGCCACCTAAAGAGTACTTAAAATTAGATTCAGGTATCAATGTGCAGACAGTCTAGGGGTTAAGAGCTCCAGGAGCTGCCCAAAATTGTCATGTAACAAAGCCCAAATTGAGAGCTGTAATCACTTATTCAAAAGAGGATTCAAGCAGACTTCTTCACTTCATTATTTTTGAAACTGGAATTAAGAAGTGCAGTGACAAAAAATAGATCAAAATGGTTCAGAATGTTCACATGGTTTTCACTGTTGTCAATCTACATTTAAAATGTAATATCTACATTTAAAATGTCCTGTATTAGGAAATAAATAGCATTAGATAGCCTAAAGGACCTTCCCAGCTGTTGACAAATTGAGATACTATATTGGACAACAGTAAAACAGTTTGCAACTATTTTAAAAAATGATCCTATATTGTGGCCTCATCTAGGAGCCCAATCACAGATGAGAACCCCAGTTTTGTACATAAAAATGAGCATGCCTTGGATCTCATTGATTCAACTTTGATGGTTAAAACATTTTCTTTTTAGTTTCTTTGTTTTCCATATGAGATCTCATTTAATGTTTGATTTTCTTGCTAAATGGGCTAGCAACTTTTTTTGGAAAGTAATTCTGCATGGAAGGCTTTTGTGATATTCACTAGAATTTACTTTACTAATCCTTAAAGATCTGTTACACAACATGCTTTGACAAGCTTCTTCAGCTTTAACAGCCTGGCCTTTCCATGTACTAAGCATACAAACCTGTCAGTCCTTTTCTTTATTGTTTTGTAACTGTTTAGTGCTTTTAGACATGTCAAGTCATGAGTTAGATTACCGTTTTTGAATTGCATGTATCTTTTTTCTGTTTATTTAATGCTAAAAATGGATTATTGCTGTTTGAAAATGTTTTGTGAATGCTTATACCAGACAAAGGAAATTAATCCATGCATATTTGTTTTTACCAGTGCATACATTATGTGGTTCTGTTGGTAACATCACGGCTTTTAATAGTTTCCCAATAACATTTTTATGATTGAATACATAAAGTTCTAGAATACAAAAGGGACACTTAGTCCAAAATGACATGTAAAAGTGCACTTAAGAAGCAATTGTAGTGAAGCCAAGTAAGTATTAGTGACTGCATATTAATTACATTTAACATTATTTGGAGGCCTAAAGATACTAAAAGGCTAAGGTGGTGCCTGTAAACTTCAGAGAATTGTTTTTGGTTTTTGAAATTAGGAAATTGGTTATAGAGGCCCTAATGTGAAAAGCTTAAAAAAAAAAAAAAGTATGTCCTTCTATTTATCATGGGAGACTTACGGAAATAATGGTTTTGGAAGACATGTTTGCTTCTAAATGAAAAGGGAAGCAGGAAACCAAGGAGTAAATCAATGGCAAGGTTAAATGGCCAGGTGTTAGCCAATATGACATCCTTTAGAAAAGACCAACTTGGCCCCAGTGAAACTAGTAGAAAGAAGCATAGTACAGTATGCTACAGACAATATGTAAGAAGAAAATGGGGTCTGCACGGGACTGAAGGAGAAAAGGCTTAAAGATATATAAAAAGAATTTGTAATGAAAAAAAATTGTGAGAACAAGAAGCAGTGCCACCTATGGACAACAGATGCAATTCAAGCCACTGCTATCAGGCTTCTCCTCAGAAGAGGCTGGACCAGTTTTATGTGCTCTGAACTTATTCATTTCCTGTTCAATAGACATTAATTCCTATTAGAGCTTGAAGTTTCAAAAGAAGAGATGCTGGAGCAAGTTGATCCGTTCAAGTACAGCAAGTTGTCCTGCTCAAATCATGTTACATTCAAGAATTCTAAACATTTAAGAATATAAAGACTCTGCTGCTAGTAAAGGATGTGCACATTTATTAACTTTGAGACTTTGGTTTGTGGCAAAGTGGCAAAATTTGAAAATAATGTACAAGTATTTCATTTTGTTAAGATTTGAGAAGATGAAAAATTTCTGAGTGAACTGTGAACGGGCAGCATTGATAATATATGAAAAGATGACACTGAAAGGAATAATTTCAGCCAGTTGTCCACTAACTTGCCAAAATTACACATTAAACATACAGAAGGTTCAAAGATCGGCAGTGGGAATGGTTAAGAATGTGTTATAACTCGGGCAGAGAGACTGAAGAAACTGGAACTTTTTCCTTAGAGAAGAAACAAAAAAAAGGTGGAGGGAGAAATGACAAAAGTATCTAAAATAATGAACAATATTATATTTGCTTCTGGAACAGTTGTTTCTGAGGTACCTACCTACCAGCATAGTAGGCTAATAGACTTGTTTAAGCTGACAGTAGGAATAGTTACATTAGTAACATCTGAGAGAACTAATTCATATATCTGGACCAAAGAGATTTCTAAGTACACGTTGCTGAACTGAACCCTGTTTGGTCCTGCTCAGAAGATAATAGGAAGAAAACTAACAGTTTTGCAAGCTTCAGCAAATACAAATTAGGGATGTTTCACTTTGGTAAGAGCACTGTATGAGGCTATGGCGGTGATAGCGGGGTGTGGACTTCCACTGAATTCCAAATTGCAACTTGCATATGGATATTCTGAACAGAAGAGTCTGCCACAGAGAGCACCTGGTCTGATTTTTAAAAAAATAATGTCACATACAGGATATCTGTCTTTACGTAAAGAGAAATATAACCATGGTGTGCTGTTGAATTCAGAGTGCTAAATCCTCAGGGTATTAGATGTTTTTGTAGTATTGGGGAATTGAGCATGGAGCATTTCATTGAACAGTATGCAACTTCACTACTTTTTGTCTTCTGACGGCACTTAATAACTTCCTTATAAATTAGCTACTATTAATTTTAAAAAGATAAGTATGTATGGCACTTTCCAGTCTCACATAAGAAGCAGATCCCTGCTGTAACTGTCAAGTTACAAGCTGAATTATGAAATCCCTGATCTAAAAAACAGCATTGTCTGAGGAGGTCACACCTGTGATCCATCTTACATAGCACCCTGTCCTTTGACATTAGCTATTCCCAGCTGCATTACAGGAAGTAGCAAGAAACCCCTCAGGACACACCTCTGAAATTACCTAACTCATCCCTAGTTCTTGTCCATTAATAGCTGTAAGGTGAGGGTTAATATCTCTTTAAAACATTTCCCCATATCATTTATCTATTGATGTATTCAGTATTTGTGAAAATACTAGGGCTGTCAAATGATTTAAAAAAATTAATTGTAATTAATTGCAAGATTTAAAAAAATTGTGTTTAATTGCAACTTTAATCATGCAGTTAAACAATAATAGAATCCCAATTTATTATAAAAGTTTTGGATGTACACACATGTACACAAACCCTAGACAGTCCCCAAGACCTGGCCCTCCAACCCCTATCCCCACCATACACTTACCTGCATCCAGCAGCTGAATCTGCTCCCAGGACCTTGCTTGGCTGGTGTGAGTGCTTGTGTTTGTGTGTCTGTCTGCCTGCCTGGCTGGGGGTGTGTGTACAGGTGTGTGTTTTTGTGTGTGTATGCTTCTGTGTCTGAGCAGCAGCAAGAGGAGAGGGGGCTTTTCTCCCATCAGCAGCAGTGATTAGTGCACATTAAAAAAATTAACGCAAAATCAAATTAACGCGTTAATCACGTGCATTAATTGTGATTAATCGACAGCCCTAAAAATATGAATAGGTTTTTCACCTCTGGTGTGACAGAGTTCAGATAGAAACAAAATGAATAATGAATTTAATTCCTGAAATGTTGCCAGTACATTGCTTTTGTTTTCTTACCGTAGCATACATTTTGTAGTAAGCACAGTATCTCTAAAAATGTTTTAGCCTGTGGAAGCAGTTTTACTGCATAATTTAGAGAAGTCACTGTTATTGTGACTCTAGTCTAGACTGTCCTGTATATTTAGAGAAGGTAAATATAATTAGAAAAAGTTGAAATCCAAAAAATGCATGACTGTTGTGGCAGACATCTTGGCAGCTATCTCTGTTTCTTTATAGACTTACAGGACAATGAATCATTTTAGACCCTTTTTAAAATAAATGAAAAATCCTTTGTACCTGTGAAATATGTATGCAAAACTTTATTTTTTTCTTAGTGATAGTAAGTGGTTTAATGTTCTCAATAGGTAGTTTAAAGGTTTTCTCGTGTGCTTAAAAGTGATGGTGTAGCTCAAGGCATTTCAGCTGATGACCCGCGAGCCTCTCATTCAGACCTCAAAGGGTTTGATTGACATTCCCTGGGCTCCCATGATAGGTGCTGCTCCCTCCCCTTGCTCTCTGCTCTCTTCGTGTTCCTGCCTGATGCTCTCCTTCAGCATTTTCTTCTTGCCCCTGAGGTGGGGTGCTCTGGGACTGAAGAAGCCGGCAGAGGGCTTTGTGGGGGAGAGGCCTGGAGACATTGTATGGCATGGCAGAGGTAACCTGCTGCATGGCATGGAGGACGCGGGTGCCTATGTCTCAGTGTGTTCACAGAGTACGTGCCTTGGGGCCTGTGGCCCTGGCCACTCAGAAGTTGGACAACCTTGATGTAGCTGATGAAATAAGAATAGCATTTTTATAGCACTTGTATAATTTTTTTACTTACCTGACAGGGGAAATACCATGACTATGATGGTGGCAGGGGAAGTACTCTGACCAAGGTAATGCAATTAAAATGACAGTATGGAGAGGAGTGGTGCACCCTTTTCTGCTTGTGGACAGGACTCCCTATGAAAAGCCTCATAGTTAGCTTCTCGCTAGCTGGCTTCCAGTGGGAGGATCTTGGCTAAGTGCTATTTTTATGGAAATGGGAGACTCCTCCCTAGCTTGCTCCTGTGGCCATACAGCTGAGGGCAAGTGAAACTCGGGGGCATCCGAACCCCAAGTCCCTAGGCTTGGGCCTGCACGTAGAACGCTTGCCAGAGGGCTTGGAAGCATCTGAAGCCCCAGGCTGGGGAAGAGGATACTTGCCAGTAGCAGGGCCACATAGGGTTCTTGGATGATTCAAACAGATTTGGACCTGATCTGGCTAATTTGATCTGAGACACAAACATTTTTCCGTAAAAATAACAATTAAAAAAAGTGTATATAATTTAAAAAACATTTAACTTTATTGCATGCTTAATAAGGATGATACAAAGGGAGCTCTAGGAAA
Organism: Alligator sinensis; assembly: GCF_000455745.1. Classification (NCBI taxonomy): domain Eukaryota; kingdom Metazoa; phylum Chordata; order Crocodylia; family Alligatoridae; genus Alligator; species Alligator sinensis. The sequence goes on along the minus strand of NW_005842207.1, from coordinate 648,605 downwards.
AAATGATTGCAAGCAAAAACAAACCTCTGGTTTAACTAACAAGAAAGTGAATCTGTGAATTCTTGTCTTCCCAGTGGTTTTTCTTTCTTTTTCAGAAGCAGAGCATAAATACACTTGCTTCTCTTTGCCTTGGTTGTTTGAAATAGAAACAAATGTTTTATATCCTTTTTAGTGGAGAAACGTGTAAAATATCTTTTGTTGGAGTTGAAATCCAATTTTAATTGTTTATGTATATAAATGAAAACTACACCAGGATGTGTCAGTCATAGCTAATACACGTGTGTGTGTGTGTGTATTAGCTATGACTGACACATCCTGGTGTAGTTTTCATTTTCCTTGTTGTGATCTTGAATGTAAGTCAGTGCAATAATTGGTTATTGCTGAAACAAAAGATAGCCCTGTCTTAGATTTGTTTGAATTCAGAAAGCTGTGTTTGCCAAAGTTAAATCTGTGATGCAGCTATGTCAGGTTTCAGAAGCCACACCTCTGTTAAGCAGTTTCAAGTTCTCAGTTTTAACTTTTGGAGAAGCTTATGATACTTGAAACATATTCTTGTTATTCTGCTCCATTTTGAAGTGAGGAATGCAAAGCTTTGAAATGAAAAAAAACCCTTGCAAGTACTGTAATATTTTCAAGCTATATTAATTCTGTTAAACCACAACTGGACAGTACCAGGATAAATAGATTCTGTTCCCAGTCACTGTGGTAAGAATAGATCTCAATGTTACTCTAATAAACAGCAAATGATGCATATAATGAAGCTTTTGATAAAATGACATATCACAAAATTACTTTAATTCTGTTTCTCTCTTTTGAATAATGCTGGAAAAAATTATAAAGATGAGGTCATTTCCCATTAAAATGATTAAATTAAATCTGTATAACCTTTGCTGGTACAGCACCTTTTTCAGAAATGCTCTGGACAAGTGTATGATACAAGGCTTGTTTTTTGTATTTCCTGTTAGCATACTGTAAACCTGGGTTGGTACTAAGCAGTATGGCTTACCTATTCTCTCTAGAAAAATAAAAATAAGTTTTCAGTGTTTTACAGTGCAGATCATTCCTCTAAACTTACAGATCTCTTATAGTTGTTAAGAAAATTATCTCTAATTGAGACAGCATTATGGGTTTGATAAAGCAAATTCCATTTTTCTTTTTAAAGTGCAATACTGTGCTTTTGACTTGAATTAAACCACTTTCCTACAATTACATCAATGCATACTGCCCCCTATCCCTATACAGTGTTCCACCAAGGACAAAGGGTCTCTGCATGGGCATAGTTGCAGGGCTGAGTTTTTTATTAGCATAATTAATTATCAATACCTAAATTGAAGTGGAATAAGTCATTAGTATGTAGTATTTTAATTGCTTCTGTTATTAAAGGAAAAAATAGTTATTTCCTGAGTGCTGGAAGTGGGTCTTTAAGGGATCAACATTTCAAAAGAGGATCCACATGGTTGTGCCTGGAGTAATCTCTGTTTGTGAGCACACATGCTTGGTTTACATATATTAAATGGCAGACTTTTGTAGTGGAGCCCTTTGAAAATTTACCCTCAAGGGCAAATGTTAATCTTTGCCAAGTCCATGTTAAGTGCTTTTTTTAAAACATGCCTAAACATAACATTTATTTCAAGTCACTGCAGCACATTTTATAAATGGGGTAAATTTTTTTAATAAAAGGAATTTAAGTATTGCTGAGTTTCTCCTGGCTCCCAATGCTTTCATGAAAGGCTGTGTTGTAATTGTGGTGAGCAGGTGTGACGGGCAGAAGGCTGTGTCAGGAGATTAGTTTCTGGAGAGTTTTCAGCAGGCTGTTAATATTACTCTGCTGAATTGGCACAATTGCAGGGGCCAGCAAAATATGGCTGTGCAGGTCCTAGAATTCTGCTGGGAAGTAGGGAGCACCCCCCCACTTCCAGCAGAGTCCCAGGACCTGCACGGCAGAGAGCAGGGAAGACAGCTGGCTCCATCACATGGGGCTTCCCTCGGTGGCATGCGAGTGTCGGGAGACGCACATGTGCCATGGAGAGTCCTGCACAATAGAGGCAGGCCAGCCTCACTACCCTCACTATGGATCCTCAGTTAAGATGCACATTTTTTTTTTTTTTGGAAAGAAGTATGTAGGGGAAAAAGGGGATGGGGGTTCCAGTCATGGCCTAGAGCTGGCTTTTTCCTGAAGACACTGCTACAAGATGGCTACCAGTTTTTCTCTCCTTCCTGGCAAGCTCAAGGAGGTGTGGTCCAGTATTAACACTTTCACAGGCATTCTCAAATTGGATCCAGCTTTTGGCAAGTTTTATTCTTAAACAAAGTTACAACATTTGAATTTCCACTTTTTGTAAAGTTTTTCTTCAGCCTTTATGTAATGCAATACAGGAGATCTTGACTTAAGACTGGTCTTATCAGATTGTTATATATGTTCTATACAAATAGTGTATTTATATGTTACTTACAAGAAACTGCTATATTCTGAAGTTTGTACCTAGCCAAAAGATAATACGTATTATATTCCCTAAACGAGTCCTGAGAGTTGCTTTTTCAATATACTTAAACTGATTCTGTTATGAAATATCTATATAGCATGCAAAATGGGATTTAAGTAGAGCTGACTTAAATAGTGTAAATGTAGACTTAAAAAACTCTGACCTGCACGCCTGATTGCTCTCAAAGATACCTCAGGGCATGCAGCAGTTCAATATCAGAGCTCCTCAGAATTAGTTAAAATTTTTATCAGTTTTCCTCTAAATTTAAATTTAAAGTTTTTGTTTTTCATTGGAGGTGGAACCAACATTTGTTGGAAATGAAGGCTTCCTGCAGAAATTGCTGATTTGACGAAAAACATTTTTTATTTAAAAACAATTTGAATAAAACTTCGTACTTAGAAGGTTAGCTTATGGAAAGCTCACTTTTTACAGTCTCTTTGGGTTGCAGCAATTGAGGTGACAGATGCTAAGACAACAGGAAAACCAAACAGCCAAAGAGCTGAAATGCATGAAAAATAAATATTCAAACAAATGGAGCCCCCGTCTTCACGTTGTGTTTAGATGCAGATTATACCATTTTATTTGATGTCTGACAGCCTCTTTGAAGGGTAGAATGTGACGTGGTTTTTAGCTTAGGTTGGAAATGTGTAAAATTAAAAGTGTTGATAATTGGGCAGTTAAATTTATTCAGCAGAGAGATAATTCTTTAACTTGAAGACACATTTATATGATATTCACAGTACATAAATCATACTTGTGTTGCCTCCCTGCAAGACTATTGGCAATCTTATACATTCCATAAAATATGCCTGTTTCCAATTAGCAAAGGCACAATTCTCTAGGCACTGAAGGGAATGTCTCTCCTATACCTGTCTCTCCAATATCTATTATTTAAGTGTTAACAATTCATTTGTACAAGAGGTCACTGCACCTTACTCTGTCCGAGTGGTAGGTTCTACAACATAAAAAGAGGAAGGATAATTCTGTTTAATAGAGCAGTTTTTCAGGCATCTGTGAGCACAGGTATGTGATCATAAGATCATGGGAAAGTAGGACTGGAAGGGACCATGTGAGGTCATCTAGTCCAGCATTTCTCAACCTGTGGGCCATGACCTGAAAGTGGGTCACAAGAATATATGAAAGGGTCACTAACAAGCTTTAAAATGGATTTAAAGGAGAAAATGTGGGAAACGGTGACTTTTCCTTTGTAGGCTGTCAGTGTTTCAGTTTGCAAGGGACTGCTTGAGACCCCCTCTAGTCTACACGCTCACTCCCTGCCCCACATTCTGGGGCCTGGGGGCTGGGGCTTGGGGATGGGGGGAAGGCAGCAGGTTGGGAGAGGGGCACTAGATCAGGACTGGCCATTGATGTTTACAGATGGGTCCTGGTACAAAAAAGGTTGAGAACCACTGATCTAGGCAAGATCACCCCTAACTAAACCAACCCAGCCATTTATCTGTCTAACCTGCTATTGAAAATTTCCAAGGATGGAGATTCCACAACTCCACTTGGTAGCTTATTCCACTGCTTAACCATCCTCGTAGTGAGAAAGTTCTTTCTGATCTCCAACCTAAATTTCCTTTGCTGCAGTTTGAGACCACTAATCCTAATCCTGTCTCCTGTGGCCACAGAAAAGCCCATCTCCATTCTCTTTATAATCACTCTTAAGGTATTTGAGGAGGGATTTGATAACTATATTCAGGCTTCTCTACTCCAGAACAAATAACCTTAGTTCTTATAGCCTAAGACATGCTTTTCAAGCTTCTAAACATTTTTGTGGCTCTCCAGTGGATGCTTTCCAATCTGTCCGCATTTTTGTTGAAGTGTGGGGGCCCAAAACTGGATCCAGCACTCCAGGTCAGGCCTCACTAGGGCCAAGCAGAGTACAAAAATCACTTCCCTTGATTTGCAAGTGGTGTTCCTGTTAATACAACCCAGTATGCTGTTGGCTTTTTTTGCAACTGGAGCACACTGTTGGTTTAGTTTCACCTGGGGTGGGGCAGGTGCGGCACAGAGCCTCAGCTTGTCCGGGGTCCTCGGGAAGGGAGGGACAACTCCCATCGTTGTGCGCCACTTAGCTGGGAGCTACTGGTCTGGTGGCTTATCCAGTGGCTCCCACTGCTGCTCCTTCTGTTTGTCCGGGGTGGGGGGTGCCCCTGGATCTGCACAGGGTGGGCTGGGGCTGAGGCTGTGCAAGCTCTTCCTGGAGGGGCGAGGCTATGCTGGGAAGGGGCTATGGCGAATTTGTGGCTGCAGCCAGCCCACCCCCCATAGCCCCTGCTCAGTGCAGCCTTCCCTGCTGGGAAGAGCTTGGCTCAGCCCTGGCCCCAGCCTGCCCTGCGCAGATCCGGGGGCACATGCCCCCCCCTTCCCCCCCCCTCCCAAATGAGTGGCAGGAGCTGCTGGACCAGGCCCCCAGCCGAGCAGTGTGCAGTGGTGGGAGCTGCCCTCCCCAGGCCCCCCAGATGAGCCATGGCTCCATGACCTTTCTGATACCAGCCTGGCAGCTTGAAGAGCTGCCTCCCGTTCCCCCACACCAGACTTACCAGCTGGAGGCAGGTCTCCATGCTGCCAGTTGTGCTCCTCACCGCCTATGCTCTGCTGCAGCTGCATGTGTGCACAGGCCATTTATCGGCCAAATTATCGGCCTGATATGGCCGATTTCTGATGTAGTAATTTTTCTTTATATAGGTGCCAATCCAAGATCAGACCAATATATTGGTGCACCTCTAGTACACAGAATGTTAAGAAAAGAACTAAATTATTAGGTGAATAGCCTTTTCAGGTACAGATATGCTATGCTTATCATCTTAGTAGTAAATGCCGAAATGTACCAGATTCCTCCCCCACCGCCCGCCCCTTCTCCCTAACTTCCAGTTTATGTAAAATAAGGAGAAAGGAGAGTACAGGAGCATGAGTATTTAAAATCATTGCAAATCAAATTAAGTTTTCACTTTCTCTTCTTTCTTTTCTCTTTGTCAGTAATTGTCCTTGTTCAGAGTAAGAGCTTGTACAAAGCCTACCGTATAATTTGTATGAACGGCTGTTTTTATTATTATTTATTTCTCCCTGCTAAACTAGCTGCAATGAAGGAGGTGACACTTAGCTCAGAGAGGAGGCTTGTATTTCTTGAGGGTCTCATATGCCTAATTATTGTCAGCAGGGAGTGCTCAGCATTGTGATCAACACCATGTCTTTCTGATAAGCCAGGGGGGACAAAATCTAACCCATGGGCTGGAGCTGGCCTGACAATTGATTGGATCCAGCCTGCAAGTTAGGCACACACCAATTGATTGTATCCAGCCTATGGCTGCCCCTGCAGCACTCTGCATGGGGCTGAGCCCTACCTGCTCTTGTCCAAGGCAGCATGCGCTGTGCTCCACCCTCAGTCAATGTGTATAGGTCCCAGTGGGGCTGCTCCCTTGCAGCTGCAGCTGCCTGGGTACTGCTTGGCTCCCTGTGCCTCGAGTGGCTCCTCCTTCTGCTCCTGCTGCACTGCTCCAGGCATCAGGTCATGTGGGGAAGTGATGGCAGACATGTGGGGATATGTGCCAGACTCCACATACCCAGCCAAGTGGGGAAGAAACTGAAGCCTGGTAGCTCCTGCCACAGCATCTGGGGATCTAGCTCCCAGCCACCTTCCACCCATTCGGCCACCCTCAGGTGGCTGCTCTTTGTGCTAGGTGGGTGGAGTGAATGAAAGGTATCTGGGAGCTGGAAACTGGCTCCCCACACTCTGGGGCAGGAACCTTCCAGCTGAAGCTTCCCCCCTGCCTGGCTGGGCATCTGCTGCTCCGTGTGCATCCCCATGGCTTCCCCCATTACCTGCTCCCTGGAGTGGTGCAACAGGGGCAGGAGGGAGAGGAGCTCCTGGAGGTGGGGTGAGCCAAGCAGTACCCGGGTGGCTACAGCAGCAACTCTTGTTTTTTTTGTTATGTCCATTAACAGGGGGGGAAAAAAGGAAAGCTATTTTGGCTTATGATCTTTTTAGGGAGACAGCTAAAGCAGGATCACTTCAATAGTAGTATTTCTTTTCTTTTCTTTTTTCCCCATGGATGTGTTAACTCCCTAGAAACACTAGTTTTTGGAGTCAGGGAGAGAACAATATTGCAATATGTCTTTCTGTCATTTTCACAAAGACGTTGTGGCAGCAACAAGAGGAAGATCAGGGAAAATTTGGGTCCATTACTTTTTACCTTAGTTTTCACAGGCAAGGCCAGCTCCCAGATTACTGCACCTGGCAGCATAGTTGGGGGAGGAGGTGAGCAGTCAGCTGTGGTGAAAAAACAAGTTCATGGCTGTTTAGAAAAGCTGGATGTGTACAAGTCCATGGGGCCGAATAGGATGCACCCAGGGATGCTGAGGGAGTTGGCCAATGCGATTGCAGAGCTGCTGGCCATCATCTGAAAATTTGTGATTGGGAGAGGTTCCAGATGATTGGAAAAGGGCAAATATAGTGCCCATCTTTAAGAAAGGGAAGAAGGAAGATCCAGGGAACTGTAGACCAGTTAGCCTCACCTCAGTCCCTGGAAAAGTCATGGAGTAGGTCCTCAAGGAATCCATTTCTAAGCACTTGGAGGAAAAGTTGATTAGAGACAGCCAGCATGGATTTGCTAAGGACAAATCATGCCTGATCAAGCTGATTGCCTTCTATGATGAGATGCCTGGCTTTGTGGATGCAGGGAGAGCAGCGGAGAGACAGCCTTTAGTAAGGCTTTTGACACAATCTCCCACAGCATTCTCACAAACAAGTACAGGTTGGAAGAATGGACAGCAAGGTGGAATAGAAAGCTGGCTGAATCATTGGACTCAAAGAGTAGTAATCAATATCTTGATTACTCGTTGGCAGTTGGTATCAAGTGGAGTGCCCCAAGGGTTGGTCATGGGTTGGTTCTGTTCAATATTTTCATCAATGACCTGGAAGATGGGATGGAGAGTACCGTCAGCAAGTTTGCAGATGACATCAAGCTGGCTGGAGTAGTAGATATGCTGGAGAGTAGGACTAGCATTCAGCGAGACCTTGACAATTTGGAGGATTGGACTGAAAGAATCTCATGAAGTTCAATACAGAAAAATGCAAAGTCCTGAACTTAGGACAGAACAATCGTATGCACCACTACAGACTGGCTAAGCAGCAGCAGCTCTGCAGAAAAGGGCCTGGGGTTTGCAGTGGACAGTAAGTTGAATATGAACCAACAGCATGCCCTTGTTGCAAAAAAGGCTAGCAGCATCCTGTGCTGCATTAGTATGACTGTTGTCAGCAGATCAAGGGAAGTGATTCTCCCCCTCTATTCAATACAGATGAGGCTACATCCAGGGCAGTGTGTCCAGTTTTGGGGCCCCCGCTACAGAAGAGATGTGGACAAGTTAGAGAGAGCCCAGTGGAGGGCAACAAAAAAGGTTAGGGGACTGGGGCACATGATTTCTGAGAAGAGGCTAAGGCAACTGGGCTTATTTAGTCTGAAGAAGAGAGGATTGAGGGGGATTTAATAACAGCCTTTAACTATCTGAAGGGGGGTTCCAAAGAGGATGGAGCTAGACTGTTCTCAGTGATGGTAAGTGACAGAACAAGCAGCAATGGTCTCAATTTGCATCAAGGAAAGTTTAGGTTAGATATTGGGAAAAACTTTCGCAGGAAGAAGGTAATAAAACACTAGAACAGGTTACCCAAAGAGGTTGTGGAATCTCTATCCTTGAAGGTTTTTAAGACCTAGGTAGACAAAGCCTTGGCTGGGACTATCTAGTTGGAAATGCTCCTGCTTTGAGCAAGGGGTTGGATTAGATGACCTTCCAACTCTAATTTTATTATTCTGTGTTGGATATATACAGTAGAGACCTTGAAGAGCTAGGTTGCTCTGCACTTAAAGTGTCAAAAGTATAGGAAGGAGGAAGAAGTCAGAAATGAATGATGTCAGCTGTCACTTCACCCCTTGCCTCCTGCCAGCATGAGTTTCCTTTTGCTATTTAAAAGTTCTAATACTTTTAGAAGAAAGAAAAGTAGAAGAACTTAGTCTAGCTCCATCCTCTTTGGAACACCCCTTCAGATAGTTAAAGTTTATTCAGAATGCGAATGTTTGCATCTGTGTGTACTTATACAGGGAACGTGTATATGTATTTGTTAGAAATAGAGTAGGACTTTGTTTTGCAAACAGTTTGCTCACCAATAATTGCTGCTTAGAAGAAAAATGAGACCTTCACTACAATATTGTTTAGCTTGTTTTTAAATTTGGCCAATGTTCCTTAACTGGGAATAGCTAGTCAGAAAACCCCATCTTTTTATCTGTTTACTTCAGAAAATTGATTTAACCATATTTTTTCATGAATGGTGTCACCTTTGTGTAGAAAATCTTGATCAGAGATAGTACTATAGTTCCTGATAGGAGGAGTTCAGTTTCCTCATGTTTCCTTTCCTTTGCATGAGACTATCTGTCTTCCATAACATACCATGGTCAGGGGACTCCCTTTATGAAGGGTGCCTCCTTTCTAAGAAGAAGAAATGTGTTCCATCAGGGCAGGTTTCCCATGGGAGCTTGAGGGTTCTGGCAGGCATCCAGATAATGGTGCAATGAGATCTGATCCCTTATCCTGACAATTGCATGTCCTGCCATGCCACATGTGAATGCCACAACATGTGATTTTTGGTATCAGTCACCAATCTCAGTTTTTATCTTATTTGAATGGGAACCTTACAAACCAATTGCATTTTGCATAGTTCCCAGCAGGGGAAAAAAAAGGTCTCCCCATAACTGGGCTCATGGTCTGCCTTGTCCCATTGATGCAGAGTTCCCTGGGACTTGGCATGTTCACTGCTTTGTTCGACAGTGGTTACAGGAGCTGTGGAGCATGGTATTTAAAGGCCTTTAATGACCCTGGCATAGGGGTGGCAAGGTCCTTTGCAGAGGGGCGCTTTGGCTGGGACACTTACAACTTGCTTGCCCAGCAGCCCATTTTCAGCATTGGGACTGAGTCTGGCAGTCAGCTGATTATTAGCATTAGGATAAGGGGGCATGTCACACATTCAATTTATGGTGCCATACAAGCCAGCCACAAAGATGTTACATACACATTGTGGAACATCTTTGTGGCTGGTTTGCTACTTTATGGTGCCATAAGTTGTCTAGATATGTGGCAGTGTTATTGTTTATGGCATGATTAACACATTCTCCAAATATAACGTGCGTCAGGGTTCTGTGGTATCCAAACTGCAACTCCTTTGAGGGAGATCAGTTGCATTACTAAATCGAACGCTTTCTGTTTTAAGTTTAAAGGTTGCAACATCAACATTCCCGATGAGAGTTGAAATTTGTTGACTTTTTTCAAGGAATTTTGCTTTGTTTCCATCAGATTGTCACTGGGAACCCTTCCCAACTCTCCCATGCTGCCCTGTCCTCTCTAGTTTTTTTTTCCCACCACCTTTTAGAACTGAGCTTTATGCAAACTCTGAGTGAGGTAGATGAAAATATCTGTTCCATATATGCTGCAAGGCTTTGAAATGGATTGAGAGAGTTTAAAAGGTACAAATGAGGTAGGTGCCCAACTCCCATTCATTTTAATGAAATATATGTTCCTGACTCCTTTTTGTGCCTTTGAAAGTGCAGGATTAAAAGTTTGATCTGCACAATGTAGAACTGGAAAGTTTTCAATAAATATGTCTCTTGACTACCAGTCCTGATCTTTAACCACAAAGCTGTGCTTCCCCTTTAAGAATGCTTCCTCCAATGCCTTTTTTTCTTGGGTAGTATTGTAAAGTTTCCATAAATATGAAGTTACATGGATCTTTATCCAACAACAGGCAATGAAGACTTTAAAAATGACACTTTCTGATGCACTGTGTGGCTTTATTAATGAAACTGGCTAATTTGTTCTTGCTATTCCACATGTGAAGAGAATGGGTGGTTACTGTGAAATTAGAGCAAAAAGGAATTGAGAGTAAAAATTGGACAGTGTACGTTTAAGAACTCAGCAGTGCAGAAAACTTGGGATATACCATCTCTATTGTGTAAAATAACAAAGGATGGAGTTAAAGCATTTTATTGGATTTTCTTTTTATTATTATCCATTTGGAGGTGGATCCGTTTTGAGGAATGATCATACTTTTCTTTAGAGTTTATTTTGTGCTCTTTGGTGATGGCATAAAACAAAGTTAAGGTTAATTTGGAGCTGTGGGCATTCGTTCATCTTAGGAAACCTTAACTTTTTTCTGCTGTCAGAGGCGTGCCTGTTTTCCAGCAAGAAGCTTAATATGAGCCAACAGTGTGTCCTTGTTGCCAAGAAAGCTAACAGCATACTGGGCCGCATTGGTAGGTGTGTTGTTAGCAGATCATGGGAAGTGATTATTTCCCTCTATTCAGCACTGCTGAGGCCACATCTGGATACTGTGTTCAGTTTTGAGTCCCCCCCATTACATAAAGGATGTGGACAAATTGGAGAGAGTCCAGCAGAGAGCAACAAAAATGATGAAGGGGGCTGGGGCACATGGCTTATGAGGAGAGGACAGGGGAACTGAGTTTATGTAGTTTGGAGAAGATAAGACTGGGGGGATTTAATAGCTGCCTTCAACTACCTGAAGGTGAGGTTTGAAAGAGGATGGAGCTAGACTGTTCTCAGTGGTGGCAGATGACAGAACAAGGAACAATGGTCTCAAGTTGCAGCAAAGGAAGTTTAGGTTACACATTGGGAAGAATTTTCTCACTAGGAGGGTAGTAAAACACTGGAACAGGTTACCCAGAGGTTGTGGACTCTCCATCTTTGGAGGTTTTTAAGACCCGGCTAGACAAAGCCTTGGCTGGGATGATCTAGTTGGAAATGTCCCTGTTTTGAGCAGGAGATTGGATTAAATGACCTCCTGAGGTCCCTTCAGACTCTAATTTTCTATGATTCTAACTCTTTCCTGATAGACTTCCAGTGTATCCCAACATCCCTGCTGTACAGCTATTCAGCATGGATGTGAGTAAATGTTACCTTCATGCATGGTATAAAAATTAGGCAAAACTAACAGAATATTTCAGATCTTGTTTGGGAAGCAGAAAAGTTGCTGTTTAGAGATCACATTTCATGCCTTCCAGAGAGAAATATTTAGAATTTAAACATGCCACCTTTTTAGATTGATTGGATAGAGCTAATTCACATATGGTAGAAGATGTTGCAATGGAGCAGTAGTTTTCAGACCTCCTAAAGGCTTGAAACCCTTTCATATCACTTCTTCAGTGGAACTGCTATCTTTGGCTTCATGGGCTGTGCGAGCTGACGGAGCCAGGCAACCTGGTATGACAGTGGTGGCACATAGCCTGTCAGCCTGCTGCCATTACCCCCAGTCTCTTTGCAGAACCCCTGTGCCGTGGAACACAGTTTGAAAACCACTGAAATAGCAGATATTTTACAGCTCAGAAAAGCATTCTATGTTGCATAGTTAAATGGTACCATGGCCTGAAGATGAGCAACAGGAATTTATTTTATTATTAGTTTGCTTTACATTTATATTTTAATGTAGAAGGGGTCCCTTCCATCTCTGACTGATAGGCAGGATCATAATTTGTAGAACAGAAGTGGTCCTAATGTTTTCTCATGGATCATTAGCTTATTGGCATAGTTCCAAGAAACCTTCTGCTAGGGGTTGACTTGTTAGAATAGTGTCACAAACCAAGTGAACCCGAGGATAGAAACTCAGCAGATTTATAACAGGATGTACCTTGGGAGTTGTACCTTTTGTAAGTCCACTACTGAGGGTTATTTTGTTCTGGTTTTCCTTTATCAAATGTTTACAGGAGGTAGATGAGAAACCCTAGTGACTTTTAACTCTCTAGGTAGCTATCTTTCCCTTGCTGGCATGAATAGAGAGAGAACTTCACTTTTCTTCAGGGCCAAGGCTTTGGGTTCCATTCTGGGAGGCAGAGATTTCTCTGAGGCTTCAGCATTTCTGGCAAGATGTTTTTGCCCTCTTTTCTCCCCCTCTCTTTCTCCATTTAAAATAGCAGCAGGTTTAGCATGTTTGTATGGGAAATGGGTGCGTCTTTATTTTCCCTCCAAGGACTAGGGGCTGAGAAGGGGATCTTGTGGCTGCCTGCAAATTCATCGGGGTTGGGGGGGCAACAAGGAATAGGGGACACTTTGTTTACCAGGGCACCTCCTTGTGTTACTAGGAACAACGGCCATAAATTGACGGAGAGCAGATTTAGATTAAACATTAGGAAAAATTTATTTATGGTGAGGGTTGCCAAAATTTGGTCTGGGCTTCCAAGGGAGGTGGTGCTCTCCCTTACCTTGGAGGTCTTTAAGAGGAGACTAGACAAGCACCTAGCTAGGGTCATCTGACCCCAGCGCTTTCCTGCCCAAGGCAGGGGGTCTTTCCTGCCCAGGGTAGGGGGTCAGACTCGATAATCTAAGGTCCCTTCTGACCCTAAACATCTATGAAATCTGAAGGAACTGAGACTGGGTGGCTTCTAGGCCCTATCAGCTCTCTCCCAAGGAAGAAGCAGTTGCAGTCAGGCTCAGTGCCAAGATTAGAGGGGCCTCTGCTTGTTCCACATGCTAGAATTCCTGGACAAGTGCATGCACAGCTGTAAAATGCTCCAGGCCAGAGGGGGAGGACACCTGTGTGAATGTCACTGAATTTTCCTTTTCGTTATAACTTTGTCACTCACTCCAAAGATCAACTGATAACTCCAGCCTACGGCTGGCTTTGAAACTCCAGGTTACTGATTGCCTAAGTGGTATTAAGAAATGAGGATATGAATGCTCTACTAGTGATTCTCAACCAAGGGTCCTATAGCATCTGTTAGGTGTGCAAACCTGCTTTACAAGATAAACCCAGATGATGTGTCCCCATGAGTGGGAACGCCCCCGCATGTACATTGTGGCACCTTGTGAGTTGCCCCTGGTGGGATAGGGGAGGCTGGGGCCACCATCTGGGCTGACTCTAGCAGCCTTATCTGGAGTCCTGGGGGCTTCCCAGGGCTCCAGCAGTGGCGATCCAGGTATCCGGATCTTGGCTGGTAGCTGGAGCGTGGCATCGGCCATCACACATGCTCCACCTCGCTTTTTTTGGAGCAGGTTTTTTTTTTGGTATTGGGACCTCCCAGTGTCAAAACACCCTCCGCACTGCAAATTAACAATGTGGCCAATGCTTGCAGGTGCAGCATGTGTGGTTTGTGGTGGTGTAGACCGCTGCTCATCTGCATGCACCCCGAGATTTCAAATATGAATCCATAGTGTTAAAAACCTTCTGGCCTGTTGAGGTCTTTTCGAAAAGAATTGCTTTATTATTTTTTTGGAGTAAAAAAAATGAGTGAAAAGTAGGAGCTGACATTTTACCAAGGAGTGCCTTGAGTCTAAAAAGGTTGAAAAACACCATGCTATATATAAGTGTTAGCTATATCCAGTGCACTTGTGAGGACACATTTTAAAATTCATGATTTGTTTTGGTGTTTTTCCTCTCTGTATGGTAAGAGGCTATTTTCTGCTTATATTGTAGCCCTTACCTAAAAACCAACTCCCTTATATAGGAAGATGCTAAGTTTGTTTGCCGTGTGTTTTACGTTTTCACATAACCTTCCCTTGCAACCCCGCCTCCTAGAAAAACCCCAAACAAATAAAAACCTCACCACAGTTCAAAGTTAGAAAACAGCTCAAAGCAGACAGAACATTTAGCATAATGCAAAAATGTCTGGGTATTTCTGACATG